>NW_027223731.1:0-300000 GCF_029378745.1 Bos indicus | reverse complement strand
GAACCCCTTCCAGACAAAGCAGGGGAGTCGACCCTCCTGTCCAGATCAGGAGGGTAGAAGAGGCTCCGAGGAAGTGTTGCCGGAAAACTTCGGTGTTCCTCTCGAGGGAGACCGGGATGTCGGGGCACTTTGTGGGTCGCATCAAGGGTGACAAGTACCGTTTCGAACTCCAATTCCTAAAGTGGGACTTCTCCTGAGACGCTGTAGCGGCACAGGGCTACATCTTGCGATGACGGGGGAACCACGTGGTTTTTCTCGAGGTGTAGCAGGATTCTCGAATTACGACGGGGAATTCAGGATGCCTCTTGTGTTGGCCCAGGGAAGTCCAATCTTCCATTCGAGTTGCGAAGGAAAGCTGGGGATTGCTCTCGAGTGACTGCAGGGCCAATAGACCTCATCTAGGCTTGTGTCCAGAAGCCAGTGTTCCTCTCCAGGGGCGACAGGGATCTCGGGGTTGCATTCCAGACACACCCGGGGAGACAGGCATCCATCTCGAGTGGAAGCAAAGAACCCCGCTCTGCTCTCGAGTCGCGACGGGTATCTCTTGGAGCTCACTGGGTGGACTAAAGGGAGTCAAGCCTCCTGAGGCGTTTGGAGAGAGGTCGCGAGATTGGTCTCTAGGCCATGCAGGAGACGAAGGCCCTCATCTCGCGATGACGGGGGAGTCTTGGGGTTGTTCTCGAGCGGCGGCCCCAGTGTGCGCTTTCTCACGAGGTACGACGGCGAGGTCAGTGAGCCTCTCGTGGGGCGCCAGGGAAGTCGGGTCTCCATGCGAGTGGCGAGGGCGAGCGCGTCATTGCTCTCGAGCCATGGTAGGGTGCCGGGGACCAGCCCCGGCT
Organism: Bos indicus; assembly: GCF_029378745.1. Lineage (NCBI taxonomy): Eukaryota > Metazoa > Chordata > Mammalia > Artiodactyla > Bovidae > Bos > Bos indicus. Next base: position 299,161 of record NW_027223731.1, on the reverse strand, counting down.
GATCCAGGGTATTCGAAGGAGAGACGGCGTAGGCGAAGATCAGGAAACCACTGCTTAATTAAATGTTAATTAAGGATATAAAGAGTAATAGAATGAGGATAGCTCAGTGAGGAAATTCAGTGGAGAAAAGAGGCTGAATAATTCAGCCAGAAGGTAAGAGAAAGAACGACATGGTGAGACCAAGTTTCGGTGAACAAGGCCCGCACTTTATTTTTCAAAGTAGTTTTTATACCTTAAGTTATGCATAGAGGATAATGGGGGAAGGGGTCGAGTCTTGCAGCAAACCAGGCTTTCTTCCTGCAAACTTATCATATGCAAAAGCTTAGGTGATTTGCATCATCTTCTGGCCCGGAGGCCTGTTAACATTTTAAGACCTTTTCTTCAGAAAACTTATTTTTCTCTAAAGGTGGTTGGTCAGGAGCCACCCTCCAAAAAAGCATTAGATAAAGTTGCATTCCTACAGAGCAAAGGTGTGGTGGGCTATAACAAGAAAAAGAATTAACTCAAGGGTCCCAGGTTACAAACATTAAAGCTACTACTTACACCAATTATATTAATCAATACACTGCCAGGGACACAGCAGGTAAGGGATATGGAAACTTAGCAGCAAACAATGGCCCAACAAGTGAAAAACCATTCACCAATACAATTTCTAATCAATCTTGTAACTACTCAAAAGAATCTGTGTTTAGACAGTTTAGAACATCTCCTGCCTCTCACAGTTGGGAGGCTCTGAACAATCCCATGTGGCCGGAAAAACCTATTCAGGCAGGCTAGAGGATTTCCAAAGGAGTTTGTAGGTTAAACACTGTCACACCCAGGAATTATTAACTGGAACTGTAAGCTAACTCTTTTTTCAGAGAGAGGTAGTGGGGGAGAGCCCCCCGTAAAGTCAGAGGTTTAGGTGAAAGCACAAGCAGAAAGTAGGCAGACTCTGGTTTTGGGGGTATATGCTCGAGAATTTCCAGGGGGACTCCTGAAGCTCGATCCCGCCTTTGCGTATGCCGAGCCTCCTTCCTCATGACCTTTGTCATGGGCGGAGTTCCTCACTGGCTCCCAGCAGTGATAGAATTCCAGTGGAGCTATTCCAGATCCTGAAAGATGATGCTGTGGAAAGTGCTGCACTCAATATGCAATATGCAATATGCACTCAATATGCAATATGCCGGCTCACGGCAGTAGGGGAATCTGGCCTCGAGACGTGTTGAAGAAGGTCTCTCGAGGTCTTTCTCGGGTTGAGGCAGGACACCCTGGGGTCCCTCGACTTGTGCAGGTGACCTCAGGGGGCTTCTCATGGTGGCTCTGAGAAGTCAGGGAAACTGGAGGTGGGAGGGGCCTCTCGGCACTCCACTGGGTTTGGTGCATTGGAAGAGGGCCTCATCTCCAGTTGAGGCAGGAACCTCAGGGTTCCTCTGACTTCAGACTCCGATCGCAAGGTCCCTGCAGACTTGGGACAGGAGAGTCAGGCCTCGTCTTGGGTTGAGGCATGGAACTCCGCTTGCCTCTCGAGGTGTTCCCGGGGAGACAGGCCACTTGTCGAGCGGTATTTGGAACCTGGGGGTCTTTTCCCGACGATGCACGGGCGAGTCACTGCCCCTTCGTGTTGACTTCATTCACAGGGTGGAGTTCGAAGAGGTGTCCGGGCATCGGGTTCTTATCAAGAGGGGACCGGGAAATCGGGGTCCTTCGGAATGTGGAACCACCCACGAGGCCACGTCTGGAATGTCGTCGTGAGACCGGCCTCATCCTGAGGTGCGACCGGAAGGTCGGGAACCCCTTCCAGACAAAGCAGGGGAGTCGACCCTCCTGTCCAGATCAGGAGGGTAGAAGAGGCTCCGAGGAAGTGTTGCCGGAAAACTTCGGTGTTCCTCTCGAGGGAGACCGGGATGTCGGGGCACTTTGTGGGTCGCATCAAGGGTGACAAGTACCGTTTCGAACTCCAATTCCTAAAGTGGGACTTCTCCTGAGACGCTGTAGCGGCACAGGGCTACATCTTGCGATGACGGGGGAACCACGTGGTTTTTCTCGAGGTGTAGCAGGATTCTCGAATTACGACGGGGAATTCAGGATGCCTCTTGTGTTGGCCCAGGGAAGTCCAATCTTCCATTCGAGTTGCGAAGGAAAGCTGGGGATTTCTCTCGAGTGACTGCAGGGCCAATAGACCTCATCTAGGCTTGTGTCCAGAAGCCAGTGTTCCTCTCCAGGGGCGACAGGGATCTCGGGGTTGCATTCCAGACACACCCGGGGAGACAGGCATCCATCTCGAGTGGAAGCAAAGAACCCCGCTCTGCTCTCGAGTCGCGACGGGTATCTCTTGGAGCTCACTGGGTGGACTAAAGGGAGTCAAGCCTCCTGAGGCGTTTGGAGAGAGGTCGCGAGATTGGTCTCTAGGCCATGCAGGAGACGAAGGCCCTCATCTCGCGATGACGGGGGAGTCTTGGGGTTGTTCTCGAGCGGCGGCCCCAGTGTGCGCTTTCTCACGAGGTACGACGGCGAGGTCAGTGAGCCTCTCGTGGGGCGCCAGGGAAGTCGGGTCTCCATGCGAGTGGCGAGGGCGAGCGCGTCATTGCTCTCGAGCCATGGTAGGGTGCCGGGGACCAGCCCCGGCTGATCCAGGGTATTCGAAGGAGAGACGGCGTAGGCGAAGATCAGGAAACCACTGCTTAATTAAATGTTAATTAAGGATATAAAGAGTAATAGAATGAGGATAGCTCAGTGAGGAAATTCAGTGGAGAAAAGAGGCTGAATAATTCAGCCAGAAGGTAAGAGAAAGAACGACATGGTGAGACCAAGTTTCGGTGAACAAGGCCCGCACTTTATTTTTCAAAGTAGTTTTTATACCTTAAGTTATGCATAGAGGATAATGGGGGAAGGGGTCGAGTCTTGCAGCAAACCAGGCTTTCTTCCTGCAAACTTATCATATGCAAAAGCTTAGGTGATTTGCATCATCTTCTGGCCCGGAGGCCTGTTAACATTTTAAGACCTTTTCTTCAGAAAACTTATTTTTCTCTAAAGGTGGTTGGTCAGGAGCCACCCTCCAAAAAAGCATTAGATAAAGTTGCATTCCTACAGAGCAAAGGTGTGGTGGGCTATAACAAGAAAAAGAATTAACTCAAGGGTCCCAGGTTACAAACATTAAAGCTACTACTTACACCAATTATATTAATCAATACACTGCCAGGGACACAGCAGGTAAGGGATATGGAAACTTAGCAGCAAACAATGGCCCAACAAGTGAAAAACCATTCACCAATACAATTTCTAATCAATCTTGTAACTACTCAAAAGAATCTGTGTTTAGACAGTTTAGAACATCTCCTGCCTCTCACAGTTGGGAGGCTCTGAACAATCCCATGTGGCCGGAAAAACCTATTCAGGCAGGCTAGAGGATTTCCAAAGGAGTTTGTAGGTTAAACACTGTCACACCCAGGAATTATTAACTGGAACTGTAAGCTAACTCTTTTTTCAGAGAGAGGTAGTGGGGGAGAGCCCCCCGTAAAGTCAGAGGTTTAGGTGAAAGCACAAGCAGAAAGTAGGCAGACTCTGGTTTTGGGGGTATATGCTCGAGAATTTCCAGGGGGACTCCTGAAGCTCGATCCCGCCTTTGCGTATGCCGAGCCTCCTTCCTCATGACCTTTGTCATGGGCGGAGTTCCTCACTGGCTCCCAGCAGTGATAGAATTCCAGTGGAGCTATTCCAGATCCTGAAAGATGATGCTGTGGAAAGTGCTGCACTCAATATGCAATATGCAATATGCACTCAATATGCAATATGCCGGCTCACGGCAGTAGGGGAATCTGGCCTCGAGACGTGTTGAAGAAGGTCTCTCGAGGTCTTTCTCGGGTTGAGGCAGGACACCCTGGGGTCCCTCGACTTGTGCAGGTGACCTCAGGGGGCTTCTCATGGTGGCTCTGAGAAGTCAGGGAAACTGGAGGTGGGAGGGGCCTCTCGGCACTCCACTGGGTTTGGTGCATTGGAAGAGGGCCTCATCTCCAGTTGAGGCAGGAACCTCAGGGTTCCTCTGACTTCAGACTCCGATCGCAAGGTCCCTGCAGACTTGGGACAGGAGAGTCAGGCCTCGTCTTGGGTTGAGGCATGGAACTCCGCTTGCCTCTCGAGGTGTTCCCGGGGAGACAGGCCACTTGTCGAGCGGTATTTGGAACCTGGGGGTCTTTTCCCGACGATGCACGGGCGAGTCACTGCCCCTTCGTGTTGACTTCATTCACAGGGTGGAGTTCGAAGAGGTGTCCGGGCATCGGGTTCTTATCAAGAGGGGACCGGGAAATCGGGGTCCTTCGGAATGTGGAACCACCCACGAGGCCACGTCTGGAATGTCGTCGTGAGACCGGCCTCATCCTGAGGTGCGACCGGAAGGTCGGGAACCCCTTCCAGACAAAGCAGGGGAGTCGACCCTCCTGTCCAGATCAGGAGGGTAGAAGGGGCTCAGAGGAAGTGGTGCGGGAAAACCTCGGTGTTCCTCTTGAGGGAGACCGGGATGTCGGGGCACTTTGTGGGTCGCATCAAGGGTGCCAAGTACCGTTTCGACCTCCAATACCTAACGTGGGACTTCTCCTGAGACACTGTAGCGGGAAAGGGCTTCATCTTGCGATGACGGGGGAACCACGTGGATTTTCTCGAGTTGCAGCGGGATTCTCGAGTTACGACGGGGAATTCAGGATGCCTCTTGTGTTGGCCCAGGGAAGTCCAATCTTCCATTCGAGTTGCGAAGGAAAGCTGGGGATTGCTCTCGAGTGACTGCAGGGCCAATAGACCTCATCTAGGCTTGTGTCCAGAAGCCAATGTTCCTCTCCAGGGGCGAAAGGGATCTCGGGGTTGCATTCCAGACGCACCCGGGGAGACAGGCATCCATCTCGAGTGGAAGCAAAGAACCCCGCTCTGCTCTCGAGTCGCGACGGGTATCTCTTGGAGCTCACTGGGTGGACTAAAGGGAGTCAAGCCTCCTGAGGCGTTTGGAGAGAGGTCGAGAGACTGGTCTCTAGGCCATACAGGAGACGAAGGCCCTCAAGTCGCGATGACGGGGGAGGCTCGGGGTTGTTCTCGAGCGGCGGCCCCAGTGTGCGGTTTCTCGCGAGGTACGACGGCGAGGTCAGTGAGCCTCTCGTGGGGCGGCAAGGAAGTCGGGTCTCCATGCGAATGGCGAGGGGGAGCGCGTCTTTACTCTCAAGTCATAGTAGGGGAATCTGGCCTCGAGACGTGTTGAAGAAGGTCTCTCGAGGTCTTTCTCGGGTTGAGGCAGGACACCCTGGGGTCCCTCGACTTGTGCAGGTGACCTCAGGGGGCTTCTCATGGTGGCTCTGAGAAGTCAGGGAAACTGGAGGTGGGAGGGGCCTCTCGGCACTCCACTGGGTTTGGTGCATTGGAAGAGGGCCTCATCTCCAGTTGAGGCAGGAACCTCAGGGTTCCTCTGACTTCAGACTCCGATCGCAAGGTCCCTGCAGACTTGGGACAGGAGAGTCAGGCCTCGTCTTGGGTTGAGGCATGGAACTCCGCTTGCCTCTCGAGGTGTTCCCGGGGAGACAGGCCACTTGTCGAGCGGTATTTGGAACCTGGGGGTCTTTTCCCGACGATGCACGGGCGAGTCACTGCCCCTTCGTGTTGACTTCATTCACAGGGTGGAGTTCGAAGAGGTGTCCGGGCATCGGGTTCTTATCAAGAGGGGACCGGGAAATCGGGGTCCTTCGGAATGTGGAACCACCCACGAGGCCACGTCTGGAATGTCGTCGTGAGACCGGCCTCATCCTGAGGTGCGACCGGAAGGTCGGGAACCCCTTCCAGACAAAGCAGGGGAGTCGACCCTCCTGTCCAGATCAGGAGGGTAGAAGAGGCTCCGAGGAAGTGTTGCCGGAAAACTTCGGTGTTCCTCTCGAGGGAGACCGGGATGTCGGGGCACTTTGTGGGTCGCATCAAGGGTGACAAGTACCGTTTCGAACTCCAATTCCTAAAGTGGGACTTCTCCTGAGACGCTGTAGCGGCACAGGGCTACATCTTGCGATGACGGGGGAACCACGTGGTTTTTCTCGAGGTGTAGCAGGATTCTCGAATTACGACGGGGAATTCAGGATGCCTCTTGTGTAGGCCCAGGGAAGTCCAATCTTCCATTCGAGTTGCGAAGGAAAGCTGGGGATTTCTCTCGAGTGACTGCAGGGCCAATAGACCTCATCTAGGCTTGTGTCCAGAAGCCAGTGTTCCTCTCCAGGGGCGACAGGGATCTCGGGGTTGCATTCCAGACACACCCGGGGAGACAGGCCTCCATCTCGAGTGGAAGCAAAGAACCCCGCTCTGCTCTCGAGTCGCGACGGGTATCTCTTGGAGCTCACTGGGTGGACTAAAGCGAGTCAAGCCTCCTGAGGCGTTTGGAGAGAGGTCGCGAGATTGGTCTCTAGGCCATGCAGGAGACGAAGGCCCTCATCTCGCGATGACGGGGGAGTCTTGGGGTTGTTCTCGAGCGGCGGCCCCAGTGTGCGCTTTCTCACGAGGTACGACGGCGAGGTCAGTGAGCCTCTCGTGGGGCGCCAGGGAAGTCGGGTCTCCATGCGAGTGGCGAGGGCGAGCGCCTCATTGCTCTCGAGCCATGGTAGGGTGCCGGGGACCAGCCCCGGCTGATCCAGGGTATTCGAAGGAGAGACGGCGTAGGCGAAGATCAGGAAACCACTGCTTAATTAAATGTTAATTAAGGATATAAAGAGTAATAGAATGAGGATAGCTCAGTGAGGAAATTCAGTGGAGAAAAGAGGCTGAATAATTCAGCCAGAAGGTAAGAGAAAGAACGACATGGTGAGACCAAGTTTCGGTGAACAAGGCCCGCACTTTATTTTTCAAAGTAGTTTTTATACCTTAAGTTATGCATAGAGGATAATGGGGGAAGGGGTCGAGTCTTGCAGCAAACCAGGCTTTCTTCCTGCAAACTTATCATATGCAAAAGCTTAGGTGATTTGCATCATCTTCTGGCCCGGAGGCCTGTTAACATTTTAAGACCTTTTCTTCAGAAAACTTATTTTTCTCTAAAGGTGGTTGGTCAGGAGCCACCCTCCAAAAAAGCATTAGATAAAGTTGCATTCCTACAGAGCAAAGGTGTGGTGGGCTATAACAAGAAAAAGAATTAACTCAAGGGTCCCAGGTTACAAACATTAAAGCTACTACTTACACCAATTATATTAATCAATACACTGCCAGGGACACAGCAGGTAAGGGATATGGAAACTTAGCAGCAAACAATGGCCCAACAAGTGAAAAACCATTCACCAATACAATTTCTAATCAATCTTGTAACTACTCAAAAGAATCTGTGTTTAGACAGTTTAGAACATCTCCTGCCTCTCACAGTTGGGAGGCTCTGAACAATCCCATGTGGCCGGAAAAACCTATTCAGGCAGGCTAGAGGATTTCCAAAGGAGTTTGTAGGTTAAACACTGTCACACCCAGGAATTATTAACTGGAACTGTAAGCTAACTCTTTTTTCAGAGAGAGGTAGTGGGGGAGAGCCCCCCGTAAAGTCAGAGGTTTAGGTGAAAGCACAAGCAGAAAGTAGGCAGACTCTGGTTTTGGGGGTATATGCTCGAGAATTTCCAGGGGGACTCCTGAAGCTCGATCCCGCCTTTGCGTATGCCGAGCCTCCTTCCTCATGACCTTTGTCATGGGCGGAGTTCCTCACTGGCTCCCAGCAGTGATAGAATTCCAGTGGAGCTATTCCAGATCCTGAAAGATGATGCTGTGGAAAGTGCTGCACTCAATATGCAATATGCAATATGCACTCAATATGCAATATGCCGGCTCACGGCAGTAGGGGAATCTGGCCTCGAGACGTGTTGAAGAAGGTCTCTCGAGGTCTTTCTCGGGTTGAGGCAGGACACCCTGGGGTCCCTCGACTTGTGCAGGTGACCTCAGGGGGCTTCTCATGGTGGCTCTGAGAAGTCAGGGAAACTGGAGGTGGGAGGGGCCTCTCGGCACTCCACTGGGTTTGGTGCATTGGAAGAGGGCCTCATCTCCAGTTGAGGCAGGAACCTCAGGGTTCCTCTGACTTCAGACTCCGATCGCAAGGTCCCTGCAGACTTGGGACAGGAGAGTCAGGCCTCGTCTTGGGTTGAGGCATGGAACTCCGCTTGCCTCTCGAGGTGTTCCCGGGGAGACAGGCCACTTGTCGAGCGGTATTTGGAACCTGGGGGTCTTTTCCCGACGATGCACGGGCGAGTCACTGCCCCTTCGTGTTGACTTCATTCACAGGGTGGAGTTCGAAGAGGTGTCCGGGCATCGGGTTCTTATCAAGAGGGGACCGGGAAATCGGGGTCCTTCGGAATGTGGAACCACCCACGAGGCCACGTCTGGAATGTCGTCGTGAGACCGGCCTCATCCTGAGGTGCGACCGGAAGGTCGGGAACCCCTTCCAGACAAAGCAGGGGAGTCGACCCTCCTGTCCAGATCAGGAGGGTAGAAGGGGCTCAGAGGAAGTGTTGCCGGAAAACTTCGGTGTTCCTCTCGAGGGAGACCGGGATGTCGGGGCACTTTGTGGGTCGCATCAAGGGTGACAAGTACCGTTTCGAACTCCAATTCCTAAAGTGGGACTTCTCCTGAGACGCTGTAGCGGCACAGGGCTACATCTTGCGATGACGGGGGAACCACGTGGTTTTTCTCGAGGTGTAGCAGGATTCTCGAATTACGACGGGGAATTCAGGATGCCTCTTGTGTAGGCCCAGGGAAGTCCAATCTTCCATTCGAGTTGCGAAGGAAAGCTGGGGATTTCTCTCGAGTGACTGCAGGGCCAATAGACCTCATCTAGGCTTGTGTCCAGAAGCCAGTGTTCCTCTCCAGGGGCGACAGGGATCTCGGGGTTGCATTCCAGACACACCCGGGGAGACAGGCCTCCATCTCGAGTGGAAGCAAAGAACCCCGCTCTGCTCTCGAGTCGCGACGGGTATCTCTTGGAGCTCACTGGGTGGACTAAAGCGAGTCAAGCCTCCTGAGGCGTTTGGAGAGAGGTCGCGAGATTGGTCTCTAGGCCATGCAGGAGACGAAGGCCCTCATCTCGCGATGACGGGGGAGTCTTGGGGTTGTTCTCGAGCGGCGGCCCCAGTGTGCGCTTTCTCACGAGGTACGACGGCGAGGTCAGTGAGCCTCTCGTGGGGCGCCAGGGAAGTCGGGTCTCCATGCGAGTGGCGAGGGCGAGCGCCTCATTGCTCTCGAGCCATGGTAGGGTGCCGGGGACCAGCCCCGGCTGATCCAGGGTATTCGAAGGAGAGACGGCGTAGGCGAAGATCAGGAAACCACTGCTTAATTAAATGTTAATTAAGGATATAAAGAGTAATAGAATGAGGATAGCTCAGTGAGGAAATTCAGTGGAGAAAAGAGGCTGAATAATTCAGCCAGAAGGTAAGAGAAAGAACGACATGGTGAGACCAAGTTTCGGTGAACAAGGCCCGCACTTTATTTTTCAAAGTAGTTTTTATACCTTAAGTTATGCATAGAGGATAATGGGGGAAGGGGTCGAGTCTTGCAGCAAACCAGGCTTTCTTCCTGCAAACTTATCATATGCAAAAGCTTAGGTGATTTGCATCATCTTCTGGCCCGGAGGCCTGTTAACATTTTAAGACCTTTTCTTCAGAAAACTTATTTTTCTCTAAAGGTGGTTGGTCAGGAGCCACCCTCCAAAAAAGCATTAGATAAAGTTGCATTCCTACAGAGCAAAGGTGTGGTGGGCTATAACAAGAAAAAGAATTAACTCAAGGGTCCCAGGTTACAAACATTAAAGCTACTACTTACACCAATTATATTAATCAATACACTGCCAGGGACACAGCAGGTAAGGGATATGGAAACTTAGCAGCAAACAATGGCCCAACAAGTGAAAAACCATTCACCAATACAATTTCTAATCAATCTTGTAACTACTCAAAAGAATCTGTGTTTAGACAGTTTAGAACATCTCCTGCCTCTCACAGTTGGGAGGCTCTGAACAATCCCATGTGGCCGGAAAAACCTATTCAGGCAGGCTAGAGGATTTCCAAAGGAGTTTGTAGGTTAAACACTGTCACACCCAGGAATTATTAACTGGAACTGTAAGCTAACTCTTTTTTCAGAGAGAGGTAGTGGGGGAGAGCCCCCCGTAAAGTCAGAGGTTTAGGTGAAAGCACAAGCAGAAAGTAGGCAGACTCTGGTTTTGGGGGTATATGCTCGAGAATTTCCAGGGGGACTCCTGAAGCTCGATCCCGCCTTTGCGTATGCCGAGCCTCCTTCCTCATGACCTTTGTCATGGGCGGAGTTCCTCACTGGCTCCCAGCAGTGATAGAATTCCAGTGGAGCTATTCCAGATCCTGAAAGATGATGCTGTGGAAAGTGCTGCACTCAATATGCAATATGCAATATGCACTCAATATGCAATATGCCGGCTCACGGCAGTAGGGGAATCTGGCCTCGAGACGTGTTGAAGAAGGTCTCTCGAGGTCTTTCTCGGGTTGAGGCAGGACACCCTGGGGTCCCTCGACTTGTGCAGGTGACCTCAGGGGGCTTCTCATGGTGGCTCTGAGAAGTCAGGGAAACTGGAGGTGGGAGGGGCCTCTCGGCACTCCACTGGGTTTGGTGCATTGGAAGAGGGCCTCATCTCCAGTTGAGGCAGGAACCTCAGGGTTCCTCTGACTTCAGACTCCGATCGCAAGGTCCCTGCAGACTTGGGACAGGAGAGTCAGGCCTCGTCTTGGGTTGAGGCATGGAACTCCGCTTGCCTCTCGAGGTGTTCCCGGGGAGACAGGCCACTTGTCGAGCGGTATTTGGAACCTGGGGGTCTTTTCCCGACGATGCACGGGCGAGTCACTGCCCCTTCGTGTTGACTTCATTCACAGGGTGGAGTTCGAAGAGGTGTCCGGGCATCGGGTTCTTATCAAGAGGGGACCGGGAAATCGGGGTCCTTCGGAATGTGGAACCACCCACGAGGCCACGTCTGGAATGTCGTCGTGAGACCGGCCTCATCCTGAGGTGCGACCGGAAGGTCGGGAACCCCTTCCAGACAAAGCAGGGGAGTCGACCCTCCTGTCCAGATCAGGAGGGTAGAAGAGGCTCAGAGGAAGTGTTGCCGGAAAACTTCGGTGTTCCTCTCGAGGGAGACCGGGATGTCGGGGCACTTTGTGGGTCGCATCAAGGGTGACAAGTACCGTTTCGAACTCCAATTCCTAAAGTGGGACTTCTCCTGAGACGCTGTAGCGGCACAGGGCTACATCTTGCGATGACGGGGGAACCACGTGGTTTTTCTCGAGGTGTAGCAGGATTCTCGAATTACGACGGGGAATTCAGGATGCCTCTTGTGTAGGCCCAGGGAAGTCCAATCTTCCATTCGAGTTGCGAAGGAAAGCTGGGGATTTCTCTCGAGTGACTGCAGGGCCAATAGACCTCATCTAGGCTTGTGTCCAGAAGCCAGTGTTCCTCTCCAGGGGCGACAGGGATCTCGGGGTTGCATTCCAGACACACCCGGGGAGACAGGCCTCCATCTCGAGTGGAAGCAAAGAACCCCGCTCTGCTCTCGAGTCGCGACGGGTATCTCTTGGAGCTCACTGGGTGGACTAAAGCGAGTCAAGCCTCCTGAGGCGTTTGGAGAGAGGTCGCGAGATTGGTCTCTAGGCCATGCAGGAGACGAAGGCCCTCATCTCGCGATGACGGGGGAGTCTTGGGGTTGTTCTCGAGCGGCGGCCCCAGTGTGCGCTTTCTCACGAGGTACGACGGCGAGGTCAGTGAGCCTCTCGTGGGGCGCCAGGGAAGTCGGGTCTCCATGCGAGTGGCGAGGGCGAGCGCGTCATTGCTCTCGAGCCATGGTAGGGTGCCGGGGACCAGCCCCGGCTGATCCAGGGTATTCGAAGGAGAGACGGCGTAGGCGAAGATCAGGAAACCACTGCTTAATTAAATGTTAATTAAGGATATAAAGAGTAATAGAATGAGGATAGCTCAGTGAGGAAATTCAGTGGAGAAAAGAGGCTGAATAATTCAGCCAGAAGGTAAGAGAAAGAACGACATGGTGAGACCAAGTTTCGGTGAACAAGGCCCGCACTTTATTTTTCAAAGTAGTTTTTATACCTTAAGTTATGCATAGAGGATAATGGGGGAAGGGGTCGAGTCTTGCAGCAAACCAGGCTTTCTTCCTGCAAACTTATCATATGCAAAAGCTTAGGTGATTTGCATCATCTTCTGGCCCGGAGGCCTGTTAACATTTTAAGACCTTTTCTTCAGAAAACTTATTTTTCTCTAAAGGTGGTTGGTCAGGAGCCACCCTCCAAAAAAGCATTAGATAAAGTTGCATTCCTACAGAGCAAAGGTGTGGTGGGCTATAACAAGAAAAAGAATTAACTCAAGGGTCCCAGGTTACAAACATTAAAGCTACTACTTACACCAATTATATTAATCAATACACTGCCAGGGACACAGCAGGTAAGGGATATGGAAACTTAGCAGCAAACAATGGCCCAACAAGTGAAAAACCATTCACCAATACAATTTCTAATCAATCTTGTAACTACTCAAAAGAATCTGTGTTTAGACAGTTTAGAACATCTCCTGCCTCTCACAGTTGGGAGGCTCTGAACAATCCCATGTGGCCGGAAAAACCTATTCAGGCAGGCTAGAGGATTTCCAAAGGAGTTTGTAGGTTAAACACTGTCACACCCAGGAATTATTAACTGGAACTGTAAGCTAACTCTTTTTTCAGAGAGAGGTAGTGGGGGAGAGCCCCCCGTAAAGTCAGAGGTTTAGGTGAAAGCACAAGCAGAAAGTAGGCAGACTCTGGTTTTGGGGGTATATGCTCGAGAATTTCCAGGGGGACTCCTGAAGCTCGATCCCGCCTTTGCGTATGCCGAGCCTCCTTCCTCATGACCTTTGTCATGGGCGGAGTTCCTCACTGGCTCCCAGCAGTGATAGAATTCCAGTGGAGCTATTCCAGATCCTGAAAGATGATGCTGTGGAAAGTGCTGCACTCAATATGCAATATGCAATATGCACTCAATATGCAATATGCCGGCTCACGGCAGTAGGGGAATCTGGCCTCGAGACGTGTTGAAGAAGGTCTCTCGAGGTCTTTCTCGGGTTGAGGCAGGACACCCTGGGGTCCCTCGACTTGTGCAGGTGACCTCAGGGGGCTTCTCATGGTGGCTCTGAGAAGTCAGGGAAACTGGAGGTGGGAGGGGCCTCTCGGCACTCCACTGGGTTTGGTGCATTGGAAGAGGGCCTCATCTCCAGTTGAGGCAGGAACCTCAGGGTTCCTCTGACTTCAGACTCCGATCGCAAGGTCCCTGCAGACTTGGGACAGGAGAGTCAGGCCTCGTCTTGGGTTGAGGCATGGAACTCCGCTTGCCTCTCGAGGTGTTCCCGGGGAGACAGGCCACTTGTCGAGCGGTATTTGGAACCTGGGGGTCTTTTCCCGACGATGCACGGGCGAGTCACTGCCCCTTCGTGTTGACTTCATTCACAGGGTGGAGTTCGAAGAGGTGTCCGGGCATCGGGTTCTTATCAAGAGGGGACCGGGAAATCGGGGTCCTTCGGAATGTGGAACCACCCACGAGGCCACGTCTGGAATGTCGTCGTGAGACCGGCCTCATCCTGAGGTGCGACCGGAAGGTCGGGAACCCCTTCCAGACAAAGCAGGGGAGTCGACCCTCCTGTCCAGATCAGGAGGGTAGAAGAGGCTCCGAGGAAGTGTTGCCGGAAAACTTCGGTGTTCCTCTCGAGGGAGACCGGGATGTCGGGGCACTTTGTGGGTCGCATCAAGGGTGACAAGTACCGTTTCGAACTCCAATTCCTAAAGTGGGACTTCTCCTGAGACGCTGTAGCGGCACAGGGCTACATCTTGCGATGACGGGGGAACCACGTGGTTTTTCTCGAGGTGTAGCAGGATTCTCGAATTACGACGGGGAATTCAGGATGCCTCTTGTGTAGGCCCAGGGAAGTCCAATCTTCCATTCGAGTTGCGAAGGAAAGCTGGGGATTTCTCTCGAGTGACTGCAGGGCCAATAGACCTCATCTAGGCTTGTGTCCAGAAGCCAGTGTTCCTCTCCAGGGGCGACAGGGATCTCGGGGTTGCATTCCAGACACACCCGGGGAGACAGGCCTCCATCTCGAGTGGAAGCAAAGAACCCCGCTCTGCTCTCGAGTCGCGACGGGTATCTCTTGGAGCTCACTGGGTGGACTAAAGCGAGTCAAGCCTCCTGAGGCGTTTGGAGAGAGGTCGCGAGATTGGTCTCTAGGCCATGCAGGAGACGAAGGCCCTCATCTCGCGATGCCGGGGGAGTCTTGGGGTTGTTCTCGAGCGGCGGCCCCAGTGTGCGCTTTCTCACGAGGTACGACGGCGAGGTCAGTGAGCCTCTCGTGGGGCGCCAGGGAAGTCGGGTCTCCATGCGAGTGGCGAGGGCGAGCGCGTCATTGCTCTCGAGCCATGGTAGGGTGCCGGGGACCAGCCCCGGCTGATCCAGGGTATTCGAAGGAGAGACGGCGTAGGCGAAGATCAGGAAACCACTGCTTAATTAAATGTTAATTAAGGATATAAAGAGTAATAGAATGAGGATAGCTCAGTGAGGAAATTCAGTGGAGAAAAGAGGCTGAATAATTCAGCCAGAAGGTAAGAGAAAGAACGACATGGTGAGACCAAGTTTCGGTGAACAAGGCCCGCACTTTATTTTTCAAAGTAGTTTTTATACCTTAAGTTATGCATAGAGGATAATGGGGGAAGGGGTCGAGTCTTGCAGCAAACCAGGCTTTCTTCCTGCAAACTTATCATATGCAAAAGCTTAGGTGATTTGCATCATCTTCTGGCCCGGAGGCCTGTTAACATTTTAAGACCTTTTCTTCAGAAAACTTATTTTTCTCTAAAGGTGGTTGGTCAGGAGCCACCCTCCAAAAAAGCATTAGATAAAGTTGCATTCCTACAGAGCAAAGGTGTGGTGGGCTATAACAAGAAAAAGAATTAACTCAAGGGTCCCAGGTTACAAACATTAAAGCTACTACTTACACCAATTATATTAATCAATACACTGCCAGGGACACAGCAGGTAAGGGATATGGAAACTTAGCAGCAAACAATGGCCCAACAAGTGAAAAACCATTCACCAATACAATTTCTAATCAATCTTGTAACTACTCAAAAGAATCTGTGTTTAGACAGTTTAGAACATCTCCTGCCTCTCACAGTTGGGAGGCTCTGAACAATCCCATGTGGCCGGAAAAACCTATTCAGGCAGGCTAGAGGATTTCCAAAGGAGTTTGTAGGTTAAACACTGTCACACCCAGGAATTATTAACTGGAACTGTAAGCTAACTCTTTTTTCAGAGAGAGGTAGTGGGGGAGAGCCCCCCGTAAAGTCAGAGGTTTAGGTGAAAGCACAAGCAGAAAGTAGGCAGACTCTGGTTTTGGGGGTATATGCTCGAGAATTTCCAGGGGGACTCCTGAAGCTCGATCCCGCCTTTGCGTATGCCGAGCCTCCTTCCTCATGACCTTTGTCATGGGCGGAGTTCCTCACTGGCTCCCAGCAGTGATAGAATTCCAGTGGAGCTATTCCAGATCCTGAAAGATGATGCTGTGGAAAGTGCTGCACTCAATATGCAATATGCAATATGCACTCAATATGCAATATGCCGGCTCACGGCAGTAGGGGAATCTGGCCTCGAGACGTGTTGAAGAAGGTCTCTCGAGGTCTTTCTCGGGTTGAGGCAGGACACCCTGGGGTCCCTCGACTTGTGCAGGTGACCTCAGGGGGCTTCTCATGGTGGCTCTGAGAAGTCAGGGAAACTGGAGGTGGGAGGGGCCTCTCGGCACTCCACTGGGTTTGGTGCATTGGAAGAGGGCCTCATCTCCAGTTGAGGCAGGAACCTCAGGGTTCCTCTGACTTCAGACTCCGATCGCAAGGTCCCTGCAGACTTGGGACAGGAGAGTCAGGCCTCGTCTTGGGTTGAGGCATGGAACTCCGCTTGCCTCTCGAGGTGTTCCCGGGGAGACAGGCCACTTGTCGAGCGGTATTTGGAACCTGGGGGTCTTTTCCCGACGATGCACGGGCGAGTCACTGCCCCTTCGTGTTGACTTCATTCACAGGGTGGAGTTCGAAGAGGTGTCCGGGCATCGGGTTCTTATCAAGAGGGGACCGGGAAATCGGGGTCCTTCGGAATGTGGAACCACCCACGAGGCCACGTCTGGAATGTCGTCGTGAGACCGGCCTCATCCTGAGGTGCGACCGGAAGGTCGGGAACCCCTTCCAGACAAAGCAGGGGAGTCGACCCTCCTGTCCAGATCAGGAGGGTAGAAGAGGCTCCGAGGAAGTGTTGCCGGAAAACTTCGGTGTTCCTCTCGAGGGAGACCGGGATGTCGGGGCACTTTGTGGGTCGCATCAAGGGTGACAAGTACCGTTTCGAACTCCAATTCCTAAAGTGGGACTTCTCCTGAGACGCTGTAGCGGCACAGGGCTACATCTTGCGATGACGGGGGAACCACGTGGTTTTTCTCGAGGTGTAGCAGGATTCTCGAATTACGACGGGGAATTCAGGATGCCTCTTGTGTAGGCCCAGGGAAGTCCAATCTTCCATTCGAGTTGCGAAGGAAAGCTGGGGATTTCTCTCGAGTGACTGCAGGGCCAATAGACCTCATCTAGGCTTGTGTCCAGAAGCCAGTGTTCCTCTCCAGGGGCGACAGGGATCTCGGGGTTGCATTCCAGACACACCCGGGGAGACAGGCCTCCATCTCGAGTGGAAGCAAAGAACCCCGCTCTGCTCTCGAGTCGCGACGGGTATCTCTTGGAGCTCACTGGGTGGACTAAAGCGAGTCAAGCCTCCTGAGGCGTTTGGAGAGAGGTCGCGAGATTGGTCTCTAGGCCATGCAGGAGACGAAGGCCCTCATCTCGCGATGCCGGGGGAGTCTTGGGGTTGTTCTCGAGCGGCGGCCCCAGTGTGCGCTTTCTCACGAGGTACGACGGCGAGGTCAGTGAGCCTCTCGTGGGGCGCCAGGGAAGTCGGGTCTCCATGCGAGTGGCGAGGGCGAGCGCGTCATTGCTCTCGAGCCATGGTAGGGTGCCGGGGACCAGCCCCGGCTGATCCAGGGTATTCGAAGGAGAGACGGCGTAGGCGAAGATCAGGAAACCACTGCTTAATTAAATGTTAATTAAGGATATAAAGAGTAATAGAATGAGGATAGCTCAGTGAGGAAATTCAGTGGAGAAAAGAGGCTGAATAATTCAGCCAGAAGGTAAGAGAAAGAACGACATGGTGAGACCAAGTTTCGGTGAACAAGGCCCGCACTTTATTTTTCAAAGTAGTTTTTATACCTTAAGTTATGCATAGAGGATAATGGGGGAAGGGGTCGAGTCTTGCAGCAAACCAGGCTTTCTTCCTGCAAACTTATCATATGCAAAAGCTTAGGTGATTTGCATCATCTTCTGGCCCGGAGGCCTGTTAACATTTTAAGACCTTTTCTTCAGAAAACTTATTTTTCTCTAAAGGTGGTTGGTCAGGAGCCACCCTCCAAAAAAGCATTAGATAAAGTTGCATTCCTACAGAGCAAAGGTGTGGTGGGCTATAACAAGAAAAAGAATTAACTCAAGGGTCCCAGGTTACAAACATTAAAGCTACTACTTACACCAATTATATTAATCAATACACTGCCAGGGACACAGCAGGTAAGGGATATGGAAACTTAGCAGCAAACAATGGCCCAACAAGTGAAAAACCATTCACCAATACAATTTCTAATCAATCTTGTAACTACTCAAAAGAATCTGTGTTTAGACAGTTTAGAACATCTCCTGCCTCTCACAGTTGGGAGGCTCTGAACAATCCCATGTGGCCGGAAAAACCTATTCAGGCAGGCTAGAGGATTTCCAAAGGAGTTTGTAGGTTAAACACTGTCACACCCAGGAATTATTAACTGGAACTGTAAGCTAACTCTTTTTTCAGAGAGAGGTAGTGGGGGAGAGCCCCCCGTAAAGTCAGAGGTTTAGGTGAAAGCACAAGCAGAAAGTAGGCAGACTCTGGTTTTGGGGGTATATGCTCGAGAATTTCCAGGGGGACTCCTGAAGCTCGATCCCGCCTTTGCGTATGCCGAGCCTCCTTCCTCATGACCTTTGTCATGGGCGGAGTTCCTCACTGGCTCCCAGCAGTGATAGAATTCCAGTGGAGCTATTCCAGATCCTGAAAGATGATGCTGTGGAAAGTGCTGCACTCAATATGCAATATGCAATATGCACTCAATATGCAATATGCCGGCTCACGGCAGTAGGGGAATCTGGCCTCGAGACGTGTTGAAGAAGGTCTCTCGAGGTCTTTCTCGGGTTGAGGCAGGACACCCTGGGGTCCCTCGACTTGTGCAGGTGACCTCAGGGGGCTTCTCATGGTGGCTCTGAGAAGTCAGGGAAACTGGAGGTGGGAGGGGCCTCTCGGCACTCCACTGGGTTTGGTGCATTGGAAGAGGGCCTCATCTCCAGTTGAGGCAGGAACCTCAGGGTTCCTCTGACTTCAGACTCCGATCGCAAGGTCCCTGCAGACTTGGGACAGGAGAGTCAGGCCTCGTCTTGGGTTGAGGCATGGAACTCCGCTTGCCTCTCGAGGTGTTCCCGGGGAGACAGGCCACTTGTCGAGCGGTATTTGGAACCTGGGGGTCTTTTCCCGACGATGCACGGGCGAGTCACTGCCCCTTCGTGTTGACTTCATTCACAGGGTGGAGTTCGAAGAGGTGTCCGGGCATCGGGTTCTTATCAAGAGGGGACCGGGAAATCGGGGTCCTTCGGAATGTGGAACCACCCACGAGGCCACGTCTGGAATGTCGTCGTGAGACCGGCCTCATCCTGAGGTGCGACCGGAAGGTCGGGAACCCCTTCCAGACAAAGCAGGGGAGTCGACCCTCCTGTCCAGATCAGGAGGGTAGAAGAGGCTCCGAGGAAGTGTTGCCGGAAAACTTCGGTGTTCCTCTCGAGGGAGACCGGGATGTCGGGGCACTTTGTGGGTCGCATCAAGGGTGACAAGTACCGTTTCGAACTCCAATTCCTAAAGTGGGACTTCTCCTGAGACGCTGTAGCGGCACAGGGCTACATCTTGCGATGACGGGGGAACCACGTGGTTTTTCTCGAGGTGTAGCAGGATTCTCGAATTACGACGGGGAATTCAGGATGCCTCTTGTGTAGGCCCAGGGAAGTCCAATCTTCCATTCGAGTTGCGAAGGAAAGCTGGGGATTTCTCTCGAGTGACTGCAGGGCCAATAGACCTCATCTAGGCTTGTGTCCAGAAGCCAGTGTTCCTCTCCAGGGGCGACAGGGATCTCGGGGTTGCATTCCAGACACACCCGGGGAGACAGGCCTCCATCTCGAGTGGAAGCAAAGAACCCCGCTCTGCTCTCGAGTCGCGACGGGTATCTCTTGGAGCTCACTGGGTGGACTAAAGCGAGTCAAGCCTCCTGAGGCGTTTGGAGAGAGGTCGCGAGATTGGTCTCTAGGCCATGCAGGAGACGAAGGCCCTCATCTCGCGATGCCGGGGGAGTCTTGGGGTTGTTCTCGAGCGGCGGCCCCAGTGTGCGCTTTCTCACGAGGTACGACGGCGAGGTCAGTGAGCCTCTCGTGGGGCGCCAGGGAAGTCGGGTCTCCATGCGAGTGGCGAGGGCGAGCGCGTCATTGCTCTCGAGCCATGGTAGGGTGCCGGGGACCAGCCCCGGCTGATCCAGGGTATTCGAAGGAGAGACGGCGTAGGCGAAGATCAGGAAACCACTGCTTAATTAAATGTTAATTAAGGATATAAAGAGTAATAGAATGAGGATAGCTCAGTGAGGAAATTCAGTGGAGAAAAGAGGCTGAATAATTCAGCCAGAAGGTAAGAGAAAGAACGACATGGTGAGACCAAGTTTCGGTGAACAAGGCCCGCACTTTATTTTTCAAAGTAGTTTTTATACCTTAAGTTATGCATAGAGGATAATGGGGGAAGGGGTCGAGTCTTGCAGCAAACCAGGCTTTCTTCCTGCAAACTTATCATATGCAAAAGCTTAGGTGATTTGCATCATCTTCTGGCCCGGAGGCCTGTTAACATTTTAAGACCTTTTCTTCAGAAAACTTATTTTTCTCTAAAGGTGGTTGGTCAGGAGCCACCCTCCAAAAAAGCATTAGATAAAGTTGCATTCCTACAGAGCAAAGGTGTGGTGGGCTATAACAAGAAAAAGAATTAACTCAAGGGTCCCAGGTTACAAACATTAAAGCTACTACTTACACCAATTATATTAATCAATACACTGCCAGGGACACAGCAGGTAAGGGATATGGAAACTTAGCAGCAAACAATGGCCCAACAAGTGAAAAACCATTCACCAATACAATTTCTAATCAATCTTGTAACTACTCAAAAGAATCTGTGTTTAGACAGTTTAGAACATCTCCTGCCTCTCACAGTTGGGAGGCTCTGAACAATCCCATGTGGCCGGAAAAACCTATTCAGGCAGGCTAGAGGATTTCCAAAGGAGTTTGTAGGTTAAACACTGTCACACCCAGGAATTATTAACTGGAACTGTAAGCTAACTCTTTTTTCAGAGAGAGGTAGTGGGGGAGAGCCCCCCGTAAAGTCAGAGGTTTAGGTGAAAGCACAAGCAGAAAGTAGGCAGACTCTGGTTTTGGGGGTATATGCTCGAGAATTTCCAGGGGGACTCCTGAAGCTCGATCCCGCCTTTGCGTATGCCGAGCCTCCTTCCTCATGACCTTTGTCATGGGCGGAGTTCCTCACTGGCTCCCAGCAGTGATAGAATTCCAGTGGAGCTATTCCAGATCCTGAAAGATGATGCTGTGGAAAGTGCTGCACTCAATATGCAATATGCAATATGCACTCAATATGCAATATGCCGGCTCACGGCAGTAGGGGAATCTGGCCTCGAGACGTGTTGAAGAAGGTCTCTCGAGGTCTTTCTCGGGTTGAGGCAGGACACCCTGGGGTCCCTCGACTTGTGCAGGTGACCTCAGGGGGCTTCTCATGGTGGCTCTGAGAAGTCAGGGAAACTGGAGGTGGGAGGGGCCTCTCGGCACTCCACTGGGTTTGGTGCATTGGAAGAGGGCCTCATCTCCAGTTGAGGCAGGAACCTCAGGGTTCCTCTGACTTCAGACTCCGATCGCAAGGTCCCTGCAGACTTGGGACAGGAGAGTCAGGCCTCGTCTTGGGTTGAGGCATGGAACTCCGCTTGCCTCTCGAGGTGTTCCCGGGGAGACAGGCCACTTGTCGAGCGGTATTTGGAACCTGGGGGTCTTTTCCCGACGATGCACGGGCGAGTCACTGCCCCTTCGTGTTGACTTCATTCACAGGGTGGAGTTCGAAGAGGTGTCCGGGCATCGGGTTCTTATCAAGAGGGGACCGGGAAATCGGGGTCCTTCGGAATGTGGAACCACCCACGAGGCCACGTCTGGAATGTCGTCGTGAGACCGGCCTCATCCTGAGGTGCGACCGGAAGGTCGGGAACCCCTTCCAGACAAAGCAGGGGAGTCGACCCTCCTGTCCAGATCAGGAGGGTAGAAGGGGCTCAGAGGAAGTGGTGCGGGAAAACCTCGGTGTTCCTCTTGAGGGAGACCGGGATGTCGGGGCACTTTGTGGGTCGCATCAAGGGTGCCAAGTACCGTTTCGACCTCCAATACCTAACGTGGGACTTCTCCTGAGACACTGTAGCGGGAAAGGGCTTCATCTTGCGATGACGGGGGAACCACGTGGATTTTCTCGAGTTGCAGCGGGATTCTCGAGTTACGACGGGGAATTCAGGATGCCTCTTGTGTTGGCCCAGGGAAGTCCAATCTTCCATTCGAGTTGCGAAGGAAAGCTGGGGATTGCTCTCGAGTGACTGCAGGGCCAATAGACCTCATCTAGGCTTGTGTCCAGAAGCCAATGTTCCTCTCCAGGGGCGAAAGGGATCTCGGGGTTGCATTCCAGACGCACCCGGGGAGACAGGCATCCATCTCGAGTGGAAGCAAAGAACCCCGCTCTGCTCTCGAGTCGCGACGGGTATCTCTTGGAGCTCACTGGGTGGACTAAAGGGAGTCAAGCCTCCTGAGGCGTTTGGAGAGAGGTCGAGAGACTGGTCTCTAGGCCATACAGGAGACGAAGGCCCTCAAGTCGCGATGACGGGGGAGGCTCGGGGTTGTTCTCGAGCGGCGGCCCCAGTGTGCGGTTTCTCGCGAGGTACGACGGCGAGGTCAGTGAGCCTCTCGTGGGGCGGCAAGGAAGTCGGGTCTCCATGCGAATGGCGAGGGGGAGCGCGTCTTTACTCTCAAGTCATAGTAGGGGAATCTGGCCTCGAGACGTGTTGAAGAAGGTCTCTCGAGGTCTTTCTCGGGTTGAGGCAGGACACCCTGGGGTCCCTCGACTTGTGCAGGTGACCTCAGGGGGCTTCTCATGGTGGCTCTGAGAAGTCAGGGAAACTGGAGGTGGGAGGGGCCTCTCGGCACTCCACTGGGTTTGGTGCATTGGAAGAGGGCCTCATCTCCAGTTGAGGCAGGAACCTCAGGGTTCCTCTGACTTCAGACTCCGATCGCAAGGTCCCTGCAGACTTGGGACAGGAGAGTCAGGCCTCGTCTTGGGTTGAGGCATGGAACTCCGCTTGCCTCTCGAGGTGTTCCCGGGGAGACAGGCCACTTGTCGAGCGGTATTTGGAACCTGGGGGTCTTTTCCCGACGATGCACGGGCGAGTCACTGCCCCTTCGTGTTGACTTCATTCACAGGGTGGAGTTCGAAGAGGTGTCCGGGCATCGGGTTCTTATCAAGAGGGGACCGGGAAATCGGGGTCCTTCGGAATGTGGAACCACCCACGAGGCCACGTCTGGAATGTCGTCGTGAGACCGGCCTCATCCTGAGGTGCGACCGGAAGGTCGGGAACCCCTTCCAGACAAAGCAGGGGAGTCGACCCTCCTGTCCAGATCAGGAGGGTAGAAGAGGCTCCGAGGAAGTGTTGCCGGAAAACTTCGGTGTTCCTCTCGAGGGAGACCGGGATGTCGGGGCACTTTGTGGGTCGCATCAAGGGTGACAAGTACCGTTTCGAACTCCAATTCCTAAAGTGGGACTTCTCCTGAGACGCTGTAGCGGCACAGGGCTACATCTTGCGATGACGGGGGAACCACGTGGTTTTTCTCGAGGTGTAGCAGGATTCTCGAATTACGACGGGGAATTCAGGATGCCTCTTGTGTAGGCCCAGGGAAGTCCAATCTTCCATTCGAGTTGCGAAGGAAAGCTGGGGATTTCTCTCGAGTGACTGCAGGGCCAATAGACCTCATCTAGGCTTGTGTCCAGAAGCCAGTGTTCCTCTCCAGGGGCGACAGGGATCTCGGGGTTGCATTCCAGACACACCCGGGGAGACAGGCCTCCATCTCGAGTGGAAGCAAAGAACCCCGCTCTGCTCTCGAGTCGCGACGGGTATCTCTTGGAGCTCACTGGGTGGACTAAAGCGAGTCAAGCCTCCTGAGGCGTTTGGAGAGAGGTCGCGAGATTGGTCTCTAGGCCATGCAGGAGACGAAGGCCCTCATCTCGCGATGCCGGGGGAGTCTTGGGGTTGTTCTCGAGCGGCGGCCCCAGTGTGCGCTTTCTCACGAGGTACGACGGCGAGGTCAGTGAGCCTCTCGTGGGGCGCCAGGGAAGTCGGGTCTCCATGCGAGTGGCGAGGGCGAGCGCGTCATTGCTCTCGAGCCATGGTAGGGTGCCGGGGACCAGCCCCGGCTGATCCAGGGTATTCGAAGGAGAGACGGCGTAGGCGAAGATCAGGAAACCACTGCTTAATTAAATGTTAATTAAGGATATAAAGAGTAATAGAATGAGGATAGCTCAGTGAGGAAATTCAGTGGAGAAAAGAGGCTGAATAATTCAGCCAGAAGGTAAGAGAAAGAACGACATGGTGAGACCAAGTTTCGGTGAACAAGGCCCGCACTTTATTTTTCAAAGTAGTTTTTATACCTTAAGTTATGCATAGAGGATAATGGGGGAAGGGGTCGAGTCTTGCAGCAAACCAGGCTTTCTTCCTGCAAACTTATCATATGCAAAAGCTTAGGTGATTTGCATCATCTTCTGGCCCGGAGGCCTGTTAACATTTTAAGACCTTTTCTTCAGAAAACTTATTTTTCTCTAAAGGTGGTTGGTCAGGAGCCACCCTCCAAAAAAGCATTAGATAAAGTTGCATTCCTACAGAGCAAAGGTGTGGTGGGCTATAACAAGAAAAAGAATTAACTCAAGGGTCCCAGGTTACAAACATTAAAGCTACTACTTACACCAATTATATTAATCAATACACTGCCAGGGACACAGCAGGTAAGGGATATGGAAACTTAGCAGCAAACAATGGCCCAACAAGTGAAAAACCATTCACCAATACAATTTCTAATCAATCTTGTAACTACTCAAAAGAATCTGTGTTTAGACAGTTTAGAACATCTCCTGCCTCTCACAGTTGGGAGGCTCTGAACAATCCCATGTGGCCGGAAAAACCTATTCAGGCAGGCTAGAGGATTTCCAAAGGAGTTTGTAGGTTAAACACTGTCACACCCAGGAATTATTAACTGGAACTGTAAGCTAACTCTTTTTTCAGAGAGAGGTAGTGGGGGAGAGCCCCCCGTAAAGTCAGAGGTTTAGGTGAAAGCACAAGCAGAAAGTAGGCAGACTCTGGTTTTGGGGGTATATGCTCGAGAATTTCCAGGGGGACTCCTGAAGCTCGATCCCGCCTTTGCGTATGCCGAGCCTCCTTCCTCATGACCTTTGTCATGGGCGGAGTTCCTCACTGGCTCCCAGCAGTGATAGAATTCCAGTGGAGCTATTCCAGATCCTGAAAGATGATGCTGTGGAAAGTGCTGCACTCAATATGCAATATGCAATATGCACTCAATATGCAATATGCCGGCTCACGGCAGTAGGGGAATCTGGCCTCGAGACGTGTTGAAGAAGGTCTCTCGAGGTCTTTCTCGGGTTGAGGCAGGACACCCTGGGGTCCCTCGACTTGTGCAGGTGACCTCAGGGGGCTTCTCATGGTGGCTCTGAGAAGTCAGGGAAACTGGAGGTGGGAGGGGCCTCTCGGCACTCCACTGGGTTTGGTGCATTGGAAGAGGGCCTCATCTCCAGTTGAGGCAGGAACCTCAGGGTTCCTCTGACTTCAGACTCCGATCGCAAGGTCCCTGCAGACTTGGGACAGGAGAGTCAGGCCTCGTCTTGGGTTGAGGCATGGAACTCCGCTTGCCTCTCGAGGTGTTCCCGGGGAGACAGGCCACTTGTCGAGCGGTATTTGGAACCTGGGGGTCTTTTCCCGACGATGCACGGGCGAGTCACTGCCCCTTCGTGTTGACTTCATTCACAGGGTGGAGTTCGAAGAGGTGTCCGGGCATCGGGTTCTTATCAAGAGGGGACCGGGAAATCGGGGTCCTTCGGAATGTGGAACCACCCACGAGGCCACGTCTGGAATGTCGTCGTGAGACCGGCCTCATCCTGAGGTGCGACCGGAAGGTCGGGAACCCCTTCCAGACAAAGCAGGGGAGTCGACCCTCCTGTCCAGATCAGGAGGGTAGAAGGGGCTCAGAGGAAGTGGTGCGGGAAAACCTCGGTGTTCCTCTTGAGGGAGACCGGGATGTCGGGGCACTTTGTGGGTCGCATCAAGGGTGCCAAGTACCGTTTCGACCTCCAATACCTAACGTGGGACTTCTCCTGAGACACTGTAGCGGGAAAGGGCTTCATCTTGCGATGACGGGGGAACCACGTGGATTTTCTCGAGTTGCAGCGGGATTCTCGAGTTACGACGGGGAATTCAGGATGCCTCTTGTGTTGGCCCAGGGAAGTCCAATCTTCCATTCGAGTTGCGAAGGAAAGCTGGGGATTGCTCTCGAGTGACTGCAGGGCCAATAGACCTCATCTAGGCTTGTGTCCAGAAGCCAATGTTCCTCTCCAGGGGCGAAAGGGATCTCGGGGTTGCATTCCAGACGCACCCGGGGAGACAGGCATCCATCTCGAGTGGAAGCAAAGAACCCCGCTCTGCTCTCGAGTCGCGACGGGTATCTCTTGGAGCTCACTGGGTGGACTAAAGGGAGTCAAGCCTCCTGAGGCGTTTGGAGAGAGGTCGAGAGACTGGTCTCTAGGCCATACAGGAGACGAAGGCCCTCAAGTCGCGATGACGGGGGAGGCTCGGGGTTGTTCTCGAGCGGCGGCCCCAGTGTGCGGTTTCTCGCGAGGTACGACGGCGAGGTCAGTGAGCCTCTCGTGGGGCGGCAAGGAAGTCGGGTCTCCATGCGAATGGCGAGGGGGAGCGCGTCTTTACTCTCAAGTCATAGTAGGGGAATCTGGCCTCGAGACGTGTTGAAGAAGGTCTCTCGAGGTCTTTCTCGGGTTGAGGCAGGACACCCTGGGGTCCCTCGACTTGTGCAGGTGACCTCAGGGGGCTTCTCATGGTGGCTCTGAGAAGTCAGGGAAACTGGAGGTGGGAGGGGCCTCTCGGCACTCCACTGGGTTTGGTGCATTGGAAGAGGGCCTCATCTCCAGTTGAGGCAGGAACCTCAGGGTTCCTCTGACTTCAGACTCCGATCGCAAGGTCCCTGCAGACTTGGGACAGGAGAGTCAGGCCTCGTCTTGGGTTGAGGCATGGAACTCCGCTTGCCTCTCGAGGTGTTCCCGGGGAGACAGGCCACTTGTCGAGCGGTATTTGGAACCTGGGGGTCTTTTCCCGACGATGCACGGGCGAGTCACTGCCCCTTCGTGTTGACTTCATTCACAGGGTGGAGTTCGAAGAGGTGTCCGGGCATCGGGTTCTTATCAAGAGGGGACCGGGAAATCGGGGTCCTTCGGAATGTGGAACCACCCACGAGGCCACGTCTGGAATGTCGTCGTGAGACCGGCCTCATCCTGAGGTGCGACCGGAAGGTCGGGAACCCCTTCCAGACAAAGCAGGGGAGTCGACCCTCCTGTCCAGATCAGGAGGGTAGAAGAGGCTCCGAGGAAGTGTTGCCGGAAAACTTCGGTGTTCCTCTTGAGGGAGACCGGGATGTCGGGGCACTTTGTGGGTCGCATCAAGGGTGACAAGTACCGTTTCGAACTCCAATTCCTAAAGTGGGACTTCTCCTGAGACGCTGTAGCGGCACAGGGCTACATCTTGCGATGACGGGGGAACCACGTGGTTTTTCTCGAGGTGTAGCAGGATTCTCGAATTACGACGGGGAATTCAGGATGCCTCTTGTGTAGGCCCAGGGAAGTCCAATCTTCCATTCGAGTTGCGAAGGAAAGCTGGGGATTTCTCTCGAGTGACTGCAGGGCCAATAGACCTCATCTAGGCTTGTGTCCAGAAGCCAGTGTTCCTCTCCAGGGGCGACAGGGATCTCGGGGTTGCATTCCAGACACACCCGGGGAGACAGGCCTCCATCTCGAGTGGAAGCAAAGAACCCCGCTCTGCTCTCGAGTCGCGACGGGTATCTCTTGGAGCTCACTGGGTGGACTAAAGCGAGTCAAGCCTCCTGAGGCGTTTGGAGAGAGGTCGCGAGATTGGTCTCTAGGCCATGCAGGAGACGAAGGCCCTCATCTCGCGATGCCGGGGGAGTCTTGGGGTTGTTCTCGAGCGGCGGCCCCAGTGTGCGCTTTCTCACGAGGTACGACGGCGAGGTCAGTGAGCCTCTCGTGGGGCGCCAGGGAAGTCGGGTCTCCATGCGAGTGGCGAGGGCGAGCGCGTCATTGCTCTCGAGCCATGGTAGGGTGCCGGGGACCAGCCCCGGCTGATCCAGGGTATTCGAAGGAGAGACGGCGTAGGCGAAGATCAGGAAACCACTGCTTAATTAAATGTTAATTAAGGATATAAAGAGTAATAGAATGAGGATAGCTCAGTGAGGAAATTCAGTGGAGAAAAGAGGCTGAATAATTCAGCCAGAAGGTAAGAGAAAGAACGACATGGTGAGACCAAGTTTCGGTGAACAAGGCCCGCACTTTATTTTTCAAAGTAGTTTTTATACCTTAAGTTATGCATAGAGGATAATGGGGGAAGGGGTCGAGTCTTGCAGCAAACCAGGCTTTCTTCCTGCAAACTTATCATATGCAAAAGCTTAGGTGATTTGCATCATCTTCTGGCCCGGAGGCCTGTTAACATTTTAAGACCTTTTCTTCAGAAAACTTATTTTTCTCTAAAGGTGGTTGGTCAGGAGCCACCCTCCAAAAAAGCATTAGATAAAGTTGCATTCCTACAGAGCAAAGGTGTGGTGGGCTATAACAAGAAAAAGAATTAACTCAAGGGTCCCAGGTTACAAACATTAAAGCTACTACTTACACCAATTATATTAATCAATACACTGCCAGGGACACAGCAGGTAAGGGATATGGAAACTTAGCAGCAAACAATGGCCCAACAAGTGAAAAACCATTCACCAATACAATTTCTAATCAATCTTGTAACTACTCAAAAGAATCTGTGTTTAGACAGTTTAGAACATCTCCTGCCTCTCACAGTTGGGAGGCTCTGAACAATCCCATGTGGCCGGAAAAACCTATTCAGGCAGGCTAGAGGATTTCCAAAGGAGTTTGTAGGTTAAACACTGTCACACCCAGGAATTATTAACTGGAACTGTAAGCTAACTCTTTTTTCAGAGAGAGGTAGTGGGGGAGAGCCCCCCGTAAAGTCAGAGGTTTAGGTGAAAGCACAAGCAGAAAGTAGGCAGACTCTGGTTTTGGGGGTATATGCTCGAGAATTTCCAGGGGGACTCCTGAAGCTCGATCCCGCCTTTGCGTATGCCGAGCCTCCTTCCTCATGACCTTTGTCATGGGCGGAGTTCCTCACTGGCTCCCAGCAGTGATAGAATTCCAGTGGAGCTATTCCAGATCCTGAAAGATGATGCTGTGGAAAGTGCTGCACTCAATATGCAATATGCAATATGCACTCAATATGCAATATGCCGGCTCACGGCAGTAGGGGAATCTGGCCTCGAGACGTGTTGAAGAAGGTCTCTCGAGGTCTTTCTCGGGTTGAGGCAGGACACCCTGGGGTCCCTCGACTTGTGCAGGTGACCTCAGGGGGCTTCTCATGGTGGCTCTGAGAAGTCAGGGAAACTGGAGGTGGGAGGGGCCTCTCGGCACTCCACTGGGTTTGGTGCATTGGAAGAGGGCCTCATCTCCAGTTGAGGCAGGAACCTCAGGGTTCCTCTGACTTCAGACTCCGATCGCAAGGTCCCTGCAGACTTGGGACAGGAGAGTCAGGCCTCGTCTTGGGTTGAGGCATGGAACTCCGCTTGCCTCTCGAGGTGTTCCCGGGGAGACAGGCCACTTGTCGAGCGGTATTTGGAACCTGGGGGTCTTTTCCCGACGATGCACGGGCGAGTCACTGCCCCTTCGTGTTGACTTCATTCACAGGGTGGAGTTCGAAGAGGTGTCCGGGCATCGGGTTCTTATCAAGAGGGGACCGGGAAATCGGGGTCCTTCGGAATGTGGAACCACCCACGAGGCCACGTCTGGAATGTCGTCGTGAGACCGGCCTCATCCTGAGGTGCGACCGGAAGGTCGGGAACCCCTTCCAGACAAAGCAGGGGAGTCGACCCTCCTGTCCAGATCAGGAGGGTAGAAGAGGCTCAGAGGAAGTGTTGCCGGAAAACTTCGGTGTTCCTCTTGAGGGAGACCGGGATGTCGGGGCACTTTGTGGGTCGCATCAAGGGTGACAAGTACCGTTTCGAACTCCAATTCCTAAAGTGGGACTTCTCCTGAGACGCTGTAGCGGCACAGGGCTACATCTTGCGATGACGGGGGAACCACGTGGTTTTTCTCGAGGTGTAGCAGGATTCTCGAATTACGACGGGGAATTCAGGATGCCTCTTGTGTAGGCCCAGGGAAGTCCAATCTTCCATTCGAGTTGCGAAGGAAAGCTGGGGATTTCTCTCGAGTGACTGCAGGGCCAATAGACCTCATCTAGGCTTGTGTCCAGAAGCCAGTGTTCCTCTCCAGGGGCGACAGGGATCTCGGGGTTGCATTCCAGACACACCCGGGGAGACAGGCATCCATCTCGAGTGGAAGCAAAGAACCCCGCTCTGCTCTCGAGTCGCGACGGGTATCTCTTGGAGCTCACTGGGTGGACTAAAGCGAGTCAAGCCTCCTGAGGCGTTTGGAGAGAGGTCGCGAGATTGGTCTCTAGGCCATGCAGGAGACGAAGGCCCTCATCTCGCGATGACGGGGGAGTCTTGGGGTTGTTCTCGAGCGGCGGCCCCAGTGTGCGCTTTCTCACGAGGTACGACGGCGAGGTCAGTGAGCCTCTCGTGGGGCGCCAGGGAAGTCGGGTCTCCATGCGAGTGGCGAGGGCGAGCGCGTCATTGCTCTCGAGCCATGGTAGGGTGCCGGGGACCAGCCCCGGCTGATCCAGGGTATTCGAAGGAGAGACGGCGTAGGCGAAGATCAGGAAACCACTGCTTAATTAAATGTTAATTAAGGATATAAAGAGTAATAGAATGAGGATAGCTCAGTGAGGAAATTCAGTGGAGAAAAGAGGCTGAATAATTCAGCCAGAAGGTAAGAGAAAGAACGACATGGTGAGACCAAGTTTCGGTGAACAAGGCCCGCACTTTATTTTTCAAAGTAGTTTTTATACCTTAAGTTATGCATAGAGGATAATGGGGGAAGGGGTCGAGTCTTGCAGCAAACCAGGCTTTCTTCCTGCAAACTTATCATATGCAAAAGCTTAGGTGATTTGCATCATCTTCTGGCCCGGAGGCCTGTTAACATTTTAAGACCTTTTCTTCAGAAAACTTATTTTTCTCTAAAGGTGGTTGGTCAGGAGCCACCCTCCAAAAAAGCATTAGATAAAGTTGCATTCCTACAGAGCAAAGGTGTGGTGGGCTATAACAAGAAAAAGAATTAACTCAAGGGTCCCAGGTTACAAACATTAAAGCTACTACTTACACCAATTATATTAATCAATACACTGCCAGGGACACAGCAGGTAAGGGATATGGAAACTTAGCAGCAAACAATGGCCCAACAAGTGAAAAACCATTCACCAATACAATTTCTAATCAATCTTGTAACTACTCAAAAGAATCTGTGTTTAGACAGTTTAGAACATCTCCTGCCTCTCACAGTTGGGAGGCTCTGAACAATCCCATGTGGCCGGAAAAACCTATTCAGGCAGGCTAGAGGATTTCCAAAGGAGTTTGTAGGTTAAACACTGTCACACCCAGGAATTATTAACTGGAACTGTAAGCTAACTCTTTTTTCAGAGAGAGGTAGTGGGGGAGAGCCCCCCGTAAAGTCAGAGGTTTAGGTGAAAGCACAAGCAGAAAGTAGGCAGACTCTGGTTTTGGGGGTATATGCTCGAGAATTTCCAGGGGGACTCCTGAAGCTCGATCCCGCCTTTGCGTATGCCGAGCCTCCTTCCTCATGACCTTTGTCATGGGCGGAGTTCCTCACTGGCTCCCAGCAGTGATAGAATTCCAGTGGAGCTATTCCAGATCCTGAAAGATGATGCTGTGGAAAGTGCTGCACTCAATATGCAATATGCAATATGCACTCAATATGCAATATGCCGGCTCACGGCAGTAGGGGAATCTGGCCTCGAGACGTGTTGAAGAAGGTCTCTCGAGGTCTTTCTCGGGTTGAGGCAGGACACCCTGGGGTCCCTCGACTTGTGCAGGTGACCTCAGGGGGCTTCTCATGGTGGCTCTGAGAAGTCAGGGAAACTGGAGGTGGGAGGGGCCTCTCGGCACTCCACTGGGTTTGGTGCATTGGAAGAGGGCCTCATCTCCAGTTGAGGCAGGAACCTCAGGGTTCCTCTGACTTCAGACTCCGATCGCAAGGTCCCTGCAGACTTGGGACAGGAGAGTCAGGCCTCGTCTTGGGTTGAGGCATGGAACTCCGCTTGCCTCTCGAGGTG
The DNA here is from genome assembly GCF_029378745.1 of Bos indicus. Classification (NCBI taxonomy): domain Eukaryota; kingdom Metazoa; phylum Chordata; class Mammalia; order Artiodactyla; family Bovidae; genus Bos; species Bos indicus. The sequence goes on along the minus strand of NW_027223731.1, from coordinate 267,346 downwards.
TTCCCGGGGAGACAGGCCACTTGTCGAGCGGTATTTGGAACCTGGGGGTCTTTTCCCGACGATGCACGGGCGAGTCACTGCCCCTTCGTGTTGACTTCATTCACAGGGTGGAGTTCGAAGAGGTGTCCGGGCATCGGGTTCTTATCAAGAGGGGACCGGGAAATCGGGGTCCTTCGGAATGTGGAACCACCCACGAGGCCACGTCTGGAATGTCGTCGTGAGACCGGCCTCATCCTGAGGTGCGACCGGAAGGTCGGGAACCCCTTCCAGACAAAGCAGGGGAGTCGACCCTCCTGTCCAGATCAGGAGGGTAGAAGAGGCTCCGAGGAAGTGTTGCCGGAAAACTTCGGTGTTCCTCTTGAGGGAGACCGGGATGTCGGGGCACTTTGTGGGTCGCATCAAGGGTGACAAGTACCGTTTCGAACTCCAATTCCTAAAGTGGGACTTCTCCTGAGACGCTGTAGCGGCACAGGGCTACATCTTGCGATGACGGGGGAACCACGTGGTTTTTCTCGAGGTGTAGCAGGATTCTCGAATTACGACGGGGAATTCAGGATGCCTCTTGTGTAGGCCCAGGGAAGTCCAATCTTCCATTCGAGTTGCGAAGGAAAGCTGGGGATTTCTCTCGAGTGACTGCAGGGCCAATAGACCTCATCTAGGCTTGTGTCCAGAAGCCAGTGTTCCTCTCCAGGGGCGACAGGGATCTCGGGGTTGCATTCCAGACACACCCGGGGAGACAGGCCTCCATCTCGAGTGGAAGCAAAGAACCCCGCTCTGCTCTCGAGTCGCGACGGGTATCTCTTGGAGCTCACTGGGTGGACTAAAGCGAGTCAAGCCTCCTGAGGCGTTTGGAGAGAGGTCGCGAGATTGGTCTCTAGGCCATGCAGGAGACGAAGGCCCTCATCTCGCGATGACGGGGGAGTCTTGGGGTTGTTCTCGAGCGGCGGCCCCAGTGTGCGCTTTCTCACGAGGTACGACGGCGAGGTCAGTGAGCCTCTCGTGGGGCGCCAGGGAAGTCGGGTCTCCATGCGAGTGGCGAGGGCGAGCGCGTCATTGCTCTCGAGCCATGGTAGGGTGCCGGGGACCAGCCCCGGCTGATCCAGGGTATTCGAAGGAGAGACGGCGTAGGCGAAGATCAGGAAACCACTGCTTAATTAAATGTTAATTAAGGATATAAAGAGTAATAGAATGAGGATAGCTCAGTGAGGAAATTCAGTGGAGAAAAGAGGCTGAATAATTCAGCCAGAAGGTAAGAGAAAGAACGACATGGTGAGACCAAGTTTCGGTGAACAAGGCCCGCACTTTATTTTTCAAAGTAGTTTTTATACCTTAAGTTATGCATAGAGGATAATGGGGGAAGGGGTCGAGTCTTGCAGCAAACCAGGCTTTCTTCCTGCAAACTTATCATATGCAAAAGCTTAGGTGATTTGCATCATCTTCTGGCCCGGAGGCCTGTTAACATTTTAAGACCTTTTCTTCAGAAAACTTATTTTTCTCTAAAGGTGGTTGGTCAGGAGCCACCCTCCAAAAAAGCATTAGATAAAGTTGCATTCCTACAGAGCAAAGGTGTGGTGGGCTATAACAAGAAAAAGAATTAACTCAAGGGTCCCAGGTTACAAACATTAAAGCTACTACTTACACCAATTATATTAATCAATACACTGCCAGGGACACAGCAGGTAAGGGATATGGAAACTTAGCAGCAAACAATGGCCCAACAAGTGAAAAACCATTCACCAATACAATTTCTAATCAATCTTGTAACTACTCAAAAGAATCTGTGTTTAGACAGTTTAGAACATCTCCTGCCTCTCACAGTTGGGAGGCTCTGAACAATCCCATGTGGCCGGAAAAACCTATTCAGGCAGGCTAGAGGATTTCCAAAGGAGTTTGTAGGTTAAACACTGTCACACCCAGGAATTATTAACTGGAACTGTAAGCTAACTCTTTTTTCAGAGAGAGGTAGTGGGGGAGAGCCCCCCGTAAAGTCAGAGGTTTAGGTGAAAGCACAAGCAGAAAGTAGGCAGACTCTGGTTTTGGGGGTATATGCTCGAGAATTTCCAGGGGGACTCCTGAAGCTCGATCCCGCCTTTGCGTATGCCGAGCCTCCTTCCTCATGACCTTTGTCATGGGCGGAGTTCCTCACGGGCTCCCAGCAGTGATAGAATTCCAGTGGAGCTATTCCAGATCCTGAAAGATGATGCTGTGGAAAGTGCTGCACTCAATATGCAATATGCAATATGCACTCAATATGCAATATGCCGGCTCACGGCAGTAGGGGAATCTGGCCTCGAGACGTGTTGAAGAAGGTCTCTCGAGGTCTTTCTCGGGTTGAGGCAGGACACCCTGGGGTCCCTCGACTTGTGCAGGTGACCTCAGGGGGCTTCTCATGGTGGCTCTGAGAAGTCAGGGAAACTGGAGGTGGGAGGGGCCTCTCGGCACTCCACTGGGTTTGGTGCATTGGAAGAGGGCCTCATCTCCAGTTGAGGCAGGAACCTCAGGGTTCCTCTGACTTCAGACTCCGATCGCAAGGTCCCTGCAGACTTGGGACAGGAGAGTCAGGCCTCGTCTTGGGTTGAGGCATGGAACTCCGCTTGCCTCTCGAGGTGTTCCCGGGGAGACAGGCCACTTGTCGAGCGGTATTTGGAACCTGGGGGTCTTTTCCCGACGATGCACGGGCGAGTCACTGCCCCTTCGTGTTGACTTCATTCACAGGGTGGAGTTCGAAGAGGTGTCCGGGCATCGGGTTCTTATCAAGAGGGGACCGGGAAATCGGGGTCCTTCGGAATGTGGAACCACCCACGAGGCCACGTCTGGAATGTCGTCGTGAGACCGGCCTCATCCTGAGGTGCGACCGGAAGGTCGGGAACCCCTTCCAGACAAAGCAGGGGAGTCGACCCTCCTGTCCAGATCAGGAGGGTAGAAGAGGCTCCGAGGAAGTGTTGCCGGAAAACTTCGGTGTTCCTCTTGAGGGAGACCGGGATGTCGGGGCACTTTGTGGGTCGCATCAAGGGTGACAAGTACCGTTTCGAACTCCAATTCCTAAAGTGGGACTTCTCCTGAGACGCTGTAGCGGCACAGGGCTACATCTTGCGATGACGGGGGAACCACGTGGTTTTTCTCGAGGTGTAGCAGGATTCTCGAATTACGACGGGGAATTCAGGATGCCTCTTGTGTAGGCCCAGGGAAGTCCAATCTTCCATTCGAGTTGCGAAGGAAAGCTGGGGATTTCTCTCGAGTGACTGCAGGGCCAATAGACCTCATCTAGGCTTGTGTCCAGAAGCCAGTGTTCCTCTCCAGGGGCGACAGGGATCTCGGGGTTGCATTCCAGACACACCCGGGGAGACAGGCCTCCATCTCGAGTGGAAGCAAAGAACCCCGCTCTGCTCTCGAGTCGCGACGGGTATCTCTTGGAGCTCACTGGGTGGACTAAAGCGAGTCAAGCCTCCTGAGGCGTTTGGAGAGAGGTCGCGAGATTGGTCTCTAGGCCATGCAGGAGACGAAGGCCCTCATCTCGCGATGACGGGGGAGTCTTGGGGTTGTTCTCGAGCGGCGGCCCCAGTGTGCGCTTTCTCACGAGGTACGACGGCGAGGTCAGTGAGCCTCTCGTGGGGCGCCAGGGAAGTCGGGTCTCCATGCGAGTGGCGAGGGCGAGCGCGTCATTGCTCTCGAGCCATGGTAGGGTGCCGGGGACCAGCCCCGGCTGATCCAGGGTATTCGAAGGAGAGACGGCGTAGGCGAAGATCAGGAAACCACTGCTTAATTAAATGTTAATTAAGGATATAAAGAGTAATAGAATGAGGATAGCTCAGTGAGGAAATTCAGTGGAGAAAAGAGGCTGAATAATTCAGCCAGAAGGTAAGAGAAAGAACGACATGGTGAGACCAAGTTTCGGTGAACAAGGCCCGCACTTTATTTTTCAAAGTAGTTTTTATACCTTAAGTTATGCATAGAGGATAATGGGGGAAGGGGTCGAGTCTTGCAGCAAACCAGGCTTTCTTCCTGCAAACTTATCATATGCAAAAGCTTAGGTGATTTGCATCATCTTCTGGCCCGGAGGCCTGTTAACATTTTAAGACCTTTTCTTCAGAAAACTTATTTTTCTCTAAAGGTGGTTGGTCAGGAGCCACCCTCCAAAAAAGCATTAGATAAAGTTGCATTCCTACAGAGCAAAGGTGTGGTGGGCTATAACAAGAAAAAGAATTAACTCAAGGGTCCCAGGTTACAAACATTAAAGCTACTACTTACACCAATTATATTAATCAATACACTGCCAGGGACACAGCAGGTAAGGGATATGGAAACTTAGCAGCAAACAATGGCCCAACAAGTGAAAAACCATTCACCAATACAATTTCTAATCAATCTTGTAACTACTCAAAAGAATCTGTGTTTAGACAGTTTAGAACATCTCCTGCCTCTCACAGTTGGGAGGCTCTGAACAATCCCATGTGGCCGGAAAAACCTATTCAGGCAGGCTAGAGGATTTCCAAAGGAGTTTGTAGGTTAAACACTGTCACACCCAGGAATTATTAACTGGAACTGTAAGCTAACTCTTTTTTCAGAGAGAGGTAGTGGGGGAGAGCCCCCCGTAAAGTCAGAGGTTTAGGTGAAAGCACAAGCAGAAAGTAGGCAGACTCTGGTTTTGGGGGTATATGCTCGAGAATTTCCAGGGGGACTCCTGAAGCTCGATCCCGCCTTTGCGTATGCCGAGCCTCCTTCCTCATGACCTTTGTCATGGGCGGAGTTCCTCACTGGCTCCCAGCAGTGATAGAATTCCAGTGGAGCTATTCCAGATCCTGAAAGATGATGCTGTGGAAAGTGCTGCACTCAATATGCAATATGCAATATGCACTCAATATGCAATATGCCGGCTCACGGCAGTAGGGGAATCTGGCCTCGAGACGTGTTGAAGAAGGTCTCTCGAGGTCTTTCTCGGGTTGAGGCAGGACACCCTGGGGTCCCTCGACTTGTGCAGGTGACCTCAGGGGGCTTCTCATGGTGGCTCTGAGAAGTCAGGGAAACTGGAGGTGGGAGGGGCCTCTCGGCACTCCACTGGGTTTGGTGCATTGGAAGAGGGCCTCATCTCCAGTTGAGGCAGGAACCTCAGGGTTCCTCTGACTTCAGACTCCGATCGCAAGGTCCCTGCAGACTTGGGACAGGAGAGTCAGGCCTCGTCTTGGGTTGAGGCATGGAACTCCGCTTGCCTCTCGAGGTGTTCCCGGGGAGAGACAGGCCACTTGTCGAGCGGTATTTGGAACCTGGGGGTCTTTTCCCCGACGATGCACCGGGCGAGTCCACTGCCCCTTCGTGTTTGACTTCATTCACAGGGGTGGAGTTCAGAGAGGTGTGCCGGCGCCATCTGACGATAAGAAACCCGGACTTGAACGGGGGGGGGGGGGACCCACCTCTTCGGAACTCCCACCCTGTGAATGAAGTCAACCGAAGGGGCAGTGACTCGCCGTGCATCGTCGGGGAAAAGACCCCCAGGTTTCCAAATTACCGCTCGACAAGTGGCCCTGTCTCCCCGGGGAACACCTCGAGAGGGCAAGCGGAGTTCCATGCCTCCACCCAAGACGAGGCCTGACTCTCCTGTCCCAAGTCTGCAGGGACCTTGCGATCGGGAGTCTGAATTCAGAGGAACCCTGAGGTGCCTGCCTCACTGGAGATGAGGCCCTCTTCCTAATGCACCAAACCAGTGGAGTGCCTAGAGGCCCTCCCACCTCCAGTTTCCCTGACTTCTCAGAGCCACCATGAGAAGCCCCCTGAGGTCACCTGCACAAGTCGAGGGACCCCAGGGTGTCCTGCCTCAACCCGAGAAAGACCTCGAGAGACCTTCTTCAACACGTCTCGAGGCCAGATTCCCCTACTGCCGTGAGCCGGCATATTGCATATTGAGTGCATATTGCATATTGCATATTGAGTGCAGCACTTTCCACAGCATCATCTTTCAGGATCTGGAATAGCTCCACTGGAATTCTATCACTGCTGGGAGCCAGTGAGGAACTCCGCCCATGACAAAGGTCATGAGGAAGGAGGCTCGGCATACGCAAAGGCGGGATCGAGCTTCAGGAGTCCCCCTGGAAATTCTCGAGCATATACCCCCAAAACCAGAGTCTGCCTACTTTCTGCTTGTGCTTTCACCTAAACCTCTGACTTTACGGGGGGCTCTCCCCCACTACCTCTCTCTGAAAAAAGAGTTAGCTTACAGTTCCAGTTAATAATTCCTGGGTGTGACAGTGTTTAACCTACAAACTCCTTTGGAAATCCTCTAGCCTGCCTGAATAGGTTTTTCCGGCCACATGGGATTGTTCAGAGCCTCCCAACTGTGAGAGGCAGGAGATGTTCTAAACTGTCTAAACACAGATTCTTTTGAGTAGTTACAAGATTGATTAGAAATTGTATTGGTGAATGGTTTTTCACTTGTTGGGCCATTGTTTGCTGCTAAGTTTCCATATCCCTTACCTGCTGTGTCCCTGGCAGTGTATTGATTAATATAATTGGTGTAAGTAGTAGCTTTAATGTTTGTAACCTGGGACCCTTGAGTTAATTCTTTTTCTTGTTATAGCCCACCACACCTTTGCTCTGTAGGAATGCAACTTTATCTAATGCTTTTTTGGAGGGTGGCTCCTGACCAACCACCTTTAGAGAAAAATAAGTTTTCTGAAGAAAAGGTCTTAAAATGTTAACAGGCCTCCGGGCCAGAAGATGATGCAAATCACCTAAGCTTTTGCATATGATAAGTTTGCAGGAAGAAAGCCTGGTTTGCTGCAAGACTCGACCCCTTCCCCCATTATCCTCTATGCATAACTTAAGGTATAAAAACTACTTTGAAAAATAAAGTGCGGGCCTTGTTCACCGAAACTTGGTCTCACCATGTCGTTCTTTCTCTTACCTTCTGGCTGAATTATTCAGCCTCTTTTCTCCACTGAATTTCCTCACTGAGCTATCCTCATTCTATTACTCTTTATATCCTTAATTAACATTTAATTAAGCAGTGGTTTCCTGATCTTCGCCTACGCCGTCTCTCCTTCGAATACCCTGGATCAGCCGGGGCTGGTCCCCGGCACCCTACCATGGCTCGAGAGCAATGAGGCGCTCGCCCTCGCCACTCGCATGGAGACCCGACTTCCCTGGCGCCCCACGAGAGGCTCACTGACCTCGCCGTCGTACCTCGTGAGAAAGCGCACACTGGGGCCGCCGCTCGAGAACAACCCCAAGACTCCCCCGGCATCGCGAGATGAGGGCCTTCGTCTCCTGCATGGCCTAGAGACCAATCTCGCGACCTCTCTCCAAACGCCTCAGGAGGCTTGACTCGCTTTAGTCCACCCAGTGAGCTCCAAGAGATACCCGTCGCGACTCGAGAGCAGAGCGGGGTTCTTTGCTTCCACTCGAGATGGAGGCCTGTCTCCCCGGGTGTGTCTGGAATGCAACCCCGAGATCCCTGTCGCCCCTGGAGAGGAACACTGGCTTCTGGACACAAGCCTAGATGAGGTCTATTGGCCCTGCAGTCACTCGAGAGAAATCCCCAGCTTTCCTTCGCAACTCGAATGGAAGATTGGACTTCCCTGGGCCTACACAAGAGGCATCCTGAATTCCCCGTCGTAATTCGAGAATCCTGCTACACCTCGAGAAAAACCACGTGGTTCCCCCGTCATCGCAAGATGTAGCCCTGTGCCGCTACAGCGTCTCAGGAGAAGTCCCACTTTAGGAATTGGAGTTCGAAACGGTACTTGTCACCCTTGATGCGACCCACAAAGTGCCCCGACATCCCGGTCTCCCTCGAGAGGAACACCGAAGTTTTCCGGCAACACTTCCTCGGAGCCTCTTCTACCCTCCTGATCTGGACAGGAGGGTCGACTCCCCTGCTTTGTCTGGAAGGGGTTCCCGACCTTCCGGTCGCACCTCAGGATGAGGCCGGTCTCACGACGACATTCCAGACGTGGCCTCGTGGGTGGTTCCACATTCCGAAGGACCCCGATTTCCCGGTCCCCTCTTGATAAGAACCCGATGCCCGGACACCTCTTCGAACTCCACCCTGTGAATGAAGTCAACACGAAGGGGCAGTGACTCGCCCGTGCATCGTCGGGAAAAGACCCCCAGGTTCCAAATACCGCTCGACAAGTGGCCTGTCTCCCCGGGAACACCTCGAGAGGCAAGCGGAGTTCCATGCCTCAACCCAAGACGAGGCCTGACTCTCCTGTCCCAAGTCTGCAGGGACCTTGCGATCGGAGTCTGAAGTCAGAGGAACCCTGAGGTTCCTGCCTCAACTGGAGATGAGGCCCTCTTCCAATGCACCAAACCCAGTGGAGTGCCGAGAGGCCCCTCCCACCTCCAGTTTCCCTGACTTCTCAGAGCCACCATGAGAAGCCCCCTGAGGTCACCTGCACAAGTCGAGGGACCCCAGGGTGTCCTGCCTCAACCCGAGAAAGACCTCGAGAGACCTTCTTCAACACGTCTCGAGGCCAGATTCCCCTACTATGACTTGAGAGTAAAGACGCGCTCCCCCTCGCCATTCGCATGGAGACCCGACTTCCTTGCCGCCCCACGAGAGGCTCACTGACCTCGCCGTCGTACCTCGCGAGAAACCGCACACTGGGGCCGCCGCTCGAGAACAACCCCGAGCCTCCCCCGTCATCGCGACTTGAGGGCCTTCGTCTCCTGTATGGCCTAGAGACCAGTCTCTCGACCTCTCTCCAAACGCCTCAGGAGGCTTGACTCCCTTTAGTCCACCCAGTGAGCTCCAAGAGATACCCGTCGCGACTCGAGAGCAGAGCGGGGTTCTTTGCTTCCACTCGAGATGGATGCCTGTCTCCCCGGGTGCGTCTGGAATGCAACCCCGAGATCCCTTTCGCCCCTGGAGAGGAACACTGGCTTCTGGACACAAGCCTAGATGAGGTCTATTGGCCCTGCAGTCACTCGAGAGCAATCCCCAGCTTTCCTTCGCAACTCGAATGGAAGATTGGACTTCCCTGGGCCAACACAAGAGGCATCCTGAATTCCCCGTCGTAACTCGAGAATCCCGCTGCAACTCGAGAAAATCCACGTGGTTCCCCCGTCATCGCAAGATGAAGCCCTTTCCCGCTACAGTGTCTCAGGAGAAGTCCCACGTTAGGTATTGGAGGTCGAAACGGTACTTGGCACCCTTGATGCGACCCACAAAGTGCCCCGACATCCCGGTCTCCCTCAAGAGGAACACCGAGGTTTTCCCGCACCACTTCCTCTGAGCCCCTTCTACCCTCCTGATCTGGACAGGAGGGTCGACTCCCCTGCTTTGTCTGGAAGGGGTTCCCGACCTTCCGGTCGCACCTCAGGATGAGGCCGGTCTCACGACGACATTCCAGACGTGGCCTCGTGGGTGGTTCCACATTCCGAAGGACCCCGATTTCCCGGTCCCCTCTTGATAAGAACCCGATGCCCGGACACCTCTTCGAACTCCACCCTGTGAATGAAGTCAACACGAAGGGGCAGTGACTCGCCCGTGCATCGTCGGGAAAAGACCCCCAGGTTCCAAATACCGCTCGACAAGTGGCCTGTCTCCCCGGGAACACCTCGAGAGGCAAGCGGAGTTCCATGCCTCAACCCAAGACGAGGCCTGACTCTCCTGTCCCAAGTCTGCAGGGACCTTGCGATCGGAGTCTGAAGTCAGAGGAACCCTGAGGTTCCTGCCTCAACTGGAGATGAGGCCCTCTTCCAATGCACCAAACCCAGTGGAGTGCCGAGAGGCCCCTCCCACCTCCAGTTTCCCTGACTTCTCAGAGCCACCATGAGAAGCCCCCTGAGGTCACCTGCACAAGTCGAGGGACCCCAGGGTGTCCTGCCTCAACCCGAGAAAGACCTCGAGAGACCTTCTTCAACACGTCTCGAGGCCAGATTCCCCTACTGCCGTGAGCCGGCATATTGCATATTGAGTGCATATTGCATATTGCATATTGAGTGCAGCACTTTCCACAGCATCATCTTTCAGGATCTGGAATAGCTCCACTGGAATTCTATCACTGCTGGGAGCCAGTGAGGAACTCCGCCCATGACAAAGGTCATGAGGAAGGAGGCTCGGCATACGCAAAGGCGGGATCGAGCTTCAGGAGTCCCCCTGGAAATTCTCGAGCATATACCCCCAAAACCAGAGTCTGCCTACTTTCTGCTTGTGCTTTCACCTAAACCTCTGACTTTACGGGGGGCTCTCCCCCACTACCTCTCTCTGAAAAAAGAGTTAGCTTACAGTTCCAGTTAATAATTCCTGGGTGTGACAGTGTTTAACCTACAAACTCCTTTGGAAATCCTCTAGCCTGCCTGAATAGGTTTTTCCGGCCACATGGGATTGTTCAGAGCCTCCCAACTGTGAGAGGCAGGAGATGTTCTAAACTGTCTAAACACAGATTCTTTTGAGTAGTTACAAGATTGATTAGAAATTGTATTGGTGAATGGTTTTTCACTTGTTGGGCCATTGTTTGCTGCTAAGTTTCCATATCCCTTACCTGCTGTGTCCCTGGCAGTGTATTGATTAATATAATTGGTGTAAGTAGTAGCTTTAATGTTTGTAACCTGGGACCCTTGAGTTAATTCTTTTTCTTGTTATAGCCCACCACACCTTTGCTCTGTAGGAATGCAACTTTATCTAATGCTTTTTTGGAGGGTGGCTCCTGACCAACCACCTTTAGAGAAAAATAAGTTTTCTGAAGAAAAGGTCTTAAAATGTTAACAGGCCTCCGGGCCAGAAGATGATGCAAATCACCTAAGCTTTTGCATATGATAAGTTTGCAGGAAGAAAGCCTGGTTTGCTGCAAGACTCGACCCCTTCCCCCATTATCCTCTATGCATAACTTAAGGTATAAAAACTACTTTGAAAAATAAAGTGCGGGCCTTGTTCACCGAAACTTGGTCTCACCATGTCGTTCTTTCTCTTACCTTCTGGCTGAATTATTCAGCCTCTTTTCTCCACTGAATTTCCTCACTGAGCTATCCTCATTCTATTACTCTTTATATCCTTAATTAACATTTAATTAAGCAGTGGTTTCCTGATCTTCGCCTACGCCGTCTCTCCTTCGAATACCCTGGATCAGCCGGGGCTGGTCCCCGGCACCCTACCATGGCTCGAGAGCAATGACGCGCTCGCCCTCGCCACTCGCATGGAGACCCGACTTCCCTGGCGCCCCACGAGAGGCTCACTGACCTCGCCGTCGTACCTCGTGAGAAAGCGCACACTGGGGCCGCCGCTCGAGAACAACCCCAAGACTCCCCCGTCATCGCGAGATGAGGGCCTTCGTCTCCTGCATGGCCTAGAGACCAATCTCGCGACCTCTCTCCAAACGCCTCAGGAGGCTTGACTCGCTTTAGTCCACCCAGTGAGCTCCAAGAGATACCCGTCGCGACTCGAGAGCAGAGCGGGGTTCTTTGCTTCCACTCGAGATGGAGGCCTGTCTCCCCGGGTGTGTCTGGAATGCAACCCCGAGATCCCTGTCGCCCCTGGAGAGGAACACTGGCTTCTGGACACAAGCCTAGATGAGGTCTATTGGCCCTGCAGTCACTCGAGAGAAATCCCCAGCTTTCCTTCGCAACTCGAATGGAAGATTGGACTTCCCTGGGCCTACACAAGAGGCATCCTGAATTCCCCGTCGTAATTCGAGAATCCTGCTACACCTCGAGAAAAACCACGTGGTTCCCCCGTCATCGCAAGATGTAGCCCTGTGCCGCTACAGCGTCTCAGGAGAAGTCCCACTTTAGGAATTGGAGTTCGAAACGGTACTTGTCACCCTTGATGCGACCCACAAAGTGCCCCGACATCCCGGTCTCCCTCGAGAGGAACACCGAAGTTTTCCGGCAACACTTCCTCGGAGCCTCTTCTACCCTCCTGATCTGGACAGGAGGGTCGACTCCCCTGCTTTGTCTGGAAGGGGTTCCCGACCTTCCGGTCGCACCTCAGGATGAGGCCGGTCTCACGACGACATTCCAGACGTGGCCTCGTGGGTGGTTCCACATTCCGAAGGACCCCGATTTCCCGGTCCCCTCTTGATAAGAACCCGATGCCCGGACACCTCTTCGAACTCCACCCTGTGAATGAAGTCAACACGAAGGGGCAGTGACTCGCCCGTGCATCGTCGGGAAAAGACCCCCAGGTTCCAAATACCGCTCGACAAGTGGCCTGTCTCCCCGGGAACACCTCGAGAGGCAAGCGGAGTTCCATGCCTCAACCCAAGACGAGGCCTGACTCTCCTGTCCCAAGTCTGCAGGGACCTTGCGATCGGAGTCTGAAGTCAGAGGAACCCTGAGGTTCCTGCCTCAACTGGAGATGAGGCCCTCTTCCAATGCACCAAACCCAGTGGAGTGCCGAGAGGCCCCTCCCACCTCCAGTTTCCCTGACTTCTCAGAGCCACCATGAGAAGCCCCCTGAGGTCACCTGCACAAGTCGAGGGACCCCAGGGTGTCCTGCCTCAACCCGAGAAAGACCTCGAGAGACCTTCTTCAACACGTCTCGAGGCCAGATTCCCCTACTGCCGTGAGCCGGCATATTGCATATTGAGTGCATATTGCATATTGCATATTGAGTGCAGCACTTTCCACAGCATCATCTTTCAGGATCTGGAATAGCTCCACTGGAATTCTATCACTGCTGGGAGCCAGTGAGGAACTCCGCCCATGACAAAGGTCATGAGGAAGGAGGCTCGGCATACGCAAAGGCGGGATCGAGCTTCAGGAGTCCCCCTGGAAATTCTCGAGCATATACCCCCAAAACCAGAGTCTGCCTACTTTCTGCTTGTGCTTTCACCTAAACCTCTGACTTTACGGGGGGCTCTCCCCCACTACCTCTCTCTGAAAAAAGAGTTAGCTTACAGTTCCAGTTAATAATTCCTGGGTGTGACAGTGTTTAACCTACAAACTCCTTTGGAAATCCTCTAGCCTGCCTGAATAGGTTTTTCCGGCCACATGGGATTGTTCAGAGCCTCCCAACTGTGAGAGGCAGGAGATGTTCTAAACTGTCTAAACACAGATTCTTTTGAGTAGTTACAAGATTGATTAGAAATTGTATTGGTGAATGGTTTTTCACTTGTTGGGCCATTGTTTGCTGCTAAGTTTCCATATCCCTTACCTGCTGTGTCCCTGGCAGTGTATTGATTAATATAATTGGTGTAAGTAGTAGCTTTAATGTTTGTAACCTGGGACCCTTGAGTTAATTCTTTTTCTTGTTATAGCCCACCACACCTTTGCTCTGTAGGAATGCAACTTTATCTAATGCTTTTTTGGAGGGTGGCTCCTGACCAACCACCTTTAGAGAAAAATAAGTTTTCTGAAGAAAAGGTCTTAAAATGTTAACAGGCCTCCGGGCCAGAAGATGATGCAAATCACCTAAGCTTTTGCATATGATAAGTTTGCAGGAAGAAAGCCTGGTTTGCTGCAAGACTCGACCCCTTCCCCCATTATCCTCTATGCATAACTTAAGGTATAAAAACTACTTTGAAAAATAAAGTGCGGGCCTTGTTCACCGAAACTTGGTCTCACCATGTCGTTCTTTCTCTTACCTTCTGGCTGAATTATTCAGCCTCTTTTCTCCACTGAATTTCCTCACTGAGCTATCCTCATTCTATTACTCTTTATATCCTTAATTAACATTTAATTAAGCAGTGGTTTCCTGATCTTCGCCTACGCCGTCTCTCCTTCGAATACCCTGGATCAGCCGGGGCTGGTCCCCGGCACCCTACCATGGCTCGAGAGCAATGAGGCGCTCGCCCTCGCCACTCGCATGGAGACCCGACTTCCCTGGCGCCCCACGAGAGGCTCACTGACCTCGCCGTCGTACCTCGTGAGAAAGCGCACACTGGGGCCGCCGCTCGAGAACAACCCCAAGACTCCCCCGTCATCGCGAGATGAGGGCCTTCGTCTCCTGCATGGCCTAGAGACCAATCTCGCGACCTCTCTCCAAACGCCTCAGGAGGCTTGACTCGCTTTAGTCCACCCAGTGAGCTCCAAGAGATACCCGTCGCGACTCGAGAGCAGAGCGGGGTTCTTTGCTTCCACTCGAGATGGAGGCCTGTCTCCCCGGGTGTGTCTGGAATGCAACCCCGAGATCCCTGTCGCCCCTGGAGAGGAACACTGGCTTCTGGACACAAGCCTAGATGAGGTCTATTGGCCCTGCAGTCACTCGAGAGAAATCCCCAGCTTTCCTTCGCAACTCGAATGGAAGATTGGACTTCCCTGGGCCTACACAAGAGGCATCCTGAATTCCCCGTCGTAATTCGAGAATCCTGCTACACCTCGAGAAAAACCACGTGGTTCCCCCGTCATCGCAAGATGTAGCCCTGTGCCGCTACAGCGTCTCAGGAGAAGTCCCACTTTAGGAATTGGAGTTCGAAACGGTACTTGTCACCCTTGATGCGACCCACAAAGTGCCCCGACATCCCGGTCTCCCTCGAGAGGAACACCGAAGTTTTCCGGCAACACTTCCTCGGAGCCTCTTCTACCCTCCTGATCTGGACAGGAGGGTCGACTCCCCTGCTTTGTCTGGAAGGGGTTCCCGACCTTCCGGTCGCACCTCAGGATGAGGCCGGTCTCACGACGACATTCCAGACGTGGCCTCGTGGGTGGTTCCACATTCCGAAGGACCCCGATTTCCCGGTCCCCTCTTGATAAGAACCCGATGCCCGGACACCTCTTCGAACTCCACCCTGTGAATGAAGTCAACACGAAGGGGCAGTGACTCGCCCGTGCATCGTCGGGAAAAGACCCCCAGGTTCCAAATACCGCTCGACAAGTGGCCTGTCTCCCCGGGAACACCTCGAGAGGCAAGCGGAGTTCCATGCCTCAACCCAAGACGAGGCCTGACTCTCCTGTCCCAAGTCTGCAGGGACCTTGCGATCGGAGTCTGAAGTCAGAGGAACCCTGAGGTTCCTGCCTCAACTGGAGATGAGGCCCTCTTCCAATGCACCAAACCCAGTGGAGTGCCGAGAGGCCCCTCCCACCTCCAGTTTCCCTGACTTCTCAGAGCCACCATGAGAAGCCCCCTGAGGTCACCTGCACAAGTCGAGGGACCCCAGGGTGTCCTGCCTCAACCCGAGAAAGACCTCGAGAGACCTTCTTCAACACGTCTCGAGGCCAGATTCCCCTACTGCCGTGAGCCGGCATATTGCATATTGAGTGCATATTGCATATTGCATATTGAGTGCAGCACTTTCCACAGCATCATCTTTCAGGATCTGGAATAGCTCCACTGGAATTCTATCACTGCTGGGAGCCAGTGAGGAACTCCGCCCATGACAAAGGTCATGAGGAAGGAGGCTCGGCATACGCAAAGGCGGGATCGAGCTTCAGGAGTCCCCCTGGAAATTCTCGAGCATATACCCCCAAAACCAGAGTCTGCCTACTTTCTGCTTGTGCTTTCACCTAAACCTCTGACTTTACGGGGGGCTCTCCCCCACTACCTCTCTCTGAAAAAAGAGTTAGCTTACAGTTCCAGTTAATAATTCCTGGGTGTGACAGTGTTTAACCTACAAACTCCTTTGGAAATCCTCTAGCCTGCCTGAATAGGTTTTTCCGGCCACATGGGATTGTTCAGAGCCTCCCAACTGTGAGAGGCAGGAGATGTTCTAAACTGTCTAAACACAGATTCTTTTGAGTAGTTACAAGATTGATTAGAAATTGTATTGGTGAATGGTTTTTCACTTGTTGGGCCATTGTTTGCTGCTAAGTTTCCATATCCCTTACCTGCTGTGTCCCTGGCAGTGTATTGATTAATATAATTGGTGTAAGTAGTAGCTTTAATGTTTGTAACCTGGGACCCTTGAGTTAATTCTTTTTCTTGTTATAGCCCACCACACCTTTGCTCTGTAGGAATGCAACTTTATCTAATGCTTTTTTGGAGGGTGGCTCCTGACCAACCACCTTTAGAGAAAAATAAGTTTTCTGAAGAAAAGGTCTTAAAATGTTAACAGGCCTCCGGGCCAGAAGATGATGCAAATCACCTAAGCTTTTGCATATGATAAGTTTGCAGGAAGAAAGCCTGGTTTGCTGCAAGACTCGACCCCTTCCCCCATTATCCTCTATGCATAACTTAAGGTATAAAAACTACTTTGAAAAATAAAGTGCGGGCCTTGTTCACCGAAACTTGGTCTCACCATGTCGTTCTTTCTCTTACCTTCTGGCTGAATTATTCAGCCTCTTTTCTCCACTGAATTTCCTCACTGAGCTATCCTCATTCTATTACTCTTTATATCCTTAATTAACATTTAATTAAGCAGTGGTTTCCTGATCTTCGCCTACGCCGTCTCTCCTTCGAATACCCTGGATCAGCCGGGGCTGGTCCCCGGCACCCTACCATGGCTCGAGAGCAATGACGCGCTCGCCCTCGCCACTCGCATGGAGACCCGACTTCCCTGGCGCCCCACGAGAGGCTCACTGACCTCGCCGTCGTACCTCGTGAGAAAGCGCACACTGGGGCCGCCGCTCGAGAACAACCCCAAGACTCCCCCGGCATCGCGAGATGAGGGCCTTCGTCTCCTGCATGGCCTAGAGACCAATCTCGCGACCTCTCTCCAAACGCCTCAGGAGGCTTGACTCGCTTTAGTCCACCCAGTGAGCTCCAAGAGATACCCGTCGCGACTCGAGAGCAGAGCGGGGTTCTTTGCTTCCACTCGAGATGGAGGCCTGTCTCCCCGGGTGTGTCTGGAATGCAACCCCGAGATCCCTGTCGCCCCTGGAGAGGAACACTGGCTTCTGGACACAAGCCTAGATGAGGTCTATTGGCCCTGCAGTCACTCGAGAGAAATCCCCAGCTTTCCTTCGCAACTCGAATGGAAGATTGGACTTCCCTGGGCCTACACAAGAGGCATCCTGAATTCCCCGTCGTAATTCGAGAATCCTGCTACACCTCGAGAAAAACCACGTGGTTCCCCCGTCATCGCAAGATGTAGCCCTGTGCCGCTACAGCGTCTCAGGAGAAGTCCCACTTTAGGAATTGGAGTTCGAAACGGTACTTGTCACCCTTGATGCGACCCACAAAGTGCCCCGACATCCCGGTCTCCCTCAAGAGGAACACCGAAGTTTTCCGGCAACACTTCCTCGGAGCCTCTTCTACCCTCCTGATCTGGACAGGAGGGTCGACTCCCCTGCTTTGTCTGGAAGGGGTTCCCGACCTTCCGGTCGCACCTCAGGATGAGGCCGGTCTCACGACGACATTCCAGACGTGGCCTCGTGGGTGGTTCCACATTCCGAAGGACCCCGATTTCCCGGTCCCCTCTTGATAAGAACCCGATGCCCGGACACCTCTTCGAACTCCACCCTGTGAATGAAGTCAACACGAAGGGGCAGTGACTCGCCCGTGCATCGTCGGGAAAAGACCCCCAGGTTCCAAATACCGCTCGACAAGTGGCCTGTCTCCCCGGGAACACCTCGAGAGGCAAGCGGAGTTCCATGCCTCAACCCAAGACGAGGCCTGACTCTCCTGTCCCAAGTCTGCAGGGACCTTGCGATCGGAGTCTGAAGTCAGAGGAACCCTGAGGTTCCTGCCTCAACTGGAGATGAGGCCCTCTTCCAATGCACCAAACCCAGTGGAGTGCCGAGAGGCCCCTCCCACCTCCAGTTTCCCTGACTTCTCAGAGCCACCATGAGAAGCCCCCTGAGGTCACCTGCACAAGTCGAGGGACCCCAGGGTGTCCTGCCTCAACCCGAGAAAGACCTCGAGAGACCTTCTTCAACACGTCTCGAGGCCAGATTCCCCTACTATGACTTGAGAGTAAAGACGCGCTCCCCCTCGCCATTCGCATGGAGACCCGACTTCCTTGCCGCCCCACGAGAGGCTCACTGACCTCGCCGTCGTACCTCGCGAGAAACCGCACACTGGGGCCGCCGCTCGAGAACAACCCCGAGCCTCCCCCGTCATCGCGACTTGAGGGCCTTCGTCTCCTGTATGGCCTAGAGACCAGTCTCTCGACCTCTCTCCAAACGCCTCAGGAGGCTTGACTCCCTTTAGTCCACCCAGTGAGCTCCAAGAGATACCCGTCGCGACTCGAGAGCAGAGCGGGGTTCTTTGCTTCCACTCGAGATGGATGCCTGTCTCCCCGGGTGCGTCTGGAATGCAACCCCGAGATCCCTTTCGCCCCTGGAGAGGAACATTGGCTTCTGGACACAAGCCTAGATGAGGTCTATTGGCCCTGCAGTCACTCGAGAGCAATCCCCAGCTTTCCTTCGCAACTCGAATGGAAGATTGGACTTCCCTGGGCCAACACAAGAGGCATCCTGAATTCCCCGTCGTAACTCGAGAATCCCGCTGCAACTCGAGAAAATCCACGTGGTTCCCCCGTCATCGCAAGATGAAGCCCTTTCCCGCTACAGTGTCTCAGGAGAAGTCCCACGTTAGGTATTGGAGGTCGAAACGGTACTTGGCACCCTTGATGCGACCCACAAAGTGCCCCGACATCCCGGTCTCCCTCAAGAGGAACACCGAGGTTTTCCCGCACCACTTCCTCTGAGCCCCTTCTACCCTCCTGATCTGGACAGGAGGGTCGACTCCCCTGCTTTGTCTGGAAGGGGTTCCCGACCTTCCGGTCGCACCTCAGGATGAGGCCGGTCTCACGACGACATTCCAGACGTGGCCTCGTGGGTGGTTCCACATTCCGAAGGACCCCGATTTCCCGGTCCCCTCTTGATAAGAACCCGATGCCCGGACACCTCTTCGAACTCCACCCTGTGAATGAAGTCAACACGAAGGGGCAGTGACTCGCCCGTGCATCGTCGGGAAAAGACCCCCAGGTTCCAAATACCGCTCGACAAGTGGCCTGTCTCCCCGGGAACACCTCGAGAGGCAAGCGGAGTTCCATGCCTCAACCCAAGACGAGGCCTGACTCTCCTGTCCCAAGTCTGCAGGGACCTTGCGATCGGAGTCTGAAGTCAGAGGAACCCTGAGGTTCCTGCCTCAACTGGAGATGAGGCCCTCTTCCAATGCACCAAACCCAGTGGAGTGCCGAGAGGCCCCTCCCACCTCCAGTTTCCCTGACTTCTCAGAGCCACCATGAGAAGCCCCCTGAGGTCACCTGCACAAGTCGAGGGACCCCAGGGTGTCCTGCCTCAACCCGAGAAAGACCTCGAGAGACCTTCTTCAACACGTCTCGAGGCCAGATTCCCCTACTGCCGTGAGCCGGCATATTGCATATTGAGTGCATATTGCATATTGCATATTGAGTGCAGCACTTTCCACAGCATCATCTTTCAGGATCTGGAATAGCTCCACTGGAATTCTATCACTGCTGGGAGCCAGTGAGGAACTCCGCCCATGACAAAGGTCATGAGGAAGGAGGCTCGGCATACGCAAAGGCGGGATCGAGCTTCAGGAGTCCCCCTGGAAATTCTCGAGCATATACCCCCAAAACCAGAGTCTGCCTACTTTCTGCTTGTGCTTTCACCTAAACCTCTGACTTTACGGGGGGCTCTCCCCCACTACCTCTCTCTGAAAAAAGAGTTAGCTTACAGTTCCAGTTAATAATTCCTGGGTGTGACAGTGTTTAACCTACAAACTCCTTTGGAAATCCTCTAGCCTGCCTGAATAGGTTTTTCCGGCCACATGGGATTGTTCAGAGCCTCCCAACTGTGAGAGGCAGGAGATGTTCTAAACTGTCTAAACACAGATTCTTTTGAGTAGTTACAAGATTGATTAGAAATTGTATTGGTGAATGGTTTTTCACTTGTTGGGCCATTGTTTGCTGCTAAGTTTCCATATCCCTTACCTGCTGTGTCCCTGGCAGTGTATTGATTAATATAATTGGTGTAAGTAGTAGCTTTAATGTTTGTAACCTGGGACCCTTGAGTTAATTCTTTTTCTTGTTATAGCCCACCACACCTTTGCTCTGTAGGAATGCAACTTTATCTAATGCTTTTTTGGAGGGTGGCTCCTGACCAACCACCTTTAGAGAAAAATAAGTTTTCTGAAGAAAAGGTCTTAAAATGTTAACAGGCCTCCGGGCCAGAAGATGATGCAAATCACCTAAGCTTTTGCATATGATAAGTTTGCAGGAAGAAAGCCTGGTTTGCTGCAAGACTCGACCCCTTCCCCCATTATCCTCTATGCATAACTTAAGGTATAAAAACTACTTTGAAAAATAAAGTGCGGGCCTTGTTCACCGAAACTTGGTCTCACCATGTCGTTCTTTCTCTTACCTTCTGGCTGAATTATTCAGCCTCTTTTCTCCACTGAATTTCCTCACTGAGCTATCCTCATTCTATTACTCTTTATATCCTTAATTAACATTTAATTAAGCAGTGGTTTCCTGATCTTCGCCTACGCCGTCTCTCCTTCGAATACCCTGGATCAGCCGGGGCTGGTCCCCGGCACCCTACCATGGCTCGAGAGCAATGAGGCGCTCGCCCTCGCCACTCGCATGGAGACCCGACTTCCCTGGCGCCCCACGAGAGGCTCACTGACCTCGCCGTCGTACCTCGTGAGAAAGCGCACACTGGGGCCGCCGCTCGAGAACAACCCCAAGACTCCCCCGGCATCGCGAGATGAGGGCCTTCGTCTCCTGCATGGCCTAGAGACCAATCTCGCGACCTCTCTCCAAACGCCTCAGGAGGCTTGACTCGCTTTAGTCCACCCAGTGAGCTCCAAGAGATACCCGTCGCGACTCGAGAGCAGAGCGGGGTTCTTTGCTTCCACTCGAGATGGAGGCCTGTCTCCCCGGGTGTGTCTGGAATGCAACCCCGAGATCCCTGTCGCCCCTGGAGAGGAACACTGGCTTCTGGACACAAGCCTAGATGAGGTCTATTGGCCCTGCAGTCACTCGAGAGAAATCCCCAGCTTTCCTTCGCAACTCGAATGGAAGATTGGACTTCCCTGGGCCTACACAAGAGGCATCCTGAATTCCCCGTCGTAATTCGAGAATCCTGCTACACCTCGAGAAAAACCACGTGGTTCCCCCGTCATCGCAAGATGTAGCCCTGTGCCGCTACAGCGTCTCAGGAGAAGTCCCACTTTAGGAATTGGAGTTCGAAACGGTACTTGTCACCCTTGATGCGACCCACAAAGTGCCCCGACATCCCGGTCTCCCTCGAGAGGAACACCGAAGTTTTCCGGCAACACTTCCTCGGAGCCTCTTCTACCCTCCTGATCTGGACAGGAGGGTCGACTCCCCTGCTTTGTCTGGAAGGGGTTCCCGACCTTCCGGTCGCACCTCAGGATGAGGCCGGTCTCACGACGACATTCCAGACGTGGCCTCGTGGGTGGTTCCACATTCCGAAGGACCCCGATTTCCCGGTCCCCTCTTGATAAGAACCCGATGCCCGGACACCTCTTCGAACTCCACCCTGTGAATGAAGTCAACACGAAGGGGCAGTGACTCGCCCGTGCATCGTCGGGAAAAGACCCCCAGGTTCCAAATACCGCTCGACAAGTGGCCTGTCTCCCCGGGAACACCTCGAGAGGCAAGCGGAGTTCCATGCCTCAACCCAAGACGAGGCCTGACTCTCCTGTCCCAAGTCTGCAGGGACCTTGCGATCGGAGTCTGAAGTCAGAGGAACCCTGAGGTTCCTGCCTCAACTGGAGATGAGGCCCTCTTCCAATGCACCAAACCCAGTGGAGTGCCGAGAGGCCCCTCCCACCTCCAGTTTCCCTGACTTCTCAGAGCCACCATGAGAAGCCCCCTGAGGTCACCTGCACAAGTCGAGGGACCCCAGGGTGTCCTGCCTCAACCCGAGAAAGACCTCGAGAGACCTTCTTCAACACGTCTCGAGGCCAGATTCCCCTACTGCCGTGAGCCGGCATATTGCATATTGAGTGCATATTGCATATTGCATATTGAGTGCAGCACTTTCCACAGCATCATCTTTCAGGATCTGGAATAGCTCCACTGGAATTCTATCACTGCTGGGAGCCAGTGAGGAACTCCGCCCATGACAAAGGTCATGAGGAAGGAGGCTCGGCATACGCAAAGGCGGGATCGAGCTTCAGGAGTCCCCCTGGAAATTCTCGAGCATATACCCCCAAAACCAGAGTCTGCCTACTTTCTGCTTGTGCTTTCACCTAAACCTCTGACTTTACGGGGGGCTCTCCCCCACTACCTCTCTCTGAAAAAAGAGTTAGCTTACAGTTCCAGTTAATAATTCCTGGGTGTGACAGTGTTTAACCTACAAACTCCTTTGGAAATCCTCTAGCCTGCCTGAATAGGTTTTTCCGGCCACATGGGATTGTTCAGAGCCTCCCAACTGTGAGAGGCAGGAGATGTTCTAAACTGTCTAAACACAGATTCTTTTGAGTAGTTACAAGATTGATTAGAAATTGTATTGGTGAATGGTTTTTCACTTGTTGGGCCATTGTTTGCTGCTAAGTTTCCATATCCCTTACCTGCTGTGTCCCTGGCAGTGTATTGATTAATATAATTGGTGTAAGTAGTAGCTTTAATGTTTGTAACCTGGGACCCTTGAGTTAATTCTTTTTCTTGTTATAGCCCACCACACCTTTGCTCTGTAGGAATGCAACTTTATCTAATGCTTTTTTGGAGGGTGGCTCCTGACCAACCACCTTTAGAGAAAAATAAGTTTTCTGAAGAAAAGGTCTTAAAATGTTAACAGGCCTCCGGGCCAGAAGATGATGCAAATCACCTAAGCTTTTGCATATGATAAGTTTGCAGGAAGAAAGCCTGGTTTGCTGCAAGACTCGACCCCTTCCCCCATTATCCTCTATGCATAACTTAAGGTATAAAAACTACTTTGAAAAATAAAGTGCGGGCCTTGTTCACCGAAACTTGGTCTCACCATGTCGTTCTTTCTCTTACCTTCTGGCTGAATTATTCAGCCTCTTTTCTCCACTGAATTTCCTCACTGAGCTATCCTCATTCTATTACTCTTTATATCCTTAATTAACATTTAATTAAGCAGTGGTTTCCTGATCTTCGCCTACGCCGTCTCTCCTTCGAATACCCTGGATCAGCCGGGGCTGGTCCCCGGCACCCTACCATGGCTCGAGAGCAATGAGGCGCTCGCCCTCGCCACTCGCATGGAGACCCGACTTCCCTGGCGCCCCACGAGAGGCTCACTGACCTCGCCGTCGTACCTCGTGAGAAAGCGCACACTGGGGCCGCCGCTCGAGAACAACCCCAAGACTCCCCCGGCATCGCGAGATGAGGGCCTTCGTCTCCTGCATGGCCTAGAGACCAATCTCGCGACCTCTCTCCAAACGCCTCAGGAGGCTTGACTCGCTTTAGTCCACCCAGTGAGCTCCAAGAGATACCCGTCGCGACTCGAGAGCAGAGCGGGGTTCTTTGCTTCCACTCGAGATGGAGGCCTGTCTCCCCGGGTGTGTCTGGAATGCAACCCCGAGATCCCTGTCGCCCCTGGAGAGGAACACTGGCTTCTGGACACAAGCCTAGATGAGGTCTATTGGCCCTGCAGTCACTCGAGAGCAATCCCCAGCTTTCCTTCGCAACTCGAATGGAAGATTGGACTTCCCTGGGCCTACACAAGAGGCATCCTGAATTCCCCGTCGTAATTCGAGAATCCTGCTACACCTCGAGAAAAACCACGTGGTTCCCCCGTCATCGCAAGATGTAGCCCTGTGCCGCTACAGCGTCTCAGGAGAAGTCCCACTTTAGGAATTGGAGTTCGAAACGGTACTTGTCACCCTTGATGCGACCCACAAAGTGCCCCGACATCCCGGTCTCCCTCGAGAGGAACACCGAAGTTTTCCGGCAACACTTCCTCGGAGCCTCTTCTACCCTCCTGATCTGGACAGGAGGGTCGACTCCCCTGCTTTGTCTGGAAGGGGTTCCCGACCTTCCGGTCGCACCTCAGGATGAGGCCGGTCTCACGACGACATTCCAGACGTGGCCTCGTGGGTGGTTCCACATTCCGAAGGACCCCGATTTCCCGGTCCCCTCTTGATAAGAACCCGATGCCCGGACACCTCTTCGAACTCCACCCTGTGAATGAAGTCAACACGAAGGGGCAGTGACTCGCCCGTGCATCGTCGGGAAAAGACCCCCAGGTTCCAAATACCGCTCGACAAGTGGCCTGTCTCCCCGGGAACACCTCGAGAGGCAAGCGGAGTTCCATGCCTCAACCCAAGACGAGGCCTGACTCTCCTGTCCCAAGTCTGCAGGGACCTTGCGATCGGAGTCTGAAGTCAGAGGAACCCTGAGGTTCCTGCCTCAACTGGAGATGAGGCCCTCTTCCAATGCACCAAACCCAGTGGAGTGCCGAGAGGCCCCTCCCACCTCCAGTTTCCCTGACTTCTCAGAGCCACCATGAGAAGCCCCCTGAGGTCACCTGCACAAGTCGAGGGACCCCAGGGTGTCCTGCCTCAACCCGAGAAAGACCTCGAGAGACCTTCTTCAACACGTCTCGAGGCCAGATTCCCCTACTGCCGTGAGCCGGCATATTGCATATTGAGTGCATATTGCATATTGCATATTGAGTGCAGCACTTTCCACAGCATCATCTTTCAGGATCTGGAATAGCTCCACTGGAATTCTATCACTGCTGGGAGCCAGTGAGGAACTCCGCCCATGACAAAGGTCATGAGGAAGGAGGCTCGGCATACGCAAAGGCGGGATCGAGCTTCAGGAGTCCCCCTGGAAATTCTCGAGCATATACCCCCAAAACCAGAGTCTGCCTACTTTCTGCTTGTGCTTTCACCTAAACCTCTGACTTTACGGGGGGCTCTCCCCCACTACCTCTCTCTGAAAAAAGAGTTAGCTTACAGTTCCAGTTAATAATTCCTGGGTGTGACAGTGTTTAACCTACAAACTCCTTTGGAAATCCTCTAGCCTGCCTGAATAGGTTTTTCCGGCCACATGGGATTGTTCAGAGCCTCCCAACTGTGAGAGGCAGGAGATGTTCTAAACTGTCTAAACACAGATTCTTTTGAGTAGTTACAAGATTGATTAGAAATTGTATTGGTGAATGGTTTTTCACTTGTTGGGCCATTGTTTGCTGCTAAGTTTCCATATCCCTTACCTGCTGTGTCCCTGGCAGTGTATTGATTAATATAATTGGTGTAAGTAGTAGCTTTAATGTTTGTAACCTGGGACCCTTGAGTTAATTCTTTTTCTTGTTATAGCCCACCACACCTTTGCTCTGTAGGAATGCAACTTTATCTAATGCTTTTTTGGAGGGTGGCTCCTGACCAACCACCTTTAGAGAAAAATAAGTTTTCTGAAGAAAAGGTCTTAAAATGTTAACAGGCCTCCGGGCCAGAAGATGATGCAAATCACCTAAGCTTTTGCATATGATAAGTTTGCAGGAAGAAAGCCTGGTTTGCTGCAAGACTCGACCCCTTCCCCCATTATCCTCTATGCATAACTTAAGGTATAAAAACTACTTTGAAAAATAAAGTGCGGGCCTTGTTCACCGAAACTTGGTCTCACCATGTCGTTCTTTCTCTTACCTTCTGGCTGAATTATTCAGCCTCTTTTCTCCACTGAATTTCCTCACTGAGCTATCCTCATTCTATTACTCTTTATATCCTTAATTAACATTTAATTAAGCAGTGGTTTCCTGATCTTCGCCTACGCCGTCTCTCCTTCGAATACCCTGGATCAGCCGGGGCTGGTCCCCGGCACCCTACCATGGCTCGAGAGCAATGACGCGCTCGCCCTCGCCACTCGCATGGAGACCCGACTTCCCTGGCGCCCCACGAGAGGCTCACTGACCTCGCCGTCGTACCTCGTGAGAAAGCGCACACTGGGGCCGCCGCTCGAGAACAACCCCAAGACTCCCCCGGCATCGCGAGATGAGGGCCTTCGTCTCCTGCATGGCCTAGAGACCAATCTCGCGACCTCTCTCCAAACGCCTCAGGAGGCTTGACTCGCTTTAGTCCACCCAGTGAGCTCCAAGAGATACCCGTCGCGACTCGAGAGCAGAGCGGGGTTCTTTGCTTCCACTCGAGATGGAGGCCTGTCTCCCCGGGTGTGTCTGGAATGCAACCCCGAGATCCCTGTCGCCCCTGGAGAGGAACACTGGCTTCTGGACACAAGCCTAGATGAGGTCTATTGGCCCTGCAGTCACTCGAGAGAAATCCCCAGCTTTCCTTCGCAACTCGAATGGAAGATTGGACTTCCCTGGGCCTACACAAGAGGCATCCTGAATTCCCCGTCGTAATTCGAGAATCCTGCTACACCTCGAGAAAAACCACGTGGTTCCCCCGTCATCGCAAGATGTAGCCCTGTGCCGCTACAGCGTCTCAGGAGAAGTCCCACTTTAGGAATTGGAGTTCGAAACGGTACTTGTCACCCTTGATGCGACCCACAAAGTGCCCCGACATCCCGGTCTCCCTCGAGAGGAACACCGAAGTTTTCCGGCAACACTTCCTCGGAGCCTCTTCTACCCTCCTGATCTGGACAGGAGGGTCGACTCCCCTGCTTTGTCTGGAAGGGGTTCCCGACCTTCCGGTCGCACCTCAGGATGAGGCCGGTCTCACGACGACATTCCAGACGTGGCCTCGTGGGTGGTTCCACATTCCGAAGGACCCCGATTTCCCGGTCCCCTCTTGATAAGAACCCGATGCCCGGACACCTCTTCGAACTCCACCCTGTGAATGAAGTCAACACGAAGGGGCAGTGACTCGCCCGTGCATCGTCGGGAAAAGACCCCCAGGTTCCAAATACCGCTCGACAAGTGGCCTGTCTCCCCGGGAACACCTCGAGAGGCAAGCGGAGTTCCATGCCTCAACCCAAGACGAGGCCTGACTCTCCTGTCCCAAGTCTGCAGGGACCTTGCGATCGGAGTCTGAAGTCAGAGGAACCCTGAGGTTCCTGCCTCAACTGGAGATGAGGCCCTCTTCCAATGCACCAAACCCAGTGGAGTGCCGAGAGGCCCCTCCCACCTCCAGTTTCCCTGACTTCTCAGAGCCACCATGAGAAGCCCCCTGAGGTCACCTGCACAAGTCGAGGGACCCCAGGGTGTCCTGCCTCAACCCGAGAAAGACCTCGAGAGACCTTCTTCAACACGTCTCGAGGCCAGATTCCCCTACTATGACTTGAGAGTAAAGACGCGCTCCCCCTCGCCATTCGCATGGAGACCCGACTTCCTTGCCGCCCCACGAGAGGCTCACTGACCTCGCCGTCGTACCTCGCGAGAAACCGCACACTGGGGCCGCCGCTCGAGAACAACCCCGAGCCTCCCCCGTCATCGCGACTTGAGGGCCTTCGTCTCCTGTATGGCCTAGAGACCAGTCTCTCGACCTCTCTCCAAACGCCTCAGGAGGCTTGACTCCCTTTAGTCCACCCAGTGAGCTCCAAGAGATACCCGTCGCGACTCGAGAGCAGAGCGGGGTTCTTTGCTTCCACTCGAGATGGATGCCTGTCTCCCCGGGTGCGTCTGGAATGCAACCCCGAGATCCCTTTCGCCCCTGGAGAGGAACATTGGCTTCTGGACACAAGCCTAGATGAGGTCTATTGGCCCTGCAGTCACTCGAGAGCAATCCCCAGCTTTCCTTCGCAACTCGAATGGAAGATTGGACTTCCCTGGGCCAACACAAGAGGCATCCTGAATTCCCCGTCGTAACTCGAGAATCCCGCTGCAACTCGAGAAAATCCACGTGGTTCCCCCGTCATCGCAAGATGAAGCCCTTTCCCGCTACAGTGTCTCAGGAGAAGTCCCACGTTAGGTATTGGAGGTCGAAACGGTACTTGGCACCCTTGATGCGACCCACAAAGTGCCCCGACATCCCGGTCTCCCTCAAGAGGAACACCGAGGTTTTCCCGCACCACTTCCTCTGAGCCCCTTCTACCCTCCTGATCTGGACAGGAGGGTCGACTCCCCTGCTTTGTCTGGAAGGGGTTCCCGACCTTCCGGTCGCACCTCAGGATGAGGCCGGTCTCACGACGACATTCCAGACGTGGCCTCGTGGGTGGTTCCACATTCCGAAGGACCCCGATTTCCCGGTCCCCTCTTGATAAGAACCCGATGCCCGGACACCTCTTCGAACTCCACCCTGTGAATGAAGTCAACACGAAGGGGCAGTGACTCGCCCGTGCATCGTCGGGAAAAGACCCCCAGGTTCCAAATACCGCTCGACAAGTGGCCTGTCTCCCCGGGAACACCTCGAGAGGCAAGCGGAGTTCCATGCCTCAACCCAAGACGAGGCCTGACTCTCCTGTCCCAAGTCTGCAGGGACCTTGCGATCGGAGTCTGAAGTCAGAGGAACCCTGAGGTTCCTGCCTCAACTGGAGATGAGGCCCTCTTCCAATGCACCAAACCCAGTGGAGTGCCGAGAGGCCCCTCCCACCTCCAGTTTCCCTGACTTCTCAGAGCCACCATGAGAAGCCCCCTGAGGTCACCTGCACAAGTCGAGGGACCCCAGGGTGTCCTGCCTCAACCCGAGAAAGACCTCGAGAGACCTTCTTCAACACGTCTCGAGGCCAGATTCCCCTACTGCCGTGAGCCGGCATATTGCATATTGAGTGCATATTGCATATTGCATATTGAGTGCAGCACTTTCCACAGCATCATCTTTCAGGATCTGGAATAGCTCCACTGGAATTCTATCACTGCTGGGAGCCAGTGAGGAACTCCGCCCATGACAAAGGTCATGAGGAAGGAGGCTCGGCATACGCAAAGGCGGGATCGAGCTTCAGGAGTCCCCCTGGAAATTCTCGAGCATATACCCCCAAAACCAGAGTCTGCCTACTTTCTGCTTGTGCTTTCACCTAAACCTCTGACTTTACGGGGGGCTCTCCCCCACTACCTCTCTCTGAAAAAAGAGTTAGCTTACAGTTCCAGTTAATAATTCCTGGGTGTGACAGTGTTTAACCTACAAACTCCTTTGGAAATCCTCTAGCCTGCCTGAATAGGTTTTTCCGGCCACATGGGATTGTTCAGAGCCTCCCAACTGTGAGAGGCAGGAGATGTTCTAAACTGTCTAAACACAGATTCTTTTGAGTAGTTACAAGATTGATTAGAAATTGTATTGGTGAATGGTTTTTCACTTGTTGGGCCATTGTTTGCTGCTAAGTTTCCATATCCCTTACCTGCTGTGTCCCTGGCAGTGTATTGATTAATATAATTGGTGTAAGTAGTAGCTTTAATGTTTGTAACCTGGGACCCTTGAGTTAATTCTTTTTCTTGTTATAGCCCACCACACCTTTGCTCTGTAGGAATGCAACTTTATCTAATGCTTTTTTGGAGGGTGGCTCCTGACCAACCACCTTTAGAGAAAAATAAGTTTTCTGAAGAAAAGGTCTTAAAATGTTAACAGGCCTCCGGGCCAGAAGATGATGCAAATCACCTAAGCTTTTGCATATGATAAGTTTGCAGGAAGAAAGCCTGGTTTGCTGCAAGACTCGACCCCTTCCCCCATTATCCTCTATGCATAACTTAAGGTATAAAAACTACTTTGAAAAATAAAGTGCGGGCCTTGTTCACCGAAACTTGGTCTCACCATGTCGTTCTTTCTCTTACCTTCTGGCTGAATTATTCAGCCTCTTTTCTCCACTGAATTTCCTCACTGAGCTATCCTCATTCTATTACTCTTTATATCCTTAATTAACATTTAATTAAGCAGTGGTTTCCTGATCTTCGCCTACGCCGTCTCTCCTTCGAATACCCTGGATCAGCCGGGGCTGGTCCCCGGCACCCTACCATGGCTCGAGAGCAATGACGCGCTCGCCCTCGCCACTCGCATGGAGACCCGACTTCCCTGGCGCCCCACGAGAGGCTCACTGACCTCGCCGTCGTACCTCGTGAGAAAGCGCACACTGGGGCCGCCGCTCGAGAACAACCCCAAGACTCCCCCGTCATCGCGAGATGAGGGCCTTCGTCTCCTGCATGGCCTAGAGACCAATCTCGCGACCTCTCTCCAAACGCCTCAGGAGGCTTGACTCCCTTTAGTCCACCCAGTGAGCTCCAAGAGATACCCGTCGCGACTCGAGAGCAGAGCGGGGTTCTTTGCTTCCACTCGAGATGGATGCCTGTCTCCCCGGGTGTGTCTGGAATGCAACCCCGAGATCCCTGTCGCCCCTGGAGAGGAACACTGGCTTCTGGACACAAGCCTAGATGAGGTCTATTGGCCCTGCAGTCACTCGAGAGCAATCCCCAGCTTTCCTTCGCAACTCGAATGGAAGATTGGACTTCCCTGGGCCAACACAAGAGGCATCCTGAATTCCCCGTCGTAATTCGAGAATCCTGCTACACCTCGAGAAAAACCACGTGGTTCCCCCGTCATCGCAAGATGTAGCCCTGTGCCGCTACAGCGTCTCAGGAGAAGTCCCACTTTAGGAATTGGAGTTCGAAACGGTACTTGTCACCCTTGATGCGACCCACAAAGTGCCCCGACATCCCGGTCTCCCTCAAGAGGAACACCGAAGTTTTCCGGCAACACTTCCTCTGAGCCCCTTCTACCCTCCTGATCTGGACAGGAGGGTCGACTCCCCTGCTTTGTCTGGAAGGGGTTCCCGACCTTCCGGTCGCACCTCAGGATGAGGCCGGTCTCACGACGACATTCCAGACGTGGCCTCGTGGGTGGTTCCACATTCCGAAGGACCCCGATTTCCCGGTCCCCTCTTGATAAGAACCCGATGCCCGGACACCTCTTCGAACTCCACCCTGTGAATGAAGTCAACACGAAGGGGCAGTGACTCGCCCGTGCATCGTCGGGAAAAGACCCCCAGGTTCCAAATACCGCTCGACAAGTGGCCTGTCTCCCCGGGAACACCTCGAGAGGCAAGCGGAGTTCCATGCCTCAACCCAAGACGAGGCCTGACTCTCCTGTCCCAAGTCTGCAGGGACCTTGCGATCGGAGTCTGAAGTCAGAGGAACCCTGAGGTTCCTGCCTCAACTGGAGATGAGGCCCTCTTCCAATGCACCAAACCCAGTGGAGTGCCGAGAGGCCCCTCCCACCTCCAGTTTCCCTGACTTCTCAGAGCCACCATGAGAAGCCCCCTGAGGTCACCTGCACAAGTCGAGGGACCCCAGGGTGTCCTGCCTCAACCCGAGAAAGACCTCGAGAGACCTTCTTCAACACGTCTCGAGGCCAGATTCCCCTACTGCCGTGAGCCGGCATATTGCATATTGAGTGCATATTGCATATTGCATATTGAGTGCAGCACTTTCCACAGCATCATCTTTCAGGATCTGGAATAGCTCCACTGGAATTCTATCACTGCTGGGAGCCAGTGAGGAACTCCGCCCATGACAAAGGTCATGAGGAAGGAGGCTCGGCATACGCAAAGGCGGGATCGAGCTTCAGGAGTCCCCCTGGAAATTCTCGAGCATATACCCCCAAAACCAGAGTCTGCCTACTTTCTGCTTGTGCTTTCACCTAAACCTCTGACTTTACGGGGGGCTCTCCCCCACTACCTCTCTCTGAAAAAAGAGTTAGCTTACAGTTCCAGTTAATAATTCCTGGGTGTGACAGTGTTTAACCTACAAACTCCTTTGGAAATCCTCTAGCCTGCCTGAATAGGTTTTTCCGGCCACATGGGATTGTTCAGAGCCTCCCAACTGTGAGAGGCAGGAGATGTTCTAAACTGTCTAAACACAGATTCTTTTGAGTAGTTACAAGATTGATTAGAAATTGTATTGGTGAATGGTTTTTCACTTGTTGGGCCATTGTTTGCTGCTAAGTTTCCATATCCCTTACCTGCTGTGTCCCTGGCAGTGTATTGATTAATATAATTGGTGTAAGTAGTAGCTTTAATGTTTGTAACCTGGGACCCTTGAGTTAATTCTTTTTCTTGTTATAGCCCACCACACCTTTGCTCTGTAGGAATGCAACTTTATCTAATGCTTTTTTGGAGGGTGGCTCCTGACCAACCACCTTTAGAGAAAAATAAGTTTTCTGAAGAAAAGGTCTTAAAATGTTAACAGGCCTCCGGGCCAGAAGATGATGCAAATCACCTAAGCTTTTGCATATGATAAGTTTGCAGGAAGAAAGCCTGGTTTGCTGCAAGACTCGACCCCTTCCCCCATTATCCTCTATGCATAACTTAAGGTATAAAAACTACTTTGAAAAATAAAGTGCGGGCCTTGTTCACCGAAACTTGGTCTCACCATGTCGTTCTTTCTCTTACCTTCTGGCTGAATTATTCAGCCTCTTTTCTCCACTGAATTTCCTCACTGAGCTATCCTCATTCTATTACTCTTTATATCCTTAATTAACATTTAATTAAGCAGTGGTTTCCTGATCTTCGCCTACGCCGTCTCTCCTTCGAATACCCTGGATCAGCCGGGGCTGGTCCCCGGCACCCTACCATGGCTCGAGAGCAATGAGGCGCTCGCCCTCGCCACTCGCATGGAGACCCGACTTCCCTGGCGCCCCACGAGAGGCTCACTGACCTCGCCGTCGTACCTCGTGAGAAAGCGCACACTGGGGCCGCCGCTCGAGAACAACCCCAAGACTCCCCCGTCATCGCGAGATGAGGGCCTTCGTCTCCTGCATGGCCTAGAGACCAATCTCGCGACCTCTCTCCAAACGCCTCAGGAGGCTTGACTCCCTTTAGTCCACCCAGTGAGCTCCAAGAGATACCCGTCGCGACTCGAGAGCAGAGCGGGGTTCTTTGCTTCCACTCGAGATGGATGCCTGTCTCCCCGGGTGTGTCTGGAATGCAACCCCGAGATCCCTGTCGCCCCTGGAGAGGAACACTGGCTTCTGGACACAAGCCTAGATGAGGTCTATTGGCCCTGCAGTCACTCGAGAGCAATCCCCAGCTTTCCTTCGCAACTCGAATGGAAGATTGGACTTCCCTGGGCCAACACAAGAGGCATCCTGAATTCCCCGTCGTAACTCGAGAATCCTGCTACACCTCGAGAAAAACCACGTGGTTCCCCCGTCATCGCAAGATGTAGCCCTTTCCCGCTACAGTGTCTCAGGAGAAGTCCCACGTTAGGTATTGGAGGTCGAAACGGTACTTGTCACCCTTGATGCGACCCACAAAGTGCCCCGACATCCCGGTCTCCCTCAAGAGCAACACCGAGGTTTTCCCGCACCACTTCCTCTGAGCCTCTTCTACCCTCCTGATCTGGACAGGAGGGTCGACTCCCCTGCTTTGTCTGGAAGGGGTTCCCGACCTTCCGGTCACACCTCAGGATGAGGCCGGTCTCACGACGACATTCCAGACGTGGCCTCGTGGGTGGTTCCACATTCCGAAGGACCCCGATTTCCCGGTCCCCTCTTGATAAGAACCCGATGCCCGGACACCTCTTCGAACTCCACCCTGTGAATGAAGTCAACACGAAGGGGCAGTGACTCGCCCGTGCATCGTCGGGAAAAGACCCCCAGGTTCCAAATACCGCTCGACAAGTGGCCTGTCTCCCCGGGAACACCTCGAGAGGCAAGCGGAGTTCCATGCCTCAACCCAAGACGAGGCCTGACTCTCCTGTCCCAAGTCTGCAGGGACCTTGCGATCGGAGTCTGAAGTCAGAGGAACCCTGAGGTTCCTGCCTCAACTGGAGATGAGGCCCTCTTCCAATGCACCAAACCCAGTGGAGTGCCGAGAGGCCCCTCCCACCTCCAGTTTCCCTGACTTCTCAGAGCCACCATGAGAAGCCCCCTGAGGTCACCTGCACAAGTCGAGGGACCCCAGGGTGTCCTGCCTCAACCCGAGAAAGACCTCGAGAGACCTTCTTCAACACGTCTCGAGGCCAGATTCCCCTACTGCCGTGAGCCGGCATATTGCATATTGAGTGCATATTGCATATTGCATATTGAGTGCAGCACTTTCCACAGCATCATCTTTCAGGATCTGGAATAGCTCCACTGGAATTCTATCACTGCTGGGAGCCAGTGAGGAACTCCGCCCATGACAAAGGTCATGAGGAAGGAGGCTCGGCATACGCAAAGGCGGGATCGAGCTTCAGGAGTCCCCCTGGAAATTCTCGAGCATATACCCCCAAAACCAGAGTCTGCCTACTTTCTGCTTGTGCTTTCACCTAAACCTCTGACTTTACGGGGGGCTCTCCCCCACTACCTCTCTCTGAAAAAAGAGTTAGCTTACAGTTCCAGTTAATAATTCCTGGGTGTGACAGTGTTTAACCTACAAACTCCTTTGGAAATCCTCTAGCCTGCCTGAATAGGTTTTTCCGGCCACATGGGATTGTTCAGAGCCTCCCAACTGTGAGAGGCAGGAGATGTTCTAAACTGTCTAAACACAGATTCTTTTGAGTAGTTACAAGATTGATTAGAAATTGTATTGGTGAATGGTTTTTCACTTGTTGGGCCATTGTTTGCTGCTAAGTTTCCATATCCCTTACCTGCTGTGTCCCTGGCAGTGTATTGATTAATATAATTGGTGTAAGTAGTAGCTTTAATGTTTGTAACCTGGGACCCTTGAGTTAATTCTTTTTCTTGTTATAGCCCACCACACCTTTGCTCTGTAGGAATGCAACTTTATCTAATGCTTTTTTGGAGGGTGGCTCCTGACCAACCACCTTTAGAGAAAAATAAGTTTTCTGAAGAAAAGGTCTTAAAATGTTAACAGGCCTCCGGGCCAGAAGATGATGCAAATCACCTAAGCTTTTGCATATGATAAGTTTGCAGGAAGAAAGCCTGGTTTGCTGCAAGACTCGACCCCTTCCCCCATTATCCTCTATGCATAACTTAAGGTATAAAAACTACTTTGAAAAATAAAGTGCGGGCCTTGTTCACCGAAACTTGGTCTCACCATGTCGTTCTTTCTCTTACCTTCTGGCTGAATTATTCAGCCTCTTTTCTCCACTGAATTTCCTCACTGAGCTATCCTCATTCTATTACTCTTTATATCCTTAATTAACATTTAATTAAGCAGTGGTTTCCTGATCTTCGCCTACGCTGTCTCTCCTTCGAATACCCTGGATCAGCCGGGGCTGGTCCCCGGCACCCTACCATGGCTCGAGAGCAATGACGCGCTCGCCCTCGCCACTCGCATGGAGACCCGACTTCCCTGGCGCCCCACGAGAGGCTCACTGACCTCGCCGTCGTACCTCGTGAGAAAGCGCACACTGGGGCCGCCGCTCGAGAACAACCCCAAGACTCCCCCGTCATCGCGAGATGAGGGCCTTCGTCTCCTGCATGGCCTAGAGACCAATCTCGCGACCTCTCTCCAAACGCCTCAGGAGGCTTGACTCGCTTTAGTCCACCCAGTGAGCTCCAAGAGATACCCGTCGCGACTCGAGAGCAGAGCGGGGTTCTTTGCTTCCACTCGAGATGGATGCCTGTCTCCCCGGGTGCGTCTGGAATGCAACCCCGAGATCCCTGTCGCCCCTGGAGAGGAACACTGGCTTCTGGACACAAGCCTAGATGAGGTCTATTGGCCCTGCAGTCACTCGAGAGCAATCCCCAGCTTTCCTTCGCAACTCGAATGGAAGATTGGACTTCCCTGGGCCAACACAAGAGGCATCCTGAATTCCCCGTCGTAACTCGAGAATCCCGCTGCAACTCGAGAAAATCCACGTGGTTCCCCCGTCATCGCAAGATGAAGCCCTTTCCCGCTACAGTGTCTCAGGAGAAGTCCCACGTTAGGTATTGGAGGTCGAAACGGTACTTGGCACCCTTGATGCGACCCACAAAGTGCCCCGACATCCCGGTCTCCCTCAAGAGGAACACCGAGGTTTTCCCGCACCACTTCCTCTGAGCCCCTTCTACCCTCCTGATCTGGACAGGAGGGTCGACTCCCCTGCTTTGTCTGGAAGGGGTTCCCGACCTTCCGGTCGCACCTCAGGATGAGGCCGGTCTCACGACGACATTCCAGACGTGGCCTCGTGGGTGGTTCCACATTCCGAAGGACCCCGATTTCCCGGTCCCCTCTTGATAAGAACCCGATGCCCGGACACCTCTTCGAACTCCACCCTGTGAATGAAGTCAACACGAAGGGGCAGTGACTCGCCCGTGCATCGTCGGGAAAAGACCCCCAGGTTCCAAATACCGCTCGACAAGTGGCCTGTCTCCCCGGGAACACCTCGAGAGGCAAGCGGAGTTCCATGCCTCAACCCAAGACGAGGCCTGACTCTCCTGTCCCAAGTCTGCAGGGACCTTGCGATCGGAGTCTGAAGTCAGAGGAACCCTGAGGTTCCTGCCTCAACTGGAGATGAGGCCCTCTTCCAATGCACCAAACCCAGTGGAGTGCCGAGAGGCCCCTCCCACCTCCAGTTTCCCTGACTTCTCAGAGCCACCATGAGAAGCCCCCTGAGGTCACCTGCACAAGTCGAGGGACCCCAGGGTGTCCTGCCTCAACCCGAGAAAGACCTCGAGAGACCTTCTTCAACACGTCTCGAGGCCAGATTCCCCTACTGCCGTGAGCCGGCATATTGCATATTGAGTGCATATTGCATATTGCATATTGAGTGCAGCACTTTCCACAGCATCATCTTTCAGGATCTGGAATAGCTCCACTGGAATTCTATCACTGCTGGGAGCCAGTGAGGAACTCCGCCCATGACAAAGGTCATGAGGAAGGAGGCTCGGCATACGCAAAGGCGGGATCGAGCTTCAGGAGTCCCCCTGGAAATTCTCGAGCATATACCCCCAAAACCAGAGTCTGCCTACTTTCTGCTTGTGCTTTCACCTAAACCTCTGACTTTACGGGGGGCTCTCCCCCACTACCTCTCTCTGAAAAAAGAGTTAGCTTACAGTTCCAGTTAATAATTCCTGGGTGTGACAGTGTTTAACCTACAAACTCCTTTGGAAATCCTCTAGCCTGCCTGAATAGGTTTTTCCGGCCACATGGGATTGTTCAGAGCCTCCCAACTGTGAGAGGCAGGAGATGTTCTAAACTGTCTAAACACAGATTCTTTTGAGTAGTTACAAGATTGATTAGAAATTGTATTGGTGAATGGTTTTTCACTTGTTGGGCCATTGTTTGCTGCTAAGTTTCCATATCCCTTACCTGCTGTGTCCCTGGCAGTGTATTGATTAATATAATTGGTGTAAGTAGTAGCTTTAATGTTTGTAACCTGGGACCCTTGAGTTAATTCTTTTTCTTGTTATAGCCCACCACACCTTTGCTCTGTAGGAATGCAACTTTATCTAATGCTTTTTTGGAGGGTGGCTCCTGACCAACCACCTTTAGAGAAAAATAAGTTTTCTGAAGAAAAGGTCTTAAAATGTTAACAGGCCTCCGGGCCAGAAGATGATGCAAATCACCTAAGCTTTTGCATATGATAAGTTTGCAGGAAGAAAGCCTGGTTTGCTGCAAGACTCGACCCCTTCCCCCATTATCCTCTATGCATAACTTAAGGTATAAAAACTACTTTGAAAAATAAAGTGCGGGCCTTGTTCACCGAAACTTGGTCTCACCATGTCGTTCTTTCTCTTACCTTCTGGCTGAATTATTCAGCCTCTTTTCTCCACTGAATTTCCTCACTGAGCTATCCTCATTCTATTACTCTTTATATCCTTAATTAACATTTAATTAAGCAGTGGTTTCCTGATCTTCGCCTACGCCGTCTCTCCTTCGAATACCCTGGATCAGCCGGGGCTGGTCCCCGGCACCCTACCATGGCTCGAGAGCAATGACGCGCTCGCCCTCGCCACTCGCATGGAGACCCGACTTCCCTGGCGCCCCACGAGAGGCTCACTGACCTCGCCGTCGTACCTCGTGAGAAAGCGCACACTGGGGCCGCCGCTCGAGAACAACCCCAAGACTCCCCCGTCATCGCGAGATGAGGGCCTTCGTCTCCTGCATGGCCTAGAGACCAATCTCGCGACCTCTCTCCAAACGCCTCAGGAGGCTTGACTCGCTTTAGTCCACCCAGTG
Organism: Bos indicus; assembly: GCF_029378745.1. Classification (NCBI taxonomy): domain Eukaryota; kingdom Metazoa; phylum Chordata; class Mammalia; order Artiodactyla; family Bovidae; genus Bos; species Bos indicus. Next base: position 229,709 of record NW_027223731.1, on the reverse strand, counting down.
AGCTCCAAGAGATACCCGTCGCGACTCGAGAGCAGAGCGGGGTTCTTTGCTTCCACTCGAGATGGATGCCTGTCTCCCCGGGTGTGTCTGGAATGCAACCCCGAGATCCCTGTCGCCCCTGGAGAGGAACACTGGCTTCTGGACACAAGCCTAGATGAGGTCTATTGGCCCTGCAGTCACTCGAGAGAAATCCCCAGCTTTCCTTCGCAACTCGAATGGAAGATTGGACTTCCCTGGGCCTACACAAGAGGCATCCTGAATTCCCCGTCGTAATTCGAGAATCCTGCTACACCTCGAGAAAAACCACGTGGTTCCCCCGTCATCGCAAGATGTAGCCCTGTGCCGCTACAGCGTCTCAGGAGAAGTCCCACTTTAGGAATTGGAGTTCGAAACGGTACTTGTCACCCTTGATGCGACCCACAAAGTGCCCCGACATCCCGGTCTCCCTCAAGAGGAACACCGAAGTTTTCCGGCAACACTTCCTCGGAGCCTCTTCTACCCTCCTGATCTGGACAGGAGGGTCGACTCCCCTGCTTTGTCTGGAAGGGGTTCCCGACCTTCCGGTCGCACCTCAGGATGAGGCCGGTCTCACGACGACATTCCAGACGTGGCCTCGTGGGTGGTTCCACATTCCGAAGGACCCCGATTTCCCGGTCCCCTCTTGATAAGAACCCGATGCCCGGACACCTCTTCGAACTCCACCCTGTGAATGAAGTCAACACGAAGGGGCAGTGACTCGCCCGTGCATCGTCGGGAAAAGACCCCCAGGTTCCAAATACCGCTCGACAAGTGGCCTGTCTCCCCGGGAACACCTCGAGAGGCAAGCGGAGTTCCATGCCTCAACCCAAGACGAGGCCTGACTCTCCTGTCCCAAGTCTGCAGGGACCTTGCGATCGGAGTCTGAAGTCAGAGGAACCCTGAGGTTCCTGCCTCAACTGGAGATGAGGCCCTCTTCCAATGCACCAAACCCAGTGGAGTGCCGAGAGGCCCCTCCCACCTCCAGTTTCCCTGACTTCTCAGAGCCACCATGAGAAGCCCCCTGAGGTCACCTGCACAAGTCGAGGGACCCCAGGGTGTCCTGCCTCAACCCGAGAAAGACCTCGAGAGACCTTCTTCAACACGTCTCGAGGCCAGATTCCCCTACTGCCGTGAGCCGGCATATTGCATATTGAGTGCATATTGCATATTGCATATTGAGTGCAGCACTTTCCACAGCATCATCTTTCAGGATCTGGAATAGCTCCACTGGAATTCTATCACTGCTGGGAGCCAGTGAGGAACTCCGCCCATGACAAAGGTCATGAGGAAGGAGGCTCGGCATACGCAAAGGCGGGATCGAGCTTCAGGAGTCCCCCTGGAAATTCTCGAGCATATACCCCCAAAACCAGAGTCTGCCTACTTTCTGCTTGTGCTTTCACCTAAACCTCTGACTTTACGGGGGGCTCTCCCCCACTACCTCTCTCTGAAAAAAGAGTTAGCTTACAGTTCCAGTTAATAATTCCTGGGTGTGACAGTGTTTAACCTACAAACTCCTTTGGAAATCCTCTAGCCTGCCTGAATAGGTTTTTCCGGCCACATGGGATTGTTCAGAGCCTCCCAACTGTGAGAGGCAGGAGATGTTCTAAACTGTCTAAACACAGATTCTTTTGAGTAGTTACAAGATTGATTAGAAATTGTATTGGTGAATGGTTTTTCACTTGTTGGGCCATTGTTTGCTGCTAAGTTTCCATATCCCTTACCTGCTGTGTCCCTGGCAGTGTATTGATTAATATAATTGGTGTAAGTAGTAGCTTTAATGTTTGTAACCTGGGACCCTTGAGTTAATTCTTTTTCTTGTTATAGCCCACCACACCTTTGCTCTGTAGGAATGCAACTTTATCTAATGCTTTTTTGGAGGGTGGCTCCTGACCAACCACCTTTAGAGAAAAATAAGTTTTCTGAAGAAAAGGTCTTAAAATGTTAACAGGCCTCCGGGCCAGAAGATGATGCAAATCACCTAAGCTTTTGCATATGATAAGTTTGCAGGAAGAAAGCCTGGTTTGCTGCAAGACTCGACCCCTTCCCCCATTATCCTCTATGCATAACTTAAGGTATAAAAACTACTTTGAAAAATAAAGTGCGGGCCTTGTTCACCGAAACTTGGTCTCACCATGTCGTTCTTTCTCTTACCTTCTGGCTGAATTATTCAGCCTCTTTTCTCCACTGAATTTCCTCACTGAGCTATCCTCATTCTATTACTCTTTATATCCTTAATTAACATTTAATTAAGCAGTGGTTTCCTGATCTTCGCCTACGCCGTCTCTCCTTCGAATACCCTGGATCAGCCGGGGCTGGTCCCCGGCACCCTACCATGGCTCGAGAGCAATGAGGCGCTCGCCCTCGCCACTCGCATGGAGACCCGACTTCCCTGGCGCCCCACGAGAGGCTCACTGACCTCGCCGTCGTACCTCGTGAGAAAGCGCACACTGGGGCCGCCGCTCGAGAACAACCCCAAGACTCCCCCGTCATCGCGAGATGAGGGCCTTCGTCTCCTGCATGGCCTAGAGACCAATCTCGCGACCTCTCTCCAAACGCCTCAGGAGGCTTGACTCGCTTTAGTCCACCCAGTGAGCTCCAAGAGATACCCGTCGCGACTCGAGAGCAGAGCGGGGTTCTTTGCTTCCACTCGAGATGGATGCCTGTCTCCCCGGGTGTGTCTGGAATGCAACCCCGAGATCCCTGTCGCCCCTGGAGAGGAACACTGGCTTCTGGACACAAGCCTAGATGAGGTCTATTGGCCCTGCAGTCACTCGAGAGCAATCCCCAGCTTTCCTTCGCAACTCGAATGGAAGATTGGACTTCCCTGGGCCTACACAAGAGGCATCCTGAATTCCCCGTCGTAATTCGAGAATCCTGCTACACCTCGAGAAAAACCACGTGGTTCCCCCGTCATCGCAAGATGTAGCCCTGTGCCGCTACAGCGTCTCAGGAGAAGTCCCACTTTAGGAATTGGAGTTCGAAACGGTACTTGTCACCCTTGATGCGACCCACAAAGTGCCCCGACATCCCGGTCTCCCTCGAGAGGAACACCGAAGTTTTCCGGCAACACTTCCTCGGAGCCTCTTCTACCCTCCTGATCTGGACAGGAGGGTCGACTCCCCTGCTTTGTCTGGAAGGGGTTCCCGACCTTCCGGTCGCACCTCAGGATGAGGCCGGTCTCACGACGACATTCCAGACGTGGCCTCGTGGGTGGTTCCACATTCCGAAGGACCCCGATTTCCCGGTCCCCTCTTGATAAGAACCCGATGCCCGGACACCTCTTCGAACTCCACCCTGTGAATGAAGTCAACACGAAGGGGCAGTGACTCGCCCGTGCATCGTCGGGAAAAGACCCCCAGGTTCCAAATACCGCTCGACAAGTGGCCTGTCTCCCCGGGAACACCTCGAGAGGCAAGCGGAGTTCCATGCCTCAACCCAAGACGAGGCCTGACTCTCCTGTCCCAAGTCTGCAGGGACCTTGCGATCGGAGTCTGAAGTCAGAGGAACCCTGAGGTTCCTGCCTCAACTGGAGATGAGGCCCTCTTCCAATGCACCAAACCCAGTGGAGTGCCGAGAGGCCCCTCCCACCTCCAGTTTCCCTGACTTCTCAGAGCCACCATGAGAAGCCCCCTGAGGTCACCTGCACAAGTCGAGGGACCCCAGGGTGTCCTGCCTCAACCCGAGAAAGACCTCGAGAGACCTTCTTCAACACGTCTCGAGGCCAGATTCCCCTACTATGACTTGAGAGTAAAGACGCGCTCCCCCTCGCCATTCGCATGGAGACCCGACTTCCTTGCCGCCCCACGAGAGGCTCACTGACCTCGCCGTCGTACCTCGCGAGAAACCGCACACTGGGGCCGCCGCTCGAGAACAACCCCGAGCCTCCCCCGTCATCGCGACTTGAGGGCCTTCGTCTCCTGTATGGCCTAGAGACCAGTCTCTCGACCTCTCTCCAAACGCCTCAGGAGGCTTGACTCCCTTTAGTCCACCCAGTGAGCTCCAAGAGATACCCGTCGCGACTCGAGAGCAGAGCGGGGTTCTTTGCTTCCACTCGAGATGGATGCCTGTCTCCCCGGGTGCGTCTGGAATGCAACCCCGAGATCCCTTTCGCCCCTGGAGAGGAACATTGGCTTCTGGACACAAGCCTAGATGAGGTCTATTGGCCCTGCAGTCACTCGAGAGCAATCCCCAGCTTTCCTTCGCAACTCGAATGGAAGATTGGACTTCCCTGGGCCAACACAAGAGGCATCCTGAATTCCCCGTCGTAACTCGAGAATCCCGCTGCAACTCGAGAAAATCCACGTGGTTCCCCCGTCATCGCAAGATGAAGCCCTTTCCCGCTACAGTGTCTCAGGAGAAGTCCCACGTTAGGTATTGGAGGTCGAAACGGTACTTGGCACCCTTGATGCGACCCACAAAGTGCCCCGACATCCCGGTCTCCCTCAAGAGGAACACCGAGGTTTTCCCGCACCACTTCCTCTGAGCCCCTTCTACCCTCCTGATCTGGACAGGAGGGTCGACTCCCCTGCTTTGTCTGGAAGGGGTTCCCGACCTTCCGGTCGCACCTCAGGATGAGGCCGGTCTCACGACGACATTCCAGACGTGGCCTCGTGGGTGGTTCCACATTCCGAAGGACCCCGATTTCCCGGTCCCCTCTTGATAAGAACCCGATGCCCGGACACCTCTTCGAACTCCACCCTGTGAATGAAGTCAACACGAAGGGGCAGTGACTCGCCCGTGCATCGTCGGGAAAAGACCCCCAGGTTCCAAATACCGCTCGACAAGTGGCCTGTCTCCCCGGGAACACCTCGAGAGGCAAGCGGAGTTCCATGCCTCAACCCAAGACGAGGCCTGACTCTCCTGTCCCAAGTCTGCAGGGACCTTGCGATCGGAGTCTGAAGTCAGAGGAACCCTGAGGTTCCTGCCTCAACTGGAGATGAGGCCCTCTTCCAATGCACCAAACCCAGTGGAGTGCCGAGAGGCCCCTCCCACCTCCAGTTTCCCTGACTTCTCAGAGCCACCATGAGAAGCCCCCTGAGGTCACCTGCACAAGTCGAGGGACCCCAGGGTGTCCTGCCTCAACCCGAGAAAGACCTCGAGAGACCTTCTTCAACACGTCTCGAGGCCAGATTCCCCTACTATGACTTGAGAGTAAAGACGCGCTCCCCCTCGCCATTCGCATGGAGACCCGACTTCCCTTGCCGCCCCACGAGAGGCTCACTGACCTCGCCGTCGTACCTCGCGAGAAACCGCACACTGGGGCCGCCGCTCGAGAACAACCCCGAGCCTCCCCCGTCATCGCGACTTGAGGGCCTTCGTCTCCTGTATGGCCTAGAGACCAGTCTCTCGACCTCTCTCCAAACGCCTCAGGAGGCTTGACTCCCTTTAGTCCACCCAGTGAGCTCCAAGAGATACCCGTCGCGACTCGAGAGCAGAGCGGGGTTCTTTGCTTCCACTCGAGATGGATGCCTGTCTCCCCGGGTGCGTCTGGAATGCAACCCCGAGATCCCTTTCGCCCCTGGAGAGGAACATTGGCTTCTGGACACAAGCCTAGATGAGGTCTATTGGCCCTGCAGTCACTCGAGAGCAATCCCCAGCTTTCCTTCGCAACTCGAATGGAAGATTGGACTTCCCTGGGCCAACACAAGAGGCATCCTGAATTCCCCGTCGTAACTCGAGAATCCCGCTGCAACTCGAGAAAATCCACGTGGTTCCCCCGTCATCGCAAGATGAAGCCCTTTCCCGCTACAGTGTCTCAGGAGAAGTCCCACGTTAGGTATTGGAGGTCGAAACGGTACTTGGCACCCTTGATGCGACCCACAAAGTGCCCCGACATCCCGGTCTCCCTCAAGAGGAACACCGAGGTTTTCCCGCACCACTTCCTCTGAGCCCCTTCTACCCTCCTGATCTGGACAGGAGGGTCGACTCCCCTGCTTTGTCTGGAAGGGGTTCCCGACCTTCCGGTCGCACCTCAGGATGAGGCCGGTCTCACGACGACATTCCAGACGTGGCCTCGTGGGTGGTTCCACATTCCGAAGGACCCCGATTTCCCGGTCCCCTCTTGATAAGAACCCGATGCCCGGACACCTCTTCGAACTCCACCCTGTGAATGAAGTCAACACGAAGGGGCAGTGACTCGCCCGTGCATCGTCGGAAAAGACCCCCAGGTTCCAAATACCGCTCGACAAGTGGCCTGTCTCCCCGGGAACACCTCGAGAGGCAAGCGGAGTTCCATGCCTCAACCCAAGACGAGGCCTGACTCTCCTGTCCCAAGTCTGCAGGGACCTTGCGATCGGAGTCTGAAGTCAGAGGAACCCTGAGGTTCCTGCCTCAACTGGAGATGAGGCCCTCTTCCAATGCACCAAACCCAGTGGAGTGCCGAGAGGCCCCTCCCACCTCCAGTTTCCCTGACTTCTCAGAGCCACCATGAGAAGCCCCCTGAGGTCACCTGCACAAGTCGAGGGACCCCAGGGTGTCCTGCCTCAACCCGAGAAAGACCTCGAGAGACCTTCTTCAACACGTCTCGAGGCCAGATTCCCCTACTGCCGTGAGCCGGCATATTGCATATTGAGTGCATATTGCATATTGCATATTGAGTGCAGCACTTTCCACAGCATCATCTTTCAGGATCTGGAATAGCTCCACTGGAATTCTATCACTGCTGGGAGCCAGTGAGGAACTCCGCCCATGACAAAGGTCATGAGGAAGGAGGCTCGGCATACGCAAAGGCGGGATCGAGCTTCAGGAGTCCCCCTGGAAATTCTCGAGCATATACCCCCAAAACCAGAGTCTGCCTACTTTCTGCTTGTGCTTTCACCTAAACCTCTGACTTTACGGGGGGCTCTCCCCCACTACCTCTCTCTGAAAAAAGAGTTAGCTTACAGTTCCAGTTAATAATTCCTGGGTGTGACAGTGTTTAACCTACAAACTCCTTTGGAAATCCTCTAGCCTGCCTGAATAGGTTTTTCCGGCCACATGGGATTGTTCAGAGCCTCCCAACTGTGAGAGGCAGGAGATGTTCTAAACTGTCTAAACACAGATTCTTTTGAGTAGTTACAAGATTGATTAGAAATTGTATTGGTGAATGGTTTTTCACTTGTTGGGCCATTGTTTGCTGCTAAGTTTCCATATCCCTTACCTGCTGTGTCCCTGGCAGTGTATTGATTAATATAATTGGTGTAAGTAGTAGCTTTAATGTTTGTAACCTGGGACCCTTGAGTTAATTCTTTTTCTTGTTATAGCCCACCACACCTTTGCTCTGTAGGAATGCAACTTTATCTAATGCTTTTTTGGAGGGTGGCTCCTGACCAACCACCTTTAGAGAAAAATAAGTTTTCTGAAGAAAAGGTCTTAAAATGTTAACAGGCCTCCGGGCCAGAAGATGATGCAAATCACCTAAGCTTTTGCATATGATAAGTTTGCAGGAAGAAAGCCTGGTTTGCTGCAAGACTCGACCCCTTCCCCCATTATCCTCTATGCATAACTTAAGGTATAAAAACTACTTTGAAAAATAAAGTGCGGGCCTTGTTCACCGAAACTTGGTCTCACCATGTCGTTCTTTCTCTTACCTTCTGGCTGAATTATTCAGCCTCTTTTCTCCACTGAATTTCCTCACTGAGCTATCCTCATTCTATTACTCTTTATATCCTTAATTAACATTTAATTAAGCAGTGGTTTCCTGATCTTCGCCTACGCCGTCTCTCCTTCGAATACCCTGGATCAGCCGGGGCTGGTCCCCGGCACCCTACCATGGCTCGAGAGCAATGACGCGCTCGCCCTCGCCACTCGCATGGAGACCCGACTTCCCTGGCGCCCCACGAGAGGCTCACTGACCTCGCCGTCGTACCTCGTGAGAAAGCGCACACTGGGGCCGCCGCTCGAGAACAACCCCAAGACTCCCCCGTCATCGCGAGATGAGGGCCTTCGTCTCCTGCATGGCCTAGAGACCAATCTCGCGACCTCTCTCCAAACGCCTCAGGAGGCTTGACTCGCTTTAGTCCACCCAGTGAGCTCCAAGAGATACCCGTCGCGACTCGAGAGCAGAGCGGGGTTCTTTGCTTCCACTCGAGATGGAGGCCTGTCTCCCCGGGTGTGTCTGGAATGCAACCCCGAGATCCCTGTCGCCCCTGGAGAGGAACACTGGCTTCTGGACACAAGCCTAGATGAGGTCTATTGGCCCTGCAGTCACTCGAGAGCAATCCCCAGCTTTCCTTCGCAACTCGAATGGAAGATTGGACTTCCCTGGGCCAACACAAGAGGCATCCTGAATTCCCCGTCGTAATTCGAGAATCCTGCTACACCTCGAGAAAAACCACGTGGTTCCCCCGTCATCGCAAGATGTAGCCCTGTGCCGCTACAGCGTCTCAGGAGAAGTCCCACTTTAGGAATTGGAGGTCGAAACGGTACTTGTCACCCTTGATGCGACCCACAAAGTGCCCCGACATCCCGGTCTCCCTCGAGAGGAACACCGAAGTTTTCCGGCAACACTTCCTCGGAGCCCCTTCTACCCTCCTGATCTGGACAGGAGGGTCGACTCCCCTGCTTTGTCTGGAAGGGGTTCCCGACCTTCCGGTCGCACCTCAGGATGAGGCCGGTCTCACGACGACATTCCAGACGTGGCCTCGTGGGTGGTTCCACATTCCGAAGGACCCCGATTTCCCGGTCCCCTCTTGATAAGAACCCGATGCCCGGACACCTCTTCGAACTCCACCCTGTGAATGAAGTCAACACGAAGGGGCAGTGACTCGCCCGTGCATCGTCGGGAAAAGACCCCCAGGTTCCAAATACCGCTCGACAAGTGGCCTGTCTCCCCGGGAACACCTCGAGAGGCAAGCGGAGTTCCATGCCTCAACCCAAGACGAGGCCTGACTCTCCTGTCCCAAGTCTGCAGGGACCTTGCGATCGGAGTCTGAAGTCAGAGGAACCCTGAGGTTCCTGCCTCAACTGGAGATGAGGCCCTCTTCCAATGCACCAAACCCAGTGGAGTGCCGAGAGGCCCCTCCCACCTCCAGTTTCCCTGACTTCTCAGAGCCACCATGAGAAGCCCCCTGAGGTCACCTGCACAAGTCGAGGGACCCCAGGGTGTCCTGCCTCAACCCGAGAAAGACCTCGAGAGACCTTCTTCAACACGTCTCGAGGCCAGATTCCCCTACTGCCGTGAGCCGGCATATTGCATATTGAGTGCATATTGCATATTGCATATTGAGTGCAGCACTTTCCACAGCATCATCTTTCAGGATCTGGAATAGCTCCACTGGAATTCTATCACTGCTGGGAGCCAGTGAGGAACTCCGCCCATGACAAAGGTCATGAGGAAGGAGGCTCGGCATACGCAAAGGCGGGATCGAGCTTCAGGAGTCCCCCTGGAAATTCTCGAGCATATACCCCCAAAACCAGAGTCTGCCTACTTTCTGCTTGTGCTTTCACCTAAACCTCTGACTTTACGGGGGGCTCTCCCCCACTACCTCTCTCTGAAAAAAGAGTTAGCTTACAGTTCCAGTTAATAATTCCTGGGTGTGACAGTGTTTAACCTACAAACTCCTTTGGAAATCCTCTAGCCTGCCTGAATAGGTTTTTCCGGCCACATGGGATTGTTCAGAGCCTCCCAACTGTGAGAGGCAGGAGATGTTCTAAACTGTCTAAACACAGATTCTTTTGAGTAGTTACAAGATTGATTAGAAATTGTATTGGTGAATGGTTTTTCACTTGTTGGGCCATTGTTTGCTGCTAAGTTTCCATATCCCTTACCTGCTGTGTCCCTGGCAGTGTATTGATTAATATAATTGGTGTAAGTAGTAGCTTTAATGTTTGTAACCTGGGACCCTTGAGTTAATTCTTTTTCTTGTTATAGCCCACCACACCTTTGCTCTGTAGGAATGCAACTTTATCTAATGCTTTTTTGGAGGGTGGCTCCTGACCAACCACCTTTAGAGAAAAATAAGTTTTCTGAAGAAAAGGTCTTAAAATGTTAACAGGCCTCCGGGCCAGAAGATGATGCAAATCACCTAAGCTTTTGCATATGATAAGTTTGCAGGAAGAAAGCCTGGTTTGCTGCAAGACTCGACCCCTTCCCCCATTATCCTCTATGCATAACTTAAGGTATAAAAACTACTTTGAAAAATAAAGTGCGGGCCTTGTTCACCGAAACTTGGTCTCACCATGTCGTTCTTTCTCTTACCTTCTGGCTGAATTATTCAGCCTCTTTTCTCCACTGAATTTCCTCACTGAGCTATCCTCATTCTATTACTCTTTATATCCTTAATTAACATTTAATTAAGCAGTGGTTTCCTGATCTTCGCCTACGCCGTCTCTCCTTCGAATACCCTGGATCAGCCGGGGCTGGTCCCCGGCACCCTACCATGGCTCGGGAGCAATGAGGCGCTCCCCCTCGCCACTCGCATGGAGACCCGACTTCCCTGGCGCCCCACGAGAGGCTCACTGACCTCGCCGTCGTACCTCGTGAGAAACCGCACACTGGGGCCGCCGCTCGAGAACAACCCCGAGATTCCCCCGTCATCGAGAGATGAGGGCCTTCGTCTCCTGCATGGCCTAGAGACCAATCTCGCGACCTCTCTCCAAACGCCTCAGGAGGCTTGACTCCCTTGAGTCCACCCAGTGAGCTCCAAGAGATACCCGTCGCGATTCGAGAGCAGAGCGGGGTTCTTTGCTTCCACTCGAGATGAATGCCTGTCTCCCCGGGTGCGTCTGGAATGCAACCCCGAGATCCCTGTCGCCCCTGGAGAGGAACATTGGCTTCTGGACACAAGCCTAGATGAGGTCTATTGGCCCTGCAGTCACTCGAGAGCAATGCCCAGCTTTCCTTCGCAACTCGAGTGGAAGATTGGACTTGCCTGGGCCAACACAAGAGGCATCCTGAATTCCCCGTCGTAACTCGAGAATCCCGCCGTAACTCGAGAAAAACCACGTGGCTCCCCCGTCATCGCAAGATGAAGCCCTTTCCCGCTACAGCGCCTCAGGAGAAGTCCCACGTTAGGAATTGGAGGTCGAAAGGGCACTTGGCACCCTTGATGCGACCCACAAAGTTCCCCGAAATCCCGGTCTCCCTCGAGAGGAACCCTGAGGTTTTCCGGCACCCCCTCCTCTGAGCCCTTTCTCCCCTCCTGATCTGGACGGGAGGGTCGACTCCCCTGCTTTGTCTGGAAGGGGTTCCCGACCTTCCGGTCGCACCTCAGGATGAGGCCGGTCTCACGAAGACATTCCAGACGTGGCCTCGTGGGTGGTTCCACATTCCGTAGGACCCCGATTTCCCGGTCCCCTCTTGATAAGAACCCGATGCCCGGACACCTCTCCGAACTCCACCCTGTGAATGAAGTCAACACGAAGGGGCAGTTTTTCCGTGCATCGTTCGGAAAAAAACCCCAGGTTCCAAAGACAGCTCGACAAGCGGCCTCTCTCCCCGGGGACATCTCGAGAGGCAAGCGGAGTTCCATGCCTCAACCCAAGACGAGGCCTGACTCTCCTGTCCCCAGTCTGCAGGGACCCTGCGATCGGAGTCTGAAATCAGAGGTACCCTGCGGTTCCTGCCTCAACTGGAGATGAGGCCCTCTTCCAATGCACCAAACCCAGTGGAGTCCCGAGAGGCCCCTCCCACCTCCAGTTTCCCTGGCTTCTCAGAGCCACCATGAGAAGCCCCCTGAGGTCACCTGCACAAGTCGAGGGAACCCAGGGTTTCCTGCCTCAACCCGGGAAAGACCTCGAGAGACCTTCTTCAACACGTCTCGAGGCCAGAGTCCCCTCCCATGGCTCGGGAGCAATGACGCGCTCCCCCTCGCCACTCGCATGGAGACCCGACTTCCCTGGCGCCCCACGAGAGGCTCACTGACCTCGCCGTCGTACCTCGTGAGAAACCGCACACTGGGGCCGCCGCTCGAGAACAACCCCGAGATTCCCCCGTCATCGAGAGATGAGGGCCTTCGTCTCCTGCATGGCCTAGAGACCAATCTCGCGGCCTCTCTCCAAACGCCTCAGGAGGCTTGACTCCCTTGAGTCCACCCAGTGAGCTCCAAGAGATACCCGTCGCGATTCGAGAGCAGAGCGGGGTTCTTTGCTTCCACTCGAGATGAATGCCTGTCTCCCCGGGTGCGTCTGGAATGCAACCCCGAGATCCCTGTCGCCCCTGGAGAGGAACATTGGCTTCTGGACACAAGCCTAGATGAGGTCTATTGGCCCTGCAGTCACTCGAGAGCAATGCCCAGCTTTCCTTCGCAACTCGAGTGGAAGATTGGACTTGCCTGGGCCAACACAAGAGGCATCCTGAATTCCCCGTCGTAACTCGAGAATCCCGCCGTAACTCGAGAAAAACCACGTGGCTCCCCCGTCATCGCAAGATGAAGCCCTTTCCCGCTACAGCGCCTCAGGAGAAGTCCCACGTTAGGAATTGGAGGTCGAAAGGGCACTTGGCACCCTTGATGCGACCCACAAAGTTCCCCGAAATCCCGGTCTCCCTCGAGAGGAACCCTGAGGTTTTCCGGCACCCCCTCCTCTGAGCCCTTTCTCCCCTCCTGATCTGGACGGGAGGGTCGACTCCCCTGCTTTGTCTGGAAGGGGTTCCCGACCTTCCGGTCGCACCTCAGGATGAGGCCGGTCTCACGAAGACATTCCAGACGTGGCCTCGTGGGTGGTTCCACATTCCGTAGGACCCCGATTTCCCGGTCCCCTCTTGATAAGAACCCGATGCCCGGACACCTCTCCGAACTCCACCCTGTGAATGAAGTCAACACGAAGGGGCAGTTTTTCCGTGCATCGTTCGGAAAAAAACCCCAGGTTCCAAAGACAGCTCGACAAGCGGCCTCTCTCCCCGGGGACATCTCGAGAGGCAAGCGGAGTTCCATGCCTCAACCCAAGACGAGGCCTGACTCTCCTGTCCCCAGTCTGCAGGGACCCTGCGATCGGAGTCTGAAATCAGAGGTACCCTGCGGTTCCTGCCTCAACTGGAGATGAGGCCCTCTTCCAATGCACCAAACCCAGTGGAGTCCCGAGAGGCCCCTCCCACCTCCAGTTTCCCTGGCTTCTCAGAGCCACCATGAGAAGCCCCCTGAGGTCACCTGCACAAGTCGAGGGAACCCAGGGTTTCCTGCCTCAACCCGGGAAAGACCTCGAGAGACCTTCTTCAACACGTCTCGAGGCCAGAGTCCCCTCCCATGGCTCGGGAGCAATGACGCGCTCCCCCTCGCCACTCGCATGGAGACCCGACTTCCCTGGCGCCCCACGAGAGGCTCACTGACCTCGCCGTCGTACCTCGTGAGAAACCGCACACTGGGGCCGCCGCTCGAGAACAACCCCGAGATTCCCCCGTCATCGAGAGATGAGGGCCTTCGTCTCCTGCATGGCCTAGAGACCAATCTCGCGGCCTCTCTCCAAACGCCTCAGGAGGCTTGACTCCCTTGAGTCCACCCAGTGAGCTCCAAGAGATACCCGTCGCGATTCGAGAGCAGAGCGGGGTTCTTTGCTTCCACTCGAGATGAATGCCTGTCTCCCCGGGTGCGTCTGGAATGCAACCCCGAGATCCCTGTCGCCCCTGGAGAGGAACATTGGCTTCTGGACACAAGCCTAGATGAGGTCTATTGGCCCTGCAGTCACTCGAGAGCAATGCCCAGCTTTCCTTCGCAACTCGAGTGGAAGATTGGACTTGCCTGGGCCAACACAAGAGGCATCCTGAATTCCCCGTCGTAACTCGAGAATCCCGCCGTAACTCGAGAAAAACCACGTGGCTCCCCCGTCATCGCAAGATGAAGCCCTTTCCCGCTACAGCGCCTCAGGAGAAGTCCCACGTTAGGAATTGGAGGTCGAAAGGGCACTTGGCACCCTTGATGCGACCCACAAAGTTCCCCGAAATCCCGGTCTCCCTCGAGAGGAACCCTGAGGTTTTCCGGCACCCCCTCCTCTGAGCCCTTTCTCCCCTCCTGATCTGGACGGGAGGGTCGACTCCCCTGCTTTGTCTGGAAGGGGTTCCCGACCTTCCGGTCGCACCTCAGGATGAGGCCGGTCTCACGAAGACATTCCAGACGTGGCCTCGTGGGTGGTTCCACATTCCGTAGGACCCCGATTTCCCGGTCCCCTCTTGATAAGAACCCGATGCCCGGACACCTCTCCGAACTCCACCCTGTGAATGAAGTCAACACGAAGGGGCAGTTTTTCCGTGCATCGTTCGGAAAAAAACCCCAGGTTCCAAAGACAGCTCGACAAGCGGCCTCTCTCCCCGGGGACATCTCGAGAGGCAAGCGGAGTTCCATGCCTCAACCCAAGACGAGGCCTGACTCTCCTGTCCCCAGTCTGCAGGGACCCTGCGATCGGAGTCTGAAATCAGAGGTACCCTGCGGTTCCTGCCTCAACTGGAGATGAGGCCCTCTTCCAATGCACCAAACCCAGTGGAGTCCCGAGAGGCCCCTCCCACCTCCAGTTTCCCTGGCTTCTCAGAGCCACCATGAGAAGCCCCCTGAGGTCACCTGCACAAGTCGAGGGAACCCAGGGTTTCCTGCCTCAACCCGGGAAAGACCTCGAGAGACCTTCTTCAACACGTCTCGAGGCCAGAGTCCCCTCCCATGGCTCGGGAGCAATGACGCGCTCCCCCTCGCCACTCGCATGGAGACCCGACTTCCCTGGCGCCCCACGAGAGGCTCACTGACCTCGCCGTCGTACCTCGTGAGAAACCGCACACTGGGGCCGCCGCTCGAGAACAACCCCGAGATTCCCCCGTCATCGAGAGATGAGGGCCTTCGTCTCCTGCATGGCCTAGAGACCAATCTCGCGGCCTCTCTCCAAACGCCTCAGGAGGCTTGACTCCCTTGAGTCCACCCAGTGAGCTCCAAGAGATACCCGTCGCGATTCGAGAGCAGAGCGGGGTTCTTTGCTTCCACTCGAGATGAATGCCTGTCTCCCCGGGTGCGTCTGGAATGCAACCCCGAGATCCCTGTCGCCCCTGGAGAGGAACATTGGCTTCTGGACACAAGCCTAGATGAGGTCTATTGGCCCTGCAGTCACTCGAGAGCAATGCCCAGCTTTCCTTCGCAACTCGAGTGGAAGATTGGACTTGCCTGGGCCAACACAAGAGGCATCCTGAATTCCCCGTCGTAACTCGAGAATCCCGCCGTAACTCGAGAAAAACCACGTGGCTCCCCCGTCATCGCAAGATGAAGCCCTTTCCCGCTACAGCGCCTCAGGAGAAGTCCCACGTTAGGAATTGGAGGTCGAAAGGGCACTTGGCACCCTTGATGCGACCCACAAAGTTCCCCGAAATCCCGGTCTCCCTCGAGAGGAACCCTGAGGTTTTCCGGCACCCCCTCCTCTGAGCCCTTTCTCCCCTCCTGATCTGGACGGGAGGGTCGACTCCCCTGCTTTGTCTGGAAGGGGTTCCCGACCTTCCGGTCGCACCTCAGGATGAGGCCGGTCTCACGAAGACATTCCAGACGTGGCCTCGTGGGTGGTTCCACATTCCGTAGGACCCCGATTTCCCGGTCCCCTCTTGATAAGAACCCGATGCCCGGACACCTCTCCGAACTCCACCCTGTGAATGAAGTCAACACGAAGGGGCAGTTTTTCCGTGCATCGTTCGGAAAAAAACCCCAGGTTCCAAAGACAGCTCGACAAGCGGCCTCTCTCCCCGGGGACATCTCGAGAGGCAAGCGGAGTTCCATGCCTCAACCCAAGACGAGGCCTGACTCTCCTGTCCCCAGTCTGCAGGGACCCTGCGATCGGAGTCTGAAATCAGAGGTACCCTGCGGTTCCTGCCTCAACTGGAGATGAGGCCCTCTTCCAATGCACCAAACCCAGTGGAGTCCCGAGAGGCCCCTCCCACCTCCAGTTTCCCTGGCTTCTCAGAGCCACCATGAGAAGCCCCCTGAGGTCACCTGCACAAGTCGAGGGAACCCAGGGTTTCCTGCCTCAACCCGGGAAAGACCTCGAGAGACCTTCTTCAACACGTCTCGAGGCCAGAGTCCCCTCCCATGGCTCGGGAGCAATGACGCGCTCCCCCTCGCCACTCGCATGGAGACCCGACTTCCCTGGCGCCCCACGAGAGGCTCACTGACCTCGCCGTCGTACCTCGTGAGAAACCGCACACTGGGGCCGCCGCTCGAGAACAACCCCGAGATTCCCCCGTCATCGAGAGATGAGGGCCTTCGTCTCCTGCATGGCCTAGAGACCAATCTCGCGGCCTCTCTCCAAACGCCTCAGGAGGCTTGACTCCCTTGAGTCCACCCAGTGAGCTCCAAGAGATACCCGTCGCGATTCGAGAGCAGAGCGGGGTTCTTTGCTTCCACTCGAGATGAATGCCTGTCTCCCCGGGTGCGTCTGGAATGCAACCCCGAGATCCCTGTCGCCCCTGGAGAGGAACATTGGCTTCTGGACACAAGCCTAGATGAGGTCTATTGGCCCTGCAGTCACTCGAGAGCAATGCCCAGCTTTCCTTCGCAACTCGAGTGGAAGATTGGACTTGCCTGGGCCAACACAAGAGGCAGCCTGAATTCCCCGTCGTAACTCGAGAATCCCGCCGTAACTCGAGAAAAACCACGTGGCTCCCCCGTCATCGCAAGATGAAGCCCTTTCCCGCTACAGCGCCTCAGGAGAAGTCCCACGTTAGGAATTGGAGGTCGAAAGGGCACTTGGCACCCTTGATGCGACCCACAAAGTTCCCCGAAATCCCGGTCTCCCTCGAGAGGAACACTGAGGTTTTCCGGCACCCCCTCCTCTGAGCCCTTTCTCCCCTCCTGATCTGGACGGGAGGGTCGACTCCCCTGCTTTGTCTGGAAGGGGTTCCCGACCTTCCGGTCGCACCTCAGGATGAGGCCGGTCTCACGAAGACATTCCAGACGTGGCCTCGTGGGTGGTTCCACATTCCGTAGGACCCCGATTTCCCGGTCCCCTCTTGATAAGAACCCGATGCCCGGACACCTCTCCGAACTCCACCCTGTGAATGAAGTCAACACGAAGGGGCAGTTTTTCCGTGCATCGTTCGGAAAAAAACCCCAGGTTCCAAAGACAGCTCGACAAGCGGCCTCTCTCCCCGGGGACATCTCGAGAGGCAAGCGGAGTTCCATGCCTCAACCCAAGACGAGGCCTGACTCTCCTGTCCCCAGTCTGCAGGGACCCTGCGATCGGAGTCTGAAATCAGAGGTACCCTGCGGTTCCTGCCTCAACTGGAGATGAGGCCCTCTTCCAATGCACCAAACCCAGTGGAGTCCCGAGAGGCCCCTCCCACCTCCAGTTTCCCTGGCTTCTCAGAGCCACCATGAGAAGCCCCCTGAGGTCACCTGCACAAGTCGAGGGAACCCAGGGTTTCCTGCCTCAACCCGGGAAAGACCTCGAGAGACCTTCTTCAACACGTCTCGAGGCCAGAGTCCCCTCCCATGGCTCGGGAGCAATGACGCGCTCCCCCTCGCCACTCGCATGGAGACCCGACTTCCCTGGCGCCCCACGAGAGGCTCACTGACCTCGCCGTCGTACCTCGTGAGAAACCGCACACTGGGGCCGCCGCTCGAGAACAACCCCGAGATTCCCCCGTCATCGAGAGATGAGGGCCTTCGTCTCCTGCATGGCCTAGAGACCAATCTCGCGGCCTCTCTCCAAACGCCTCAGGAGGCTTGACTCCCTTGAGTCCACCCAGTGAGCTCCAAGAGATACCCGTCGCGATTCGAGAGCAGAGCGGGGTTCTTTGCTTCCACTCGAGATGAATGCCTGTCTCCCCGGGTGCGTCTGGAATGCAACCCCGAGATCCCTGTCGCCCCTGGAGAGGAACATTGGCTTCTGGACACAAGCCTAGATGAGGTCTATTGGCCCTGCAGTCACTCGAGAGCAATGCCCAGCTTTCCTTCGCAACTCGAGTGGAAGATTGGACTTGCCTGGGCCAACACAAGAGGCATCCTGAATTCCCCGTCGTAACTCGAGAATCCCGCCGTAACTCGAGAAAAACCACGTGGCTCCCCCGTCATCGCAAGATGAAGCCCTTTCCCGCTACAGCGCCTCAGGAGAAGTCCCACGTTAGGAATTGGAGGTCGAAAGGGCACTTGGCACCCTTGATGCGACCCACAAAGTTCCCCGAAATCCCGGTCTCCCTCGAGAGGAACCCTGAGGTTTTCCGGCACCCCCTCCTCTGAGCCCTTTCTCCCCTCCTGATCTGGACAGGAGGGTCGACTCCCCTGCTTTGTCTGGAAGGGGTTCCCGACCTTCCGGTCGCACCTCAGGATGAGGCCGGTCTCACGAAGACATTCCAGACGTGGCCTCGTGGGTGGTTCCACATTCCGTAGGACCCCGATTTCCCGGTCCCCTCTTGATAAGAACCCGATGCCCGGACACCTCTCCGAACTCCACCCTGTGAATGAAGTCAACACGAAGGGGCAGTTTTTCCGTGCATCGTTCGGAAAAAAACCCCAGGTTCCAAAGACAGCTCGACAAGCGGCCTCTCTCCCCGGGGACATCTCGAGAGGCAAGCGGAGTTCCATGCCTCAACCCAAGACGAGGCCTGACTCTCCTGTCCCCAGTCTGCAGGGACCCTGCGATCGGAGTCTGAAATCAGAGGTACCCTGCGGTTCCTGCCTCAACTGGAGATGAGGCCCTCTTCCAATGCACCAAACCCAGTGGAGTCCCGAGAGGCCCCTCCCACCTCCAGTTTCCCTGGCTTCTCAGAGCCACCATGAGAAGCCCCCTGAGGTCACCTGCACAAGTCGAGGGAACCCAGGGTTTCCTGCCTCAACCCGGGAAAGACCTCGAGAGACCTTCTTCAACACGTCTCGAGGCCAGAGTCCCCTCCCATGGCTCGGGAGCAATGACGCGCTCCCCCTCGCCACTCGCATGGAGACCCGACTTCCCTGGCGCCCCACGAGAGGCTCACTGACCTCGCCGTCGTACCTCGTGAGAAACCGCACACTGGGGCCGCCGCTCGAGAACAACCCCGAGATTCCCCCGTCATCGAGAGATGAGGGCCTTCGTCTCCTGCATGGCCTAGAGACCAATCTCGCGGCCTCTCTCCAAACGCCTCAGGAGGCTTGACTCCCTTGAGTCCACCCAGTGAGCTCCAAGAGATACCCGTCGCGATTCGAGAGCAGAGCGGGGTTCTTTGCTTCCACTCGAGATGAATGCCTGTCTCCCCGGGTGCGTCTGGAATGCAACCCCGAGATCCCTGTCGCCCCTGGAGAGGAACATTGGCTTCTGGACACAAGCCTAGATGAGGTCTATTGGCCCTGCAGTCACTCGAGAGCAATGCCCAGCTTTCCTTCGCAACTCGAATGGAAGATTGGACTTGCCTGGGCCAACACAAGAGGCATCCTGAATTCCCCGTCGTAACTCGAGAATCCCGCCGTAACTCGAGAAAAACCACGTGGCTCCCCCGTCATCGCAAGATGAAGCCCTTTCCCGCTACAGCGCCTCAGGAGAAGTCCCACGTTAGGAATTGGAGGTCGAAAGGGCACTTGGCACCCTTGATGCGACCCACAAAGTTCCCCGAAATCCCGGTCTCCCTCGAGAGGAACACTGAGGTTTTCCGGCACCCCCTCCTCTGAGCCCTTTCTCCCCTCCTGATCTGGACGGGAGGGTCGACTCCCCTGCTTTGTCTGGAAGGGGTTCCCGACCTTCCGGTCGCACCTCAGGATGAGGCCGGTCTCACGAAGACATTCCAGACGTGGCCTCGTGGGTGGTTCCACATTCCGTAGGACCCCGATTTCCCGGTCCCCTCTTGATAAGAACCCGATGCCCGGACACCTCTCCGAACTCCACCCTGTGAATGAAGTCAACACGAAGGGGCAGTTTTTCCGTGCATCGTTCGGAAAAAAACCCCAGGTTCCAAAGACAGCTCGACAAGCGGCCTCTCTCCCCGGGGACATCTCGAGAGGCAAGCGGAGTTCCATGCCTCAACCCAAGACGAGGCCTGACTCTCCTGTCCCCAGTCTGCAGGGACCCTGCGATCGGAGTCTGAAATCAGAGGTACCCTGCGGTTCCTGCCTCAACTGGAGATGAGGCCCTCTTCCAATGCACCAAACCCAGTGGAGTCCCGAGAGGCCCCTCCCACCTCCAGTTTCCCTGGCCTCTCAGAGCCACCATGAGAAGCCCCCTGAGGTCACCTGCACAAGTCGAGGGAACCCAGGGTTTCCTGCCTCAACCCGGGAAAGACCTCGAGAGACCTTCTTCAACACGTCTCGAGGCCAGAGTCCCCTCCCATGGCTCGGGAGCAATGACGCGCTCCCCCTCGCCACTCGCATGGAGACCCGACTTCCCTGGCGCCCCACGAGAGGCTCACTGACCTCGCCGTCGTACCTCGTGAGAAACCGCACACTGGGGCCGCCGCTCGAGAACAACCCCGAGATTCCCCCGTCATCGAGAGATGAGGGCCTTCGTCTCCTGCATGGCCTAGAGACCAATCTCGCGGCCTCTCTCCAAACGCCTCAGGAGGCTTGACTCCCTTGAGTCCACCCAGTGAGCTCCAAGAGATACCCGTCGCGATTCGAGAGCAGAGCGGGGTTCTTTGCTTCCACTCGAGATGAATGCCTGTCTCCCCGGGTGCGTCTGGAATGCAACCCCGAGATCCCTGTCGCCCCTGGAGAGGAACATTGGCTTCTGGACACAAGCCTAGATGAGGTCTATTGGCCCTGCAGTCACTCGAGAGCAATGCCCAGCTTTCCTTCGCAACTCGAGTGGAAGATTGGACTTGCCTGGGCCAACACAAGAGGCATCCTGAATTCCCCGTCGTAACTCGAGAATCCCGCCGTAACTCGAGAAAAACCACGTGGCTCCCCCGTCATCGCAAGATGAAGCCCTTTCCCGCTACAGCGCCTCAGGAGAAGTCCCACGTTAGGAATTGGAGGTCGAAAGGGCACTTGGCACCCTTGATGCGACCCACAAAGTTCCCCGAAATCCCGGTCTCCCTCGAGAGGAACCCTGAGGTTTTCCGGCACCCCCTCCTCTGAGCCCTTTCTCCCCTCCTGATCTGGACGGGAGGGTCGACTCCCCTGCTTTGTCTGGAAGGGGTTCCCGACCTTCCGGTCGCACCTCAGGATGAGGCCGGTCTCACGAAGACATTCCAGACGTGGCCTCGTGGGTGGTTCCACATTCCGTAGGACCCCGATTTCCCGGTCCCCTCTTGATAAGAACCCGATGCCCGGACACCTCTCCGAACTCCACCCTGTGAATGAAGTCAACACGAAGGGGCAGTTTTTCCGTGCATCGTTCGGAAAAAAACCCCAGGTTCCAAAGACAGCTCGACAAGCGGCCTCTCTCCCCGGGGACATCTCGAGAGGCAAGCGGAGTTCCATGCCTCAACCCAAGACGAGGCCTGACTCTCCTGTCCCCAGTCTGCAGGGACCCTGCGATCGGAGTCTGAAATCAGAGGTACCCTGCGGTTCCTGCCTCAACTGGAGATGAGGCCCTCTTCCAATGCACCAAACCCAGTGGAGTCCCGAGAGGCCCCTCCCACCTCCAGTTTCCCTGGCTTCTCAGAGCCACCATGAGAAGCCCCCTGAGGTCACCTGCACAAGTCGAGGGAACCCAGGGTTTCCTGCCTCAACCCGGGAAAGACCTCGAGAGACCTTCTTCAACACGTCTCGAGGCCAGAGTCCCCTCCCATGGCTCGGGAGCAATGACGCGCTCCCCCTCGCCACTCGCATGGAGACCCGACTTCCCTGGCGCCCCACGAGAGGCTCACTGACCTCGCCGTCGTACCTCGTGAGAAACCGCACACTGGGGCCGCCGCTCGAGAACAACCCCGAGATTCCCCCGTCATCGAGAGATGAGGGCCTTCGTCTCCTGCATGGCCTAGAGACCAATCTCGCGGCCTCTCTCCAAACGCCTCAGGAGGCTTGACTCCCTTGAGTCCACCCAGTGAGCTCCAAGAGATACCCGTCGCGATTCGAGAGCAGAGCGGGGTTCTTTGCTTCCACTCGAGATGAATGCCTGTCTCCCCGGGTGCGTCTGGAATGCAACCCCGAGATCCCTGTCGCCCCTGGAGAGGAACATTGGCTTCTGGACACAAGCCTAGATGAGGTCTATTGGCCCTGCAGTCACTCGAGAGCAATGCCCAGCTTTCCTTCGCAACTCGAGTGGAAGATTGGACTTGCCTGGGCCAACACAAGAGGCATCCTGAATTCCCCGTCGTAACTCGAGAATCCCGCCGTAACTCGAGAAAAACCACGTGGCTCCCCCGTCATCGCAAGATGAAGCCCTTTCCCGCTACAGCGCCTCAGGAGAAGTCCCACGTTAGGAATTGGAGGTCGAAAGGGCACTTGGCACCCTTGATGCGACCCACAAAGTTCCCCGAAATCCCGGTCTCCCTCGAGAGGAACCCTGAGGTTTTCCGGCACCCCCTCCTCTGAGCCCTTTCTCCCCTCCTGATCTGGACGGGAGGGTCGACTCCCCTGCTTTGTCTGGAAGGGGTTCCCGACCTTCCGGTCGCACCTCAGGATGAGGCCGGTCTCACGAAGACATTCCAGACGTGGCCTCGTGGGTGGTTCCACATTCCGTAGGACCCCGATTTCCCGGTCCCCTCTTGATAAGAACCCGATGCCCGGACACCTCTCCGAACTCCACCCTGTGAATGAAGTCAACACGAAGGGGCAGTTTTTCCGTGCATCGTTCGGAAAAAAACCCCAGGTTCCAAAGACAGCTCGACAAGCGGCCTCTCTCCCCGGGGACATCTCGAGAGGCAAGCGGAGTTCCATGCCTCAACCCAAGACGAGGCCTGACTCTCCTGTCCCCAGTCTGCAGGGACCCTGCGATCGGAGTCTGAAATCAGAGGTACCCTGCGGTTCCTGCCTCAACTGGAGATGAGGCCCTCTTCCAATGCACCAAACCCAGTGGAGTCCCGAGAGGCCCCTCCCACCTCCAGTTTCCCTGGCTTCTCAGAGCCACCATGAGAAGCCCCCTGAGGTCACCTGCACAAGTCGAGGGAACCCAGGGTTTCCTGCCTCAACCCGGGAAAGACCTCGAGAGACCTTCTTCAACACGTCTCGAGGCCAGAGTCCCCTCCCATGGCTCGGGAGCAATGACGCGCTCCCCCTCGCCACTCGCATGGAGACCCGACTTCCCTGGCGCCCCACGAGAGGCTCACTGACCTCGCCGTCGTACCTCGTGAGAAACCGCACACTGGGGCCGCCGCTCGAGAACAACCCCGAGATTCCCCCGTCATCGAGAGATGAGGGCCTTCGTCTCCTGCATGGCCTAGAGACCAATCTCGCGGCCTCTCTCCAAACGCCTCAGGAGGCTTGACTCCCTTGAGTCCACCCAGTGAGCTCCAAGAGATACCCGTCGCGATTCGAGAGCAGAGCGGGGTTCTTTGCTTCCACTCGAGATGAATGCCTGTCTCCCCGGGTGCGTCTGGAATGCAACCCCGAGATCCCTGTCGCCCCTGGAGAGGAACATTGGCTTCTGGACACAAGCCTAGATGAGGTCTATTGGCCCTGCAGTCACTCGAGAGCAATGCCCAGCTTTCCTTCGCAACTCGAGTGGAAGATTGGACTTGCCTGGGCCAACACAAGAGGCATCCTGAATTCCCCGTCGTAACTCGAGAATCCCGCCGTAACTCGAGAAAAACCACGTGGCTCCCCCGTCATCGCAAGATGAAGCCCTTTCCCGCTACAGCGCCTCAGGAGAAGTCCCACGTTAGGAATTGGAGGTCGAAAGGGCACTTGGCACCCTTGATGCGACCCACAAAGTTCCCCGAAATCCCGGTCTCCCTCGAGAGGAACCCTGAGGTTTTCCGGCACCCCCTCCTCTGAGCCCTTTCTCCCCTCCTGATCTGGACGGGAGGGTCGACTCCCCTGCTTTGTCTGGAAGGGGTTCCCGACCTTCCGGTCGCACCTCAGGATGAGGCCGGTCTCACGAAGACATTCCAGACGTGGCCTCGTGGGTGGTTCCACATTCCGTAGGACCCCGATTTCCCGGTCCCCTCTTGATAAGAACCCGATGCCCGGACACCTCTCCGAACTCCACCCTGTGAATGAAGTCAACACGAAGGGGCAGTTTTTCCGTGCATCGTTCGGAAAAAAACCCCAGGTTCCAAAGACAGCTCGACAAGCGGCCTCTCTCCCCGGGGACATCTCGAGAGGCAAGCGGAGTTCCATGCCTCAACCCAAGACGAGGCCTGACTCTCCTGTCCCCAGTCTGCAGGGACCCTGCGATCGGAGTCTGAAATCAGAGGTACCCTGCGGTTCCTGCCTCAACTGGAGATGAGGCCCTCTTCCAATGCACCAAACCCAGTGGAGTCCCGAGAGGCCCCTCCCACCTCCAGTTTCCCTGGCTTCTCAGAGCCACCATGAGAAGCCCCCTGAGGTCACCTGCACAAGTCGAGGGAACCCAGGGTTTCCTGCCTCAACCCGGGAAAGACCTCGAGAGACCTTCTTCAACACGTCTCGAGGCCAGAGTCCCCTCCCATGGCTCGGGAGCAATGACGCGCTCCCCCTCGCCACTCGCATGGAGACCCGACTTCCCTGGCGCCCCACGAGAGGCTCACTGACCTCGCCGTCGTACCTCGTGAGAAACCGCACACTGGGGCCGCCGCTCGAGAACAACCCCGAGATTCCCCCGTCATCGAGAGATGAGGGCCTTCGTCTCCTGCATGGCCTAGAGACCAATCTCGCGGCCTCTCTCCAAACGCCTCAGGAGGCTTGACTCCCTTGAGTCCACCCAGTGAGCTCCAAGAGATACCCGTCGCGATTCGAGAGCAGAGCGGGGTTCTTTGCTTCCACTCGAGATGAATGCCTGTCTCCCCGGGTGCGTCTGGAATGCAACCCCGAGATCCCTGTCGCCCCTGGAGAGGAACATTGGCTTCTGGACACAAGCCTAGATGAGGTCTATTGGCCCTGCAGTCACTCGAGAGCAATGCCCAGCTTTCCTTCGCAACTCGAGTGGAAGATTGGACTTGCCTGGGCCAACACAAGAGGCATCCTGAATTCCCCGTCGTAACTCGAGAATCCCGCCGTAACTCGAGAAAAACCACGTGGCTCCCCCGTCATCGCAAGATGAAGCCCTTTCCCGCTACAGCGCCTCAGGAGAAGTCCCACGTTAGGAATTGGAGGTCGAAAGGGCACTTGGCACCCTTGATGCGACCCACAAAGTTCCCCGAAATCCCGGTCTCCCTCGAGAGGAACCCTGAGGTTTTCCGGCACCCCCTCCTCTGAGCCCTTTCTCCCCTCCTGATCTGGACGGGAGGGTCGACTCCCCTGCTTTGTCTGGAAGGGGTTCCCGACCTTCCGGTCGCACCTCAGGATGAGGCCGGTCTCACGAAGACATTCCAGACGTGGCCTCGTGGGTGGTTCCACATTCCGTAGGACCCCGATTTCCCGGTCCCCTCTTGATAAGAACCCGATGCCCGGACACCTCTCCGAACTCCACCCTGTGAATGAAGTCAACACGAAGGGGCAGTTTTTCCGTGCATCGTTCGGAAAAAAACCCCAGGTTCCAAAGACAGCTCGACAAGCGGCCTCTCTCCCCGGGGACATCTCGAGAGGCAAGCGGAGTTCCATGCCTCAACCCAAGACGAGGCCTGACTCTCCTGTCCCCAGTCTGCAGGGACCCTGCGATCGGAGTCTGAAATCAGAGGTACCCTGCGGTTCCTGCCTCAACTGGAGATGAGGCCCTCTTCCAATGCACCAAACCCAGTGGAGTCCCGAGAGGCCCCTCCCACCTCCAGTTTCCCTGGCCTCTCAGAGCCACCATGAGAAGCCCCCTGAGGTCACCTGCACAAGTCGAGGGAACCCAGGGTTTCCTGCCTCAACCCGGGAAAGACCTCGAGAGACCTTCTTCAACACGTCTCGAGGCCAGAGTCCCCTCCCATGGCTCGGGAGCAATGACGCGCTCCCCCTCGCCACTCGCATGGAGACCCGACTTCCCTGGCGCCCCACGAGAGGCTCACTGACCTCGCCGTCGTACCTCGTGAGAAACCGCACACTGGGGCCGCCGCTCGAGAACAACCCCGAGATTCCCCCGTCATCGAGAGATGAGGGCCTTCGTCTCCTGCATGGCCTAGAGACCAATCTCGCGGCCTCTCTCCAAACGCCTCAGGAGGCTTGACTCCCTTGAGTCCACCCAGTGAGCTCCAAGAGATACCCGTCGCGATTCGAGAGCAGAGCGGGGTTCTTTGCTTCCACTCGAGATGAATGCCTGTCTCCCCGGGTGCGTCTGGAATGCAACCCCGAGATCCCTGTCGCCCCTGGAGAGGAACATTGGCTTCTGGACACAAGCCTAGATGAGGTCTATTGGCCCTGCAGTCACTCGAGAGCAATGCCCAGCTTTCCTTCGCAACTCGAGTGGAAGATTGGACTTGCCTGGGCCAACACAAGAGGCATCCTGAATTCCCCGTCGTAACTCGAGAATCCCGCCGTAACTCGAGAAAAACCACGTGGCTCCCCCGTCATCGCAAGATGAAGCCCTTTCCCGCTACAGCGCCTCAGGAGAAGTCCCACGTTAGGAATTGGAGGTCGAAAGGGCACTTGGCACCCTTGATGCGACCCACAAAGTTCCCCGAAATCCCGGTCTCCCTCGAGAGGAACCCTGAGGTTTTCCGGCACCCCCTCCTCTGAGCCCTTTCTCCCCTCCTGATCTGGACGGGAGGGTCGACTCCCCTGCTTTGTCTGGAAGGGGTTCCCGACCTTCCGGTCGCACCTCAGGATGAGGCCGGTCTCACGAAGACATTCCAGACGTGGCCTCGTGGGTGGTTCCACATTCCGTAGGACCCCGATTTCCCGGTCCCCTCTTGATAAGAACCCGATGCCCGGACACCTCTCCGAACTCCACCCTGTGAATGAAGTCAACACGAAGGGGCAGTTTTTCCGTGCATCGTTCGGAAAAAAACCCCAGGTTCCAAAGACAGCTCGACAAGCGGCCTCTCTCCCCGGGGACATCTCGAGAGGCAAGCGGAGTTCCATGCCTCAACCCAAGACGAGGCCTGACTCTCCTGTCCCCAGTCTGCAGGGACCCTGCGATCGGAGTCTGAAATCAGAGGTACCCTGCGGTTCCTGCCTCAACTGGAGATGAGGCCCTCTTCCAATGCACCAAACCCAGTGGAGTCCCGAGAGGCCCCTCCCACCTCCAGTTTCCCTGGCTTCTCAGAGCCACCATGAGAAGCCCCCTGAGGTCACCTGCACAAGTCGAGGGAACCCAGGGTTTCCTGCCTCAACCCGGGAAAGACCTCGAGAGACCTTCTTCAACACGTCTCGAGGCCAGAGTCCCCTCCCATGGCTCGGGAGCAATGACGCGCTCCCCCTCGCCACTCGCATGGAGACCCGACTTCCCTGGCGCCCCACGAGAGGCTCACTGACCTCGCCGTCGTACCTCGTGAGAAACCGCACACTGGGGCCGCCGCTCGAGAACAACCCCGAGATTCCCCCGTCATCGAGAGATGAGGGCCTTCGTCTCCTGCATGGCCTAGAGACCAATCTCGCGGCCTCTCTCCAAACGCCTCAGGAGGCTTGACTCCCTTGAGTCCACCCAGTGAGCTCCAAGAGATACCCGTCGCGATTCGAGAGCAGAGCGGGGTTCTTTGCTTCCACTCGAGATGAATGCCTGTCTCCCCGGGTGCGTCTGGAATGCAACCCCGAGATCCCTGTCGCCCCTGGAGAGGAACATTGGCTTCTGGACACAAGCCTAGATGAGGTCTATTGGCCCTGCAGTCACTCGAGAGCAATGCCCAGCTTTCCTTCGCAACTCGAGTGGAAGATTGGACTTGCCTGGGCCAACACAAGAGGCATCCTGAATTCCCCGTCGTAACTCGAGAATCCCGCCGTAACTCGAGAAAAACCACGTGGCTCCCCCGTCATCGCAAGATGAAGCCCTTTCCCGCTACAGCGCCTCAGGAGAAGTCCCACGTTAGGAATTGGAGGTCGAAAGGGCACTTGGCACCCTTGATGCGACCCACAAAGTTCCCCGAAATCCCGGTCTCCCTCGAGAGGAACCCTGAGGTTTTCCGGCACCCCCTCCTCTGAGCCCTTTCTCCCCTCCTGATCTGGACGGGAGGGTCGACTCCCCTGCTTTGTCTGGAAGGGGTTCCCGACCTTCCGGTCGCACCTCAGGATGAGGCCGGTCTCACGAAGACATTCCAGACGTGGCCTCGTGGGTGGTTCCACATTCCGTAGGACCCCGATTTCCCGGTCCCCTCTTGATAAGAACCCGATGCCCGGACACCTCTCCGAACTCCACCCTGTGAATGAAGTCAACACGAAGGGGCAGTTTTTCCGTGCATCGTTCGGAAAAAAACCCCAGGTTCCAAAGACAGCTCGACAAGCGGCCTCTCTCCCCGGGGACATCTCGAGAGGCAAGCGGAGTTCCATGCCTCAACCCAAGACGAGGCCTGACTCTCCTGTCCCCAGTCTGCAGGGACCCTGCGATCGGAGTCTGAAATCAGAGGTACCCTGCGGTTCCTGCCTCAACTGGAGATGAGGCCCTCTTCCAATGCACCAAACCCAGTGGAGTCCCGAGAGGCCCCTCCCACCTCCAGTTTCCCTGGCTTCTCAGAGCCACCATGAGAAGCCCCCTGAGGTCACCTGCACAAGTCGAGGGAACCCAGGGTTTCCTGCCTCAACCCGGGAAAGACCTCGAGAGACCTTCTTCAACACGTCTCGAGGCCAGAGTCCCCTCCCATGGCTCGGGAGCAATGACGCGCTCCCCCTCGCCACTCGCATGGAGACCCGACTTCCCTGGCGCCCCACGAGAGGCTCACTGACCTCGCCGTCGTACCTCGTGAGAAACCGCACACTGGGGCCGCCGCTCGAGAACAACCCCGAGATTCCCCCGTCATCGAGAGATGAGGGCCTTCGTCTCCTGCATGGCCTAGAGACCAATCTCGCGGCCTCTCTCCAAACGCCTCAGGAGGCTTGACTCCCTTGAGTCCACCCAGTGAGCTCCAAGAGATACCCGTCGCGATTCGAGAGCAGAGCGGGGTTCTTTGCTTCCACTCGAGATGAATGCCTGTCTCCCCGGGTGCGTCTGGAATGCAACCCCGAGATCCCTGTCGCCCCTGGAGAGGAACATTGGCTTCTGGACACAAGCCTAGATGAGGTCTATTGGCCCTGCAGTCACTCGAGAGCAATGCCCAGCTTTCCTTCGCAACTCGAGTGGAAGATTGGACTTGCCTGGGCCAACACAAGAGGCATCCTGAATTCCCCGTCGTAACTCGAGAATCCCGCCGTAACTCGAGAAAAACCACGTGGCTCCCCCGTCATCGCAAGATGAAGCCCTTTCCCGCTACAGCGCCTCAGGAGAAGTCCCACGTTAGGAATTGGAGGTCGAAAGGGCACTTGGCACCCTTGATGCGACCCACAAAGTTCCCCGAAATCCCGGTCTCCCTCGAGAGGAACCCTGAGGTTTTCCGGCACCCCCTCCTCTGAGCCCTTTCTCCCCTCCTGATCTGGACGGGAGGGTCGACTCCCCTGCTTTGTCTGGAAGGGGTTCCCGACCTTCCGGTCGCACCTCAGGATGAGGCCGGTCTCACGAAGACATTCCAGACGTGGCCTCGTGGGTGGTTCCACATTCCGTAGGACCCCGATTTCCCGGTCCCCTCTTGATAAGAACCCGATGCCCGGACACCTCTCCGAACTCCACCCTGTGAATGAAGTCAACACGAAGGGGCAGTTTTTCCGTGCATCGTTCGGAAAAAAACCCCAGGTTCCAAAGACAGCTCGACAAGCGGCCTCTCTCCCCGGGGACATCTCGAGAGGCAAGCGGAGTTCCATGCCTCAACCCAAGACGAGGCCTGACTCTCCTGTCCCCAGTCTGCAGGGACCCTGCGATCGGAGTCTGAAATCAGAGGTACCCTGCGGTTCCTGCCTCAACTGGAGATGAGGCCCTCTTCCAATGCACCAAACCCAGTGGAGTCCCGAGAGGCCCCTCCCACCTCCAGTTTCCCTGGCTTCTCAGAGCCACCATGAGAAGCCCCCTGAGGTCACCTGCACAAGTCGAGGGAACCCAGGGTTTCCTGCCTCAACCCGGGAAAGACCTCGAGAGACCTTCTTCAACACGTCTCGAGGCCAGAGTCCCCTCCCATGGCTCGGGAGCAATGACGCGCTCCCCCTCGCCACTCGCATGGAGACCCGACTTCCCTGGCGCCCCACGAGAGGCTCACTGACCTCGCCGTCGTACCTCGTGAGAAACCGCACACTGGGGCCGCCGCTCGAGAACAACCCCGAGATTCCCCCGTCATCGAGAGATGAGGGCCTTCGTCTCCTGCATGGCCTAGAGACCAATCTCGCGGCCTCTCTCCAAACGCCTCAGGAGGCTTGACTCCCTTGAGTCCACCCAGTGAGCTCCAAGAGATACCCGTCGCGATTCGAGAGCAGAGCGGGGTTCTTTGCTTCCACTCGAGATGAATGCCTGTCTCCCCGGGTGCGTCTGGAATGCAACCCCGAGATCCCTGTCGCCCCTGGAGAGGAACATTGGCTTCTGGACACAAGCCTAGATGAGGTCTATTGGCCCTGCAGTCACTCGAGAGCAATGCCCAGCTTTCCTTCGCAACTCGAGTGGAAGATTGGACTTGCCTGGGCCAACACAAGAGGCATCCTGAATTCCCCGTCGTAACTCGAGAATCCCGCCGTAACTCGAGAAAAACCACGTGGCTCCCCCGTCATCGCAAGATGAAGCCCTTTCCCGCTACAGCGCCTCAGGAGAAGTCCCACGTTAGGAATTGGAGGTCGAAAGGGCACTTGGCACCCTTGATGCGACCCACAAAGTTCCCCGAAATCCCGGTCTCCCTCGAGAGGAACCCTGAGGTTTTCCGGCACCCCCTCCTCTGAGCCCTTTCTCCCCTCCTGATCTGGACGGGAGGGTCGACTCCCCTGCTTTGTCTGGAAGGGGTTCCCGACCTTCCGGTCGCACCTCAGGATGAGGCCGGTCTCACGAAGACATTCCAGACGTGGCCTCGTGGGTGGTTCCACATTCCGTAGGACCCCGATTTCCCGGTCCCCTCTTGATAAGAACCCGATGCCCGGACACCTCTCCGAACTCCACCCTGTGAATGAAGTCAACACGAAGGGGCAGTTTTTCCGTGCATCGTTCGGAAAAAAACCCCAGGTTCCAAAGACAGCTCGACAAGCGGCCTCTCTCCCCGGGGACATCTCGAGAGGCAAGCGGAGTTCCATGCCTCAACCCAAGACGAGGCCTGACTCTCCTGTCCCCAGTCTGCAGGGACCCTGCGATCGGAGTCTGAAATCAGAGGTACCCTGCGGTTCCTGCCTCAACTGGAGATGAGGCCCTCTTCCAATGCACCAAACCCAGTGGAGTCCCGAGAGGCCCCTCCCACCTCCAGTTTCCCTGGCTTCTCAGAGCCACCATGAGAAGCCCCCTGAGGTCACCTGCACAAGTCGAGGGAACCCAGGGTTTCCTGCCTCAACCCGGGAAAGACCTCGAGAGACCTTCTTCAACACGTCTCGAGGCCAGAGTCCCCTCCCATGGCTCGGGAGCAATGACGCGCTCCCCCTCGCCACTCGCATGGAGACCCGACTTCCCTGGCGCCCCACGAGAGGCTCACTGACCTCGCCGTCGTACCTCGTGAGAAACCGCACACTGGGGCCGCCGCTCGAGAACAACCCCGAGATTCCCCCGTCATCGAGAGATGAGGGCCTTCGTCTCCTGCATGGCCTAGAGACCAATCTCGCGGCCTCTCTCCAAACGCCTCAGGAGGCTTGACTCCCTTGAGTCCACCCAGTGAGCTCCAAGAGATACCCGTCGCGATTCGAGAGCAGAGCGGGGTTCTTTGCTTCCACTCGAGATGAATGCCTGTCTCCCCGGGTGCGTCTGGAATGCAACCCCGAGATCCCTGTCGCCCCCGGAGAGGAACATTGGCTTCTGGACACAAGCCTAGATGAGGTCTATTGGCCCTGCAGTCACTCGAGAGCAATGCCCAGCTTTCCTTCGCAACTCGAGTGGAAGATTGGACTTGCCTGGGCCAACACAAGAGGCATCCTGAATTCCCCGTCGTAACTCGAGAATCCCGCCGTAACTCGAGAAAAACCACGTGGCTCCCCCGTCATCGCAAGATGAAGCCCTTTCCCGCTACAGCGCCTCAGGAGAAGTCCCACGTTAGGAATTGGAGGTCGAAAGGGCACTTGGCACCCTTGATGCGACCCACAAAGTTCCCCGAAATCCCGGTCTCCCTCGAGAGGAACCCTGAGGTTTTCCGGCACCCCCTCCTCTGAGCCCTTTCTCCCCTCCTGATCTGGACGGGAGGGTCGACTCCCCTGCTTTGTCTGGAAGGGGTTCCCGACCTTCCGGTCGCACCTCAGGATGAGGCCGGTCTCACGAAGACATTCCAGACGTGGCCTCGTGGGTGGTTCCACATTCCGTAGGACCCCGATTTCCCGGTCCCCTCTTGATAAGAACCCGATGCCCGGACACCTCTCCGAACTCCACCCTGTGAATGAAGTCAACACGAAGGGGCAGTTTTTCCGTGCATCGTTCGGAAAAAAACCCCAGGTTCCAAAGACAGCTCGACAAGCGGCCTCTCTCCCCGGGGACATCTCGAGAGGCAAGCGGAGTTCCATGCCTCAACCCAAGACGAGGCCTGACTCTCCTGTCCCCAGTCTGCAGGGACCCTGCGATCGGAGTCTGAAATCAGAGGTACCCTGCGGTTCCTGCCTCAACTGGAGATGAGGCCCTCTTCCAATGCACCAAACCCAGTGGAGTCCCGAGAGGCCCCTCCCACCTCCAGTTTCCCTGGCCTCTCAGAGCCACCATGAGAAGCCCCCTGAGGTCACCTGCACAAGTCGAGGGAACCCAGGGTTTCCTGCCTCAACCCGGGAAAGACCTCGAGAGACCTTCTTCAACACGTCTCGAGGCCAGAGTCCCCTCCCATGGCTCGGGAGCAATGACGCGCTCCCCCTCGCCACTCGCATGGAGACCCGACTTCCCTGGCGCCCCACGAGAGGCTCACTGACCTCGCCGTCGTACCTCGTGAGAAACCGCACACTGGGGCCGCCGCTCGAGAACAACCCCGAGATTCCCCCGTCATCGAGAGATGAGGGCCTTCGTCTCCTGCATGGCCTAGAGACCAATCTCGCGGCCTCTCTCCAAACGCCTCAGGAGGCTTGACTCCCTTGAGTCCACCCAGTGAGCTCCAAGAGATACCCGTCGCGATTCGAGAGCAGAGCGGGGTTCTTTGCTTCCACTCGAGATGAATGCCTGTCTCCCCGGGTGCGTCTGGAATGCAACCCCGAGATCCCTGTCGCCCCTGGAGAGGAACATTGGCTTCTGGACACAAGCCTAGATGAGGTCTATTGGCCCTGCAGTCACTCGAGAGCAATGCCCAGCTTTCCTTCGCAACTCGAGTGGAAGATTGGACTTGCCTGGGCCAACACAAGAGGCATCCTGAATTCCCCGTCGTAACTCGAGAATCCCGCCGTAACTCGAGAAAAACCACGTGGCTCCCCCGTCATCGCAAGATGAAGCCCTTTCCCGCTACAGCGCCTCAGGAGAAGTCCCACGTTAGGAATTGGAGGTCGAAAGGGCACTTGGCACCCTTGATGCGACCCACAAAGTTCCCCGAAATCCCGGTCTCCCTCGAGAGGAACCCTGAGGTTTTCCGGCACCCCCTCCTCTGAGCCCTTTCTCCCCTCCTGATCTGGACGGGAGGGTCGACTCCCCTGCTTTGTCTGGAAGGGGTTCCCGACCTTCCGGTCGCACCTCAGGATGAGGCCGGTCTCACGAAGACATTCCAGACGTGGCCTCGTGGGTGGTTCCACATTCCGTAGGACCCCGATTTCCCGGTCCCCTCTTGATAAGAACCCGATGCCCGGACACCTCTCCGAACTCCACCCTGTGAATGAAGTCAACACGAAGGGGCAGTTTTTCCGTGCATCGTTCGGAAAAAAACCCCAGGTTCCAAAGACAGCTCGACAAGCGGCCTCTCTCCCCGGGGACATCTCGAGAGGCAAGCGGAGTTCCATGCCTCAACCCAAGACGAGGCCTGACTCTCCTGTCCCCAGTCTGCAGGGACCCTGCGATCGGAGTCTGAAATCAGAGGTACCCTGCGGTTCCTGCCTCAACTGGAGATGAGGCCCTCTTCCAATGCACCAAACCCAGTGGAGTCCCGAGAGGCCCCTCCCACCTCCAGTTTCCCTGGCCTCTCAGAGCCACCATGAGAAGCCCCCTGAGGTCACCTGCACAAGTCGAGGGAACCCAGGGTTTCCTGCCTCAACCCGGGAAAGACCTCGAGAGACCTTCTTCAACACGTCTCGAGGCCAGAGTCCCCTCCCATGGCTCGGGAGCAATGACGCGCTCCCCCTCGCCACTCGCATGGAGACCCGACTTCCCTGGCGCCCCACGAGAGGCTCACTGACCTCGCCGTCGTACCTCGTGAGAAACCGCACACTGGGGCCGCCGCTCGAGAACAACCCCGAGATTCCCCCGTCATCGAGAGATGAGGGCCTTCGTCTCCTGCATGGCCTAGAGACCAATCTCGCGGCCTCTCTCCAAACGCCTCAGGAGGCTTGACTCCCTTGAGTCCACCCAGTGAGCTCCAAGAGATACCCGTCGCGATTCGAGAGCAGAGCGGGGTTCTTTGCTTCCACTCGAGATGAATGCCTGTCTCCCCGGGTGCGTCTGGAATGCAACCCCGAGATCCCTGTCGCCCCTGGAGAGGAACATTGGCTTCTGGACACAAGCCTAGATGAGGTCTATTGGCCCTGCAGTCACTCGAGAGCAATGCCCAGCTTTCCTTCGCAACTCGAGTGGAAGATTGGACTTGCCTGGGCCAACACAAGAGGCATCCTGAATTCCCCGTCGTAACTCGAGAATCCCGCCGTAACTCGAGAAAAACCACGTGGCTCCCCCGTCATCGCAAGATGAAGCCCTTTCCCGCTACAGCGCCTCAGGAGAAGTCCCACGTTAGGAATTGGAGGTCGAAAGGGCACTTGGCACCCTTGATGCGACCCACAAAGTTCCCCGAAATCCCGGTCTCCCTCGAGAGGAACCCTGAGGTTTTCCGGCACCCCCTCCTCTGAGCCCTTTCTCCCCTCCTGATCTGGACGGGAGGGTCGACTCCCCTGCTTTGTCTGGAAGGGGTTCCCGACCTTCCGGTCGCACCTCAGGATGAGGCCGGTCTCACGAAGACATTCCAGACGTGGCCTCGTGGGTGGTTCCACATTCCGTAGGACCCCGATTTCCCGGTCCCCTCTTGATAAGAACCCGATGCCCGGACACCTCTCCGAACTCCACCCTGTGAATGAAGTCAACACGAAGGGGCAGTTTTTCCGTGCATCGTTCGGAAAAAAACCCCAGGTTCCAAAGACAGCTCGACAAGCGGCCTCTCTCCCCGGGGACATCTCGAGAGGCAAGCGGAGTTCCATGCCTCAACCCAAGACGAGGCCTGACTCTCCTGTCCCCAGTCTGCAGGGACCCTGCGATCGGAGTCTGAAATCAGAGGTACCCTGCGGTTCCTGCCTCAACTGGAGATGAGGCCCTCTTCCAATGCACCAAACCCAGTGGAGTCCCGAGAGGCCCCTCCCACCTCCAGTTTCCCTGGCCTCTCAGAGCCACCATGAGAAGCCCCCTGAGGTCACCTGCACAAGTCGAGGGAACCCAGGGTTTCCTGCCTCAACCCGGGAAAGACCTCGAGAGACCTTCTTCAACACGTCTCGAGGCCAGAGTCCCCTCCCATGGCTCGGGAGCAATGACGCGCTCCCCCTCGCCACTCGCATGGAGACCCGACTTCCCTGGCGCCCCACGAGAGGCTCACTGACCTCGCCGTCGTACCTCGTGAGAAACCGCACACTGGGGCCGCCGCTCGAGAACAACCCCGAGATTCCCCCGTCATCGAGAGATGAGGGCCTTCGTCTCCTGCATGGCCTAGAGACCAATCTCGCGGCCTCTCTCCAAACGCCTCAGGAGGCTTGACTCCCTTGAGTCCACCCAGTGAGCTCCAAGAGATACCCGTCGCGATTCGAGAGCAGAGCGGGGTTCTTTGCTTCCACTCGAGATGAATGCCTGTCTCCCCGGGTGCGTCTGGAATGCAACCCCGAGATCCCTGTCGCCCCTGGAGAGGAACATTGGCTTCTGGACACAAGCCTAGATGAGGTCTATTGGCCCTGCAGTCACTCGAGAGCAATGCCCAGCTTTCCTTCGCAACTCGAGTGGAAGATTGGACTTGCCTGGGCCAACACAAGAGGCATCCTGAATTCCCCGTCGTAACTCGAGAATCCCGCCGTAACTCGAGAAAAACCACGTGGCTCCCCCGTCATCGCAAGATGAAGCCCTTTCCCGCTACAGCGCCTCAGGAGAAGTCCCACGTTAGGAATTGGAGGTCGAAAGGGCACTTGGCACCCTTGATGCGACCCACAAAGTTCCCCGAAATCCCGGTCTCCCTCGAGAGGAACCCTGAGGTTTTCCGGCACCCCCTCCTCTGAGCCCTTTCTCCCCTCCTGATCTGGACGGGAGGGTCGACTCCCCTGCTTTGTCTGGAAGGGGTTCCCGACCTTCCGGTCGCACCTCAGGATGAGGCCGGTCTCACGAAGACATTCCAGACGTGGCCTCGTGGGTGGTTCCACATTCCGTAGGACCCCGATTTCCCGGTCCCCTCTTGATAAGAACCCGATGCCCGGACACCTCTCCGAACTCCACCCTGTGAATGAAGTCAACACGAAGGGGCAGTTTTTCCGTGCATCGTTCGGAAAAAAACCCCAGGTTCCAAAGACAGCTCGACCAGCGGCCTCTCTCCCCGGGGACATCTCGAGAGGCAAGCGGAGTTCCATGCCTCAACCCAAGACGAGGCCTGACTCTCCTGTCCCCAGTCTGCAGGGACCCTGCGATCGGAGTCTGAAATCAGAGGTACCCTGCGGTTCCTGCCTCAACTGGAGATGAGGCCCTCTTCCAATGCACCAAACCCAGTGGAGTCCCGAGAGGCCCCTCCCACCTCCAGTTTCCCTGGCTCTCAGAGCCACCATGAGAAGGCCCCTGAGGTCACCTGCACAAGTCGAGGGAACCCAGGGTTTCCTGCCTCAACCCGGGAAAGACCTCGAGAGACCTTCTTCAACACGTCTCGAGGCCAGAGTCCCCTCCCATGGCTCGGGAGCAATGACGCGCTCCCCCTCGCCACTCGCATGGAGACCCGACTTCCCTGGCGCCCCACGAGAGGCTCACTGACCTCGCCGTCGTACCTCGTGAGAAACCGCACACTGGGGCCGCCGCTCGAGAA
Source organism: Bos indicus (assembly GCF_029378745.1). Taxonomy (NCBI): domain Eukaryota; kingdom Metazoa; phylum Chordata; class Mammalia; order Artiodactyla; family Bovidae; genus Bos; species Bos indicus. The sequence continues at coordinate 192,580 of NW_027223731.1, read as the reverse complement.
CAACCCCAAGATTCCCCCGTCATCGAGAGATGAGGGCCTTCGTCTCCTGCATGGCCTAGAGACCAATCTCGCGGCCTCTCTCCAAACGCCTCAGGAGGCTTGACTCCCTTGAGTCCACCCAGTGAGCTCCAAGAGATACCCGTCGCGATTCGAGAGCAGAGCGGGGTTCTTTGCTTCCACTCGAGATGAATGCCTGTCTCCCCGGGTGCGTCTGGAATGCAACCCCGAGATCCCTGTCGCCCCTGGAGAGGAACATTGGCTTCTGGACACAAGCCTAGATGAGGTCTATTGGCCCTGCAGTCACTCGAGAGCAATGCCCAGCTTTCCTTCGCAACTCGAGTGGAAGATTGGACTTGCCTGGGCCAACACAAGAGGCATCCTGAATTCCCCGTCGTAACTCGAGAATCCCGCCGTAACTCGAGAAAAACCACGTGGCTCCCCCGTCATCGCAAGATGAAGCCCTTTCCCGCTACAGCGCCTCAGGAGAAGTCCCACGTTAGGAATTGGAGGTCGAAAGGGCACTTGGCACCCTTGATGCGACCCACAAAGTTCCCCGAAATCCCGGTCTCCCTCGAGAGGAACCCTGAGGTTTTCCGGCACCCCCTCCTCTGAGCCCTTTCTCCCCTCCTGATCTGGACGGGAGGGTCGACTCCCCTGCTTTGTCTGGAAGGGGTTCCCGACCTTCCGGTCGCACCTCAGGATGAGGCCGGTCTCACGAAGACATTCCAGACGTGGCCTCGTGGGTGGTTCCACATTCCGTAGGACCCCGATTTCCCGGTCCCCTCTTGATAAGAACCCGATGCCCGGACACCTCTCCGAACTCCACCCTGTGAATGAAGTCAACACGAAGGGGCAGTTTTTCCGTGCATCGTTCGGAAAAAAACCCCAGGTTCCAAAGACAGCTCGACAAGCGGCCTCTCTCCCCGGGGACATCTCGAGAGGCAAGCGGAGTTCCATGCCTCAACCCAAGACGAGGCCTGACTCTCCTGTCCCCAGTCTGCAGGGACCCTGCGATCGGAGTCTGAAATCAGAGGTACCCTGCGGTTCCTGCCTCAACTGGAGATGAGGCCCTCTTCCAATGCACCAAACCCAGTGGAGTCCCGAGAGGCCCCTCCCACCTCCAGTTTCCCTGGCCTCTCAGAGCCACCATGAGAAGCCCCCTGAGGTCACCTGCACAAGTCGAGGGAACCCAGGGTTTCCTGCCTCAACCCGGGAAAGACCTCGAGAGACCTTCTTCAACACGTCTCGAGGCCAGAGTCCCCTCCCATGGCTCGGGAGCAATGACGCGCTCCCCCTCGCCACTCGCATGGAGACCCGACTTCCCTGGCGCCCCACGAGAGGCTCACTGACCTCGCCGTCGTACCTCGTGAGAAACCGCACACTGGGGCCGCCGCTCGAGAACAACCCCGAGATTCCCCCGTCATCGAGAGATGAGGGCCTTCGTCTCCTGCATGGCCTAGAGACCAATCTCGCGGCCTCTCTCCAAACGCCTCAGGAGGCTTGACTCCCTTGAGTCCACCCAGTGAGCTCCAAGAGATACCCGTCGCGATTCGAGAGCAGAGCGGGGTTCTTTGCTTCCACTCGAGATGAATGCCTGTCTCCCCGGGTGCGTCTGGAATGCAACCCCGAGATCCCTGTCGCCCCTGGAGAGGAACATTGGCTTCTGGACACAAGCCTAGATGAGGTCTATTGGCCCTGCAGTCACTCGAGAGCAATGCCCAGCTTTCCTTCGCAACTCGAGTGGAAGATTGGACTTGCCTGGGCCAACACAAGAGGCATCCTGAATTCCCCGTCGTAACTCGAGAATCCCGCCGTAACTCGAGAAAAACCACGTGGCTCCCCCGTCATCGCAAGATGAAGCCCTTTCCCGCTACAGCGCCTCAGGAGAAGTCCCACGTTAGGAATTGGAGGTCGAAAGGGCACTTGGCACCCTTGATGCGACCCACAAAGTTCCCCGAAATCCCGGTCTCCCTCGAGAGGAACCCTGAGGTTTTCCGGCACCCCCTCCTCTGAGCCCTTTCTCCCCTCCTGATCTGGACGGGAGGGTCGACTCCCCTGCTTTGTCTGGAAGGGGTTCCCGACCTTCCGGTCGCACCTCAGGATGAGGCCGGTCTCACGAAGACATTCCAGACGTGGCCTCGTGGGTGGTTCCACATTCCGTAGGACCCCGATTTCCCGGTCCCCTCTTGATAAGAACCCGATGCCCGGACACCTCTCCGAACTCCACCCTGTGAATGAAGTCAACACGAAGGGGCAGTTTTTCCGTGCATCGTTCGGAAAAAAACCCCAGGTTCCAAAGACAGCTCGACAAGCGGCCTCTCTCCCCGGGGACATCTCGAGAGGCAAGCGGAGTTCCATGCCTCAACCCAAGACGAGGCCTGACTCTCCTGTCCCCAGTCTGCAGGGACCCTGCGATCGGAGTCTGAAATCAGAGGTACCCTGCGGTTCCTGCCTCAACTGGAGATGAGGCCCTCTTCCAATGCACCAAACCCAGTGGAGTCCCGAGAGGCCCCTCCCACCTCCAGTTTCCCTGGCCTCTCAGAGCCACCATGAGAAGCCCCCTGAGGTCACCTGCACAAGTCGAGGGAACCCAGGGTTTCCTGCCTCAACCCGGGAAAGACCTCGAGAGACCTTCTTCAACACGTCTCGAGGCCAGAGTCCCCTCCCATGGCTCGGGAGCAATGACGCGCTCCCCCTCGCCACTCGCATGGAGACCCGACTTCCCTGGCGCCCCACGAGAGGCTCACTGACCTCGCCGTCGTACCTCGTGAGAAACCGCACACTGGGGCCGCCGCTCGAGAACAACCCCGAGATTCCCCCGTCATCGAGAGATGAGGGCCTTCGTCTCCTGCATGGCCTAGAGACCAATCTCGCGGCCTCTCTCCAAACGCCTCAGGAGGCTTGACTCCCTTGAGTCCACCCAGTGAGCTCCAAGAGATACCCGTCGCGATTCGAGAGCAGAGCGGGGTTCTTTGCTTCCACTCGAGATGAATGCCTGTCTCCCCGGGTGCGTCTGGAATGCAACCCCGAGATCCCTGTCGCCCCTGGAGAGGAACATTGGCTTCTGGACACAAGCCTAGATGAGGTCTATTGGCCCTGCAGTCACTCGAGAGCAATGCCCAGCTTTCCTTCGCAACTCGAGTGGAAGATTGGACTTGCCTGGGCCAACACAAGAGGCATCCTGAATTCCCCGTCGTAACTCGAGAATCCCGCCGTAACTCGAGAAAAACCACGTGGCTCCCCCGTCATCGCAAGATGAAGCCCTTTCCCGCTACAGCGCCTCAGGAGAAGTCCCACGTTAGGAATTGGAGGTCGAAAGGGCACTTGGCACCCTTGATGCGACCCACAAAGTTCCCCGAAATCCCGGTCTCCCTCGAGAGGAACCCTGAGGTTTTCCGGCACCCCCTCCTCTGAGCCCTTTCTCCCCTCCTGATCTGGACGGGAGGGTCGACTCCCCTGCTTTGTCTGGAAGGGGTTCCCGACCTTCCGGTCGCACCTCAGGATGAGGCCGGTCTCACGAAGACATTCCAGACGTGGCCTCGTGGGTGGTTCCACATTCCGTAGGACCCCGATTTCCCGGTCCCCTCTTGATAAGAACCCGATGCCCGGACACCTCTCCGAACTCCACCCTGTGAATGAAGTCAACACGAAGGGGCAGTTTTTCCGTGCATCGTTCGGAAAAAAACCCCAGGTTCCAAAGACAGCTCGACAAGCGGCCTCTCTCCCCGGGGACATCTCGAGAGGCAAGCGGAGTTCCATGCCTCAACCCAAGACGAGGCCTGACTCTCCTGTCCCCAGTCTGCAGGGACCCTGCGATCGGAGTCTGAAATCAGAGGTACCCTGCGGTTCCTGCCTCAACTGGAGATGAGGCCCTCTTCCAATGCACCAAACCCAGTGGAGTCCCGAGAGGCCCCTCCCACCTCCAGTTTCCCTGGCCTCTCAGAGCCACCATGAGAAGCCCCCTGAGGTCACCTGCACAAGTCGAGGGAACCCAGGGTTTCCTGCCTCAACCCGGGAAAGACCTCGAGAGACCTTCTTCAACACGTCTCGAGGCCAGAGTCCCCTCCCATGGCTCGGGAGCAATGACGCGCTCCCCCTCGCCACTCGCATGGAGACCCGACTTCCCTGGCGCCCCACGAGAGGCTCACTGACCTCGCCGTCGTACCTCGTGAGAAACCGCACACTGGGGCCGCCGCTCGAGAACAACCCCGAGATTCCCCCGTCATCGAGAGATGAGGGCCTTCGTCTCCTGCATGGCCTAGAGACCAATCTCGCGGCCTCTCTCCAAACGCCTCAGGAGGCTTGACTCCCTTGAGTCCACCCAGTGAGCTCCAAGAGATACCCGTCGCGATTCGAGAGCAGAGCGGGGTTCTTTGCTTCCACTCGAGATGAATGCCTGTCTCCCCGGGTGCGTCTGGAATGCAACCCCGAGATCCCTGTCGCCCCTGGAGAGGAACATTGGCTTCTGGACACAAGCCTAGATGAGGTCTATTGGCCCTGCAGTCACTCGAGAGCAATGCCCAGCTTTCCTTCGCAACTCGAGTGGAAGATTGGACTTGCCTGGGCCAACACAAGAGGCATCCTGAATTCCCCGTCGTAACTCGAGAATCCCGCCGTAACTCGAGAAAAACCACGTGGCTCCCCCGTCATCGCAAGATGAAGCCCTTTCCCGCTACAGCGCCTCAGGAGAAGTCCCACGTTAGGAATTGGAGGTCGAAAGGGCACTTGGCACCCTTGATGCGACCCACAAAGTTCCCCGAAATCCCGGTCTCCCTCGAGAGGAACCCTGAGGTTTTCCGGCACCCCCTCCTCTGAGCCCTTTCTCCCCTCCTGATCTGGACGGGAGGGTCGACTCCCCTGCTTTGTCTGGAAGGGGTTCCCGACCTTCCGGTCGCACCTCAGGATGAGGCCGGTCTCACGAAGACATTCCAGACGTGGCCTCGTGGGTGGTTCCACATTCCGTAGGACCCCGATTTCCCGGTCCCCTCTTGATAAGAACCCGATGCCCGGACACCTCTCCGAACTCCACCCTGTGAATGAAGTCAACACGAAGGGGCAGTTTTTCCGTGCATCGTTCGGAAAAAAACCCCAGGTTCCAAAGACAGCTCGACAAGCGGCCTCTCTCCCCGGGGACATCTCGAGAGGCAAGCGGAGTTCCATGCCTCAACCCAAGACGAGGCCTGACTCTCCTGTCCCCAGTCTGCAGGGACCCTGCGATCGGAGTCTGAAATCAGAGGTACCCTGCGGTTCCTGCCTCAACTGGAGATGAGGCCCTCTTCCAATGCACCAAACCCAGTGGAGTCCCGAGAGGCCCCTCCCACCTCCAGTTTCCCTGGCCTCTCAGAGCCACCATGAGAAGCCCCCTGAGGTCACCTGCACAAGTCGAGGGAACCCAGGGTTTCCTGCCTCAACCCGGGAAAGACCTCGAGAGACCTTCTTCAACACGTCTCGAGGCCAGAGTCCCCTCCCATGGCTCGGGAGCAATGACGCGCTCCCCCTCGCCACTCGCATGGAGACCCGACTTCCCTGGCGCCCCACGAGAGGCTCACTGACCTCGCCGTCGTACCTCGTGAGAAACCGCACACTGGGGCCGCCGCTCGAGAACAACCCCGAGATTCCCCCGTCATCGAGAGATGAGGGCCTTCGTCTCCTGCATGGCCTAGAGACCAATCTCGCGGCCTCTCTCCAAACGCCTCAGGAGGCTTGACTCCCTTGAGTCCACCCAGTGAGCTCCAAGAGATACCCGTCGCGATTCGAGAGCAGAGCGGGGTTCTTTGCTTCCACTCGAGATGAATGCCTGTCTCCCCGGGTGCGTCTGGAATGCAACCCCGAGATCCCTGTCGCCCCTGGAGAGGAACATTGGCTTCTGGACACAAGCCTAGATGAGGTCTATTGGCCCTGCAGTCACTCGAGAGCAATGCCCAGCTTTCCTTCGCAACTCGAGTGGAAGATTGGACTTGCCTGGGCCAACACAAGAGGCATCCTGAATTCCCCGTCGTAACTCGAGAATCCCGCCGTAACTCGAGAAAAACCACGTGGCTCCCCCGTCATCGCAAGATGAAGCCCTTTCCCGCTACAGCGCCTCAGGAGAAGTCCCACGTTAGGAATTGGAGGTCGAAAGGGCACTTGGCACCCTTGATGCGACCCACAAAGTTCCCCGAAATCCCGGTCTCCCTCGAGAGGAACACTGAGGTTTTCCGGCACCCCCTCCTCTGAGCCCTTTCTCCCCTCCTGATCTGGACGGGAGGGTCGACTCCCCTGCTTTGTCTGGAAGGGGTTCCCGACCTTCCGGTCGCACCTCAGGATGAGGCCGGTCTCACGAAGACATTCCAGACGTGGCCTCGTGGGTGGTTCCACATTCCGTAGGACCCCGATTTCCCGGTCCCCTCTTGATAAGAACCCGATGCCCGGACACCTCTCCGAACTCCACCCTGTGAATGAAGTCAACACGAAGGGGCAGTTTTTCCGTGCATCGTTCGGAAAAAAACCCCAGGTTCCAAAGACAGCTCGACAAGCGGCCTCTCTCCCCGGGGACATCTCGAGAGGCAAGCGGAGTTCCATGCCTCAACCCAAGACGAGGCCTGACTCTCCTGTCCCCAGTCTGCAGGGACCCTGCGATCGGAGTCTGAAATCAGAGGTACCCTGCGGTTCCTGCCTCAACTGGAGATGAGGCCCTCTTCCAATGCACCAAACCCAGTGGAGTCCCGAGAGGCCCCTCCCACCTCCAGTTTCCCTGGCCTCTCAGAGCCACCATGAGAAGCCCCCTGAGGTCACCTGCACAAGTCGAGGGAACCCAGGGTTTCCTGCCTCAACCCGGGAAAGACCTCGAGAGACCTTCTTCAACACGTCTCGAGGCCAGAGTCCCCTCCCATGGCTCGGGAGCAATGACGCGCTCCCCCTCGCCACTCGCATGGAGACCCGACTTCCCTGGCGCCCCACGAGAGGCTCACTGACCTCGCCGTCGTACCTCGTGAGAAACCGCACACTGGGGCCGCCGCTCGAGAACAACCCCGAGATTCCCCCGTCATCGAGAGATGAGGGCCTTCGTCTCCTGCATGGCCTAGAGACCAATCTCGCGGCCTCTCTCCAAACGCCTCAGGAGGCTTGACTCCCTTGAGTCCACCCAGTGAGCTCCAAGAGATACCCGTCGCGATTCGAGAGCAGAGCGGGGTTCTTTGCTTCCACTCGAGATGAATGCCTGTCTCCCCGGGTGCGTCTGGAATGCAACCCCGAGATCCCTGTCGCCCCTGGAGAGGAACATTGGCTTCTGGACACAAGCCTAGATGAGGTCTATTGGCCCTGCAGTCACTCGAGAGCAATGCCCAGCTTTCCTTCGCAACTCGAGTGGAAGATTGGACTTGCCTGGGCCAACACAAGAGGCATCCTGAATTCCCCGTCGTAACTCGAGAATCCCGCCGTAACTCGAGAAAAACCACGTGGCTCCCCCGTCATCGCAAGATGAAGCCCTTTCCCGCTACAGCGCCTCAGGAGAAGTCCCACGTTAGGAATTGGAGGTCGAAAGGGCACTTGGCACCCTTGATGCGACCCACAAAGTTCCCCGAAATCCCGGTCTCCCTCGAGAGGAACCCTGAGGTTTTCCGGCACCCCCTCCTCTGAGCCCTTTCTCCCCTCCTGATCTGGACGGGAGGGTCGACTCCCCTGCTTTGTCTGGAAGGGGTTCCCGACCTTCCGGTCGCACCTCAGGATGAGGCCGGTCTCACGAAGACATTCCAGACGTGGCCTCGTGGGTGGTTCCACATTCCGTAGGACCCCGATTTCCCGGTCCCCTCTTGATAAGAACCCGATGCCCGGACACCTCTCCGAACTCCACCCTGTGAATGAAGTCAACACGAAGGGGCAGTTTTTCCGTGCATCGTTCGGAAAAAAACCCCAGGTTCCAAAGACAGCTCGACAAGCGGCCTCTCTCCCCGGGGACATCTCGAGAGGCAAGCGGAGTTCCATGCCTCAACCCAAGACGAGGCCTGACTCTCCTGTCCCCAGTCTGCAGGGACCCTGCGATCGGAGTCTGAAATCAGAGGTACCCTGCGGTTCCTGCCTCAACTGGAGATGAGGCCCTCTTCCAATGCACCAAACCCAGTGGAGTCCCGAGAGGCCCCTCCCACCTCCAGTTTCCCTGGCCTCTCAGAGCCACCATGAGAAGCCCCCTGAGGTCACCTGCACAAGTCGAGGGAACCCAGGGTTTCCTGCCTCAACCCGGGAAAGACCTCGAGAGACCTTCTTCAACACGTCTCGAGGCCAGAGTCCCCTCCCATGGCTCGGGAGCAATGACGCGCTCCCCCTCGCCACTCGCATGGAGACCCGACTTCCCTGGCGCCCCACGAGAGGCTCACTGACCTCGCCGTCGTACCTCGTGAGAAACCGCACACTGGGGCCGCCGCTCGAGAACAACCCCGAGATTCCCCCGTCATCGAGAGATGAGGGCCTTCGTCTCCTGCATGGCCTAGAGACCAATCTCGCGGCCTCTCTCCAAACGCCTCAGGAGGCTTGACTCCCTTGAGTCCACCCAGTGAGCTCCAAGAGATACCCGTCGCGATTCGAGAGCAGAGCGGGGTTCTTTGCTTCCACTCGAGATGAATGCCTGTCTCCCCGGGTGCGTCTGGAATGCAACCCCGAGATCCCTGTCGCCCCTGGAGAGGAACATTGGCTTCTGGACACAAGCCTAGATGAGGTCTATTGGCCCTGCAGTCACTCGAGAGCAATGCCCAGCTTTCCTTCGCAACTCGAGTGGAAGATTGGACTTGCCTGGGCCAACACAAGAGGCATCCTGAATTCCCCGTCGTAACTCGAGAATCCCGCCGTAACTCGAGAAAAACCACGTGGCTCCCCCGTCATCGCAAGATGAAGCCCTTTCCCGCTACAGCGCCTCAGGAGAAGTCCCACGTTAGGAATTGGAGGTCGAAAGGGCACTTGGCACCCTTGATGCGACCCACAAAGTTCCCCGAAATCCCGGTCTCCCTCGAGAGGAACCCTGAGGTTTTCCGGCACCCCCTCCTCTGAGCCCTTTCTCCCCTCCTGATCTGGACGGGAGGGTCGACTCCCCTGCTTTGTCTGGAAGGGGTTCCCGACCTTCCGGTCGCACCTCAGGATGAGGCCGGTCTCACGAAGACATTCCAGACGTGGCCTCGTGGGTGGTTCCACATTCCGTAGGACCCCGATTTCCCGGTCCCCTCTTGATAAGAACCCGATGCCCGGACACCTCTCCGAACTCCACCCTGTGAATGAAGTCAACACGAAGGGGCAGTTTTTCCGTGCATCGTTCGGAAAAAAACCCCAGGTTCCAAAGACAGCTCGACAAGCGGCCTCTCTCCCCGGGGACATCTCGAGAGGCAAGCGGAGTTCCATGCCTCAACCCAAGACGAGGCCTGACTCTCCTGTCCCCAGTCTGCAGGGACCCTGCGATCGGAGTCTGAAATCAGAGGTACCCTGCGGTTCCTGCCTCAACTGGAGATGAGGCCCTCTTCCAATGCACCAAACCCAGTGGAGTCCCGAGAGGCCCCTCCCACCTCCAGTTTCCCTGGCCTCTCAGAGCCACCATGAGAAGCCCCCTGAGGTCACCTGCACAAGTCGAGGGAACCCAGGGTTTCCTGCCTCAACCCGGGAAAGACCTCGAGAGACCTTCTTCAACACGTCTCGAGGCCAGAGTCCCCTCCCATGGCTCGGGAGCAATGACGCGCTCCCCCTCGCCACTCGCATGGAGACCCGACTTCCCTGGCGCCCCACGAGAGGCTCACTGACCTCGCCGTCGTACCTCGTGAGAAACCGCACACTGGGGCCGCCGCTCGAGAACAACCCCGAGATTCCCCCGTCATCGAGAGATGAGGGCCTTCGTCTCCTGCATGGCCTAGAGACCAATCTCGCGGCCTCTCTCCAAACGCCTCAGGAGGCTTGACTCCCTTGAGTCCACCCAGTGAGCTCCAAGAGATACCCGTCGCGATTCGAGAGCAGAGCGGGGTTCTTTGCTTCCACTCGAGATGAATGCCTGTCTCCCCGGGTGCGTCTGGAATGCAACCCCGAGATCCCTGTCGCCCCTGGAGAGGAACATTGGCTTCTGGACACAAGCCTAGATGAGGTCTATTGGCCCTGCAGTCACTCGAGAGCAATGCCCAGCTTTCCTTCGCAACTCGAGTGGAAGATTGGACTTGCCTGGGCCAACACAAGAGGCATCCTGAATTCCCCGTCGTAACTCGAGAATCCCGCCGTAACTCGAGAAAAACCACGTGGCTCCCCCGTCATCGCAAGATGAAGCCCTTTCCCGCTACAGCGCCTCAGGAGAAGTCCCACGTTAGGAATTGGAGGTCGAAAGGGCACTTGGCACCCTTGATGCGACCCACAAAGTTCCCCGAAATCCCGGTCTCCCTCGAGAGGAACACTGAGGTTTTCCGGCACCCCCTCCTCTGAGCCCTTTCTCCCCTCCTGATCTGGACGGGAGGGTCGACTCCCCTGCTTTGTCTGGAAGGGGTTCCCGACCTTCCGGTCGCACCTCAGGATGAGGCCGGTCTCACGAAGACATTCCAGACGTGGCCTCGTGGGTGGTTCCACATTCCGTAGGACCCCGATTTCCCGGTCCCCTCTTGATAAGAACCCGATGCCCGGACACCTCTCCGAACTCCACCCTGTGAATGAAGTCAACACGAAGGGGCAGTTTTTCCGTGCATCGTTCGGAAAAAAACCCCAGGTTCCAAAGACAGCTCGACAAGCGGCCTCTCTCCCCGGGGACATCTCGAGAGGCAAGCGGAGTTCCATGCCTCAACCCAAGACGAGGCCTGACTCTCCTGTCCCCAGTCTGCAGGGACCCTGCGATCGGAGTCTGAAATCAGAGGTACCCTGCGGTTCCTGCCTCAACTGGAGATGAGGCCCTCTTCCAATGCACCAAACCCAGTGGAGTCCCGAGAGGCCCCTCCCACCTCCAGTTTCCCTGGCCTCTCAGAGCCACCATGAGAAGCCCCCTGAGGTCACCTGCACAAGTCGAGGGAACCCAGGGTTTCCTGCCTCAACCCGGGAAAGACCTCGAGAGACCTTCTTCAACACGTCTCGAGGCCAGAGTCCCCTCCCATGGCTCGGGAGCAATGACGCGCTCCCCCTCGCCACTCGCATGGAGACCCGACTTCCCTGGCGCCCCACGAGAGGCTCACTGACCTCGCCGTCGTACCTCGTGAGAAACCGCACACTGGGGCCGCCGCTCGAGAACAACCCCGAGATTCCCCCGTCATCGAGAGATGAGGGCCTTCGTCTCCTGCATGGCCTAGAGACCAATCTCGCGGCCTCTCTCCAAACGCCTCAGGAGGCTTGACTCCCTTGAGTCCACCCAGTGAGCTCCAAGAGATACCCGTCGCGATTCGAGAGCAGAGCGGGGTTCTTTGCTTCCACTCGAGATGAATGCCTGTCTCCCCGGGTGCGTCTGGAATGCAACCCCGAGATCCCTGTCGCCCCTGGAGAGGAACATTGGCTTCTGGACACAAGCCTAGATGAGGTCTATTGGCCCTGCAGTCACTCGAGAGCAATGCCCAGCTTTCCTTCGCAACTCGAGTGGAAGATTGGACTTGCCTGGGCCAACACAAGAGGCATCCTGAATTCCCCGTCGTAACTCGAGAATCCCGCCGTAACTCGAGAAAAACCACGTGGCTCCCCCGTCATCGCAAGATGAAGCCCTTTCCCGCTACAGCGCCTCAGGAGAAGTCCCACGTTAGGAATTGGAGGTCGAAAGGGCACTTGGCACCCTTGATGCGACCCACAAAGTTCCCCGAAATCCCGGTCTCCCTCGAGAGGAACCCTGAGGTTTTCCGGCACCCCCTCCTCTGAGCCCTTTCTCCCCTCCTGATCTGGACGGGAGGGTCGACTCCCCTGCTTTGTCTGGAAGGGGTTCCCGACCTTCCGGTCGCACCTCAGGATGAGGCCGGTCTCACGAAGACATTCCAGACGTGGCCTCGTGGGTGGTTCCACATTCCGTAGGACCCCGATTTCCCGGTCCCCTCTTGATAAGAACCCGATGCCCGGACACCTCTCCGAACTCCACCCTGTGAATGAAGTCAACACGAAGGGGCAGTTTTTCCGTGCATCGTTCGGAAAAAAACCCCAGGTTCCAAAGACAGCTCGACAAGCGGCCTCTCTCCCCGGGGACATCTCGAGAGGCAAGCGGAGTTCCATGCCTCAACCCAAGACGAGGCCTGACTCTCCTGTCCCCAGTCTGCAGGGACCCTGCGATCGGAGTCTGAAATCAGAGGTACCCTGCGGTTCCTGCCTCAACTGGAGATGAGGCCCTCTTCCAATGCACCAAACCCAGTGGAGTCCCGAGAGGCCCCTCCCACCTCCAGTTTCCCTGGCCTCTCAGAGCCACCATGAGAAGCCCCCTGAGGTCACCTGCACAAGTCGAGGGAACCCAGGGTTTCCTGCCTCAACCCGGGAAAGACCTCGAGAGACCTTCTTCAACACGTCTCGAGGCCAGAGTCCCCTCCCATGGCTCGGGAGCAATGACGCGCTCCCCCTCGCCACTCGCATGGAGACCCGACTTCCCTGGCGCCCCACGAGAGGCTCACTGACCTCGCCGTCGTACCTCGTGAGAAACCGCACACTGGGGCCGCCGCTCGAGAACAACCCCGAGATTCCCCCGTCATCGAGAGATGAGGGCCTTCGTCTCCTGCATGGCCTAGAGACCAATCTCGCGGCCTCTCTCCAAACGCCTCAGGAGGCTTGACTCCCTTGAGTCCACCCAGTGAGCTCCAAGAGATACCCGTCGCGATTCGAGAGCAGAGCGGGGTTCTTTGCTTCCACTCGAGATGAATGCCTGTCTCCCCGGGTGCGTCTGGAATGCAACCCCGAGATCCCTGTCGCCCCTGGAGAGGAACATTGGCTTCTGGACACAAGCCTAGATGAGGTCTATTGGCCCTGCAGTCACTCGAGAGCAATGCCCAGCTTTCCTTCGCAACTCGAGTGGAAGATTGGACTTGCCTGGGCCAACACAAGAGGCATCCTGAATTCCCCGTCGTAACTCGAGAATCCCGCCGTAACTCGAGAAAAACCACGTGGCTCCCCCGTCATCGCAAGATGAAGCCCTTTCCCGCTACAGCGCCTCAGGAGAAGTCCCACGTTAGGAATTGGAGGTCGAAAGGGCACTTGGCACCCTTGATGCGACCCACAAAGTTCCCCGAAATCCCGGTCTCCCTCGAGAGGAACACTGAGGTTTTCCGGCACCCCCTCCTCTGAGCCCTTTCTCCCCTCCTGATCTGGACGGGAGGGTCGACTCCCCTGCTTTGTCTGCAAGGGGTTCCCGACCTTCCGGTCGCACCTCAGGATGAGGCCGGTCTCACGAAGACATTCCAGACGTGGCCTCGTGGGTGGTTCCACATTCCGTAGGACCCCGATTTCCCGGTCCCCTCTTGATAAGAACCCGATGCCCGGACACCTCTCCGAACTCCACCCTGTGAATGAAGTCAACACGAAGGGGCAGTTTTTCCGTGCATCGTTCGGAAAAAAACCCCAGGTTCCAAAGACAGCTCGACAAGCGGCCTCTCTCCCCGGGGACATCTCGAGAGGCAAGCGGAGTTCCATGCCTCAACCCAAGACGAGGCCTGACTCTCCTGTCCCCAGTCTGCAGGGACCCTGCGATCGGAGTCTGAAATCAGAGGTACCCTGCGGTTCCTGCCTCAACTGGAGATGAGGCCCTCTTCCAATGCACCAAACCCAGTGGAGTCCCGAGAGGCCCCTCCCACCTCCAGTTTCCCTGGCCTCTCAGAGCCACCATGAGAAGCCCCCTGAGGTCACCTGCACAAGTCGAGGGAACCCAGGGTTTCCTGCCTCAACCCGGGAAAGACCTCGAGAGACCTTCTTCAACACGTCTCGAGGCCAGAGTCCCCTCCCATGGCTCGGGAGCAATGACGCGCTCCCCCTCGCCACTCGCATGGAGACCCGACTTCCCTGGCGCCCCACGAGAGGCTCACTGACCTCGCCGTCGTACCTCGTGAGAAACCGCACACTGGGGCCGCCGCTCGAGAACAACCCCGAGATTCCCCCGTCATCGAGAGATGAGGGCCTTCGTCTCCTGCATGGCCTAGAGACCAATCTCGCGGCCTCTCTCCAAACGCCTCAGGAGGCTTGACTCCCTTGAGTCCACCCAGTGAGCTCCAAGAGATACCCGTCGCGATTCGAGAGCAGAGCGGGGTTCTTTGCTTCCACTCGAGATGAATGCCTGTCTCCCCGGGTGCGTCTGGAATGCAACCCCGAGATCCCTGTCGCCCCTGGAGAGGAACATTGGCTTCTGGACACAAGCCTAGATGAGGTCTATTGGCCCTGCAGTCACTCGAGAGCAATGCCCAGCTTTCCTTCGCAACTCGAGTGGAAGATTGGACTTGCCTGGGCCAACACAAGAGGCATCCTGAATTCCCCGTCGTAACTCGAGAATCCCGCCGTAACTCGAGAAAAACCACGTGGCTCCCCCGTCATCGCAAGATGAAGCCCTTTCCCGCTACAGCGCCTCAGGAGAAGTCCCACGTTAGGAATTGGAGGTCGAAAGGGCACTTGGCACCCTTGATGCGACCCACAAAGTTCCCCGAAATCCCGGTCTCCCTCGAGAGGAACACTGAGGTTTTCCGGCACCCCCTCCTCTGAGCCCTTTCTCCCCTCCTGATCTGGACGGGAGGGTCGACTCCCCTGCTTTGTCTGGAAGGGGTTCCCGACCTTCCGGTCGCACCTCAGGATGAGGCCGGTCTCACGAAGACATTCCAGACGTGGCCTCGTGGGTGGTTCCACATTCCGTAGGACCCCGATTTCCCGGTCCCCTCTTGATAAGAACCCGATGCCCGGACACCTCTCCGAACTCCACCCTGTGAATGAAGTCAACACGAAGGGGCAGTTTTTCCGTGCATCGTTCGGAAAAAAACCCCAGGTTCCAAAGACAGCTCGACAAGCGGCCTCTCTCCCCGGGGACATCTCGAGAGGCAAGCGGAGTTCCATGCCTCAACCCAAGACGAGGCCTGACTCTCCTGTCCCCAGTCTGCAGGGACCCTGCGATCGGAGTCTGAAATCAGAGGTACCCTGCGGTTCCTGCCTCAACTGGAGATGAGGCCCTCTTCCAATGCACCAAACCCAGTGGAGTCCCGAGAGGCCCCTCCCACCTCCAGTTTCCCTGGCCTCTCAGAGCCACCATGAGAAGCCCCCTGAGGTCACCTGCACAAGTCGAGGGAACCCAGGGTTTCCTGCCTCAACCCGGGAAAGACCTCGAGAGACCTTCTTCAACACGTCTCGAGGCCAGAGTCCCCTCCCATGGCTCGGGAGCAATGACGCGCTCCCCCTCGCCACTCGCATGGAGACCCGACTTCCCTGGCGCCCCACGAGAGGCTCACTGACCTCGCCGTCGTACCTCGTGAGAAACCGCACACTGGGGCCGCCGCTCGAGAACAACCCCGAGATTCCCCCGTCATCGAGAGATGAGGGCCTTCGTCTCCTGCATGGCCTAGAGACCAATCTCGCGGCCTCTCTCCAAACGCCTCAGGAGGCTTGACTCCCTTGAGTCCACCCAGTGAGCTCCAAGAGATACCCGTCGCGATTCGAGAGCAGAGCGGGGTTCTTTGCTTCCACTCGAGATGAATGCCTGTCTCCCCGGGTGCGTCTGGAATGCAACCCCGAGATCCCTGTCGCCCCTGGAGAGGAACATTGGCTTCTGGACACAAGCCTAGATGAGGTCTATTGGCCCTGCAGTCACTCGAGAGCAATGCCCAGCTTTCCTTCGCAACTCGAGTGGAAGATTGGACTTGCCTGGGCCAACACAAGAGGCATCCTGAATTCCCCGTCGTAACTCGAGAATCCCGCCGTAACTCGAGAAAAACCACGTGGCTCCCCCGTCATCGCAAGATGAAGCCCTTTCCCGCTACAGCGCCTCAGGAGAAGTCCCACGTTAGGAATTGGAGGTCGAAAGGGCACTTGGCACCCTTGATGCGACCCACAAAGTTCCCCGAAATCCCGGTCTCCCTCGAGAGGAACACTGAGGTTTTCCGGCACCCCCTCCTCTGAGCCCTTTCTCCCCTCCTGATCTGGACGGGAGGGTCGACTCCCCTGCTTTGTCTGGAAGGGGTTCCCGACCTTCCGGTCGCACCTCAGGATGAGGCCGGTCTCACGAAGACATTCCAGACGTGGCCTCGTGGGTGGTTCCACATTCCGTAGGACCCCGATTTCCCGGTCCCCTCTTGATAAGAACCCGATGCCCGGACACCTCTCCGAACTCCACCCTGTGAATGAAGTCAACACGAAGGGGCAGTTTTTCCGTGCATCGTTCGGAAAAAAACCCCAGGTTCCAAAGACAGCTCGACAAGCGGCCTCTCTCCCCGGGGACATCTCGAGAGGCAAGCGGAGTTCCATGCCTCAACCCAAGACGAGGCCTGACTCTCCTGTCCCCAGTCTGCAGGGACCCTGCGATCGGAGTCTGAAATCAGAGGTACCCTGCGGTTCCTGCCTCAACTGGAGATGAGGCCCTCTTCCAATGCACCAAACCCAGTGGAGTCCCGAGAGGCCCCTCCCACCTCCAGTTTCCCTGGCCTCTCAGAGCCACCATGAGAAGCCCCCTGAGGTCACCTGCACAAGTCGAGGGAACCCAGGGTTTCCTGCCTCAACCCGGGAAAGACCTCGAGAGACCTTCTTCAACACGTCTCGAGGCCAGAGTCCCCTCCCATGGCTCGGGAGCAATGACGCGCTCCCCCTCGCCACTCGCATGGAGACCCGACTTCCCTGGCGCCCCACGAGAGGCTCACTGACCTCGCCGTCGTACCTCGTGAGAAACCGCACACTGGGGCCGCCGCTCGAGAACAACCCCGAGATTCCCCCGTCATCGAGAGATGAGGGCCTTCGTCTCCTGCATGGCCTAGAGACCAATCTCGCGGCCTCTCTCCAAACGCCTCAGGAGGCTTGACTCCCTTGAGTCCACCCAGTGAGCTCCAAGAGATACCCGTCGCGATTCGAGAGCAGAGCGGGGTTCTTTGCTTCCACTCGAGATGAATGCCTGTCTCCCCGGGTGCGTCTGGAATGCAACCCCGAGATCCCTGTCGCCCCTGGAGAGGAACATTGGCTTCTGGACACAAGCCTAGATGAGGTCTATTGGCCCTGCAGTCACTCGAGAGCAATGCCCAGCTTTCCTTCGCAACTCGAGTGGAAGATTGGACTTGCCTGGGCCAACACAAGAGGCATCCTGAATTCCCCGTCGTAACTCGAGAATCCCGCCGTAACTCGAGAAAAACCACGTGGCTCCCCCGTCATCGCAAGATGAAGCCCTTTCCCGCTACAGCGCCTCAGGAGAAGTCCCACGTTAGGAATTGGAGGTCGAAAGGGCACTTGGCACCCTTGATGCGACCCACAAAGTTCCCCGAAATCCCGGTCTCCCTCGAGAGGAACACTGAGGTTTTCCGGCACCCCCTCCTCTGAGCCCTTTCTCCCCTCCTGATCTGGACGGGAGGGTCGACTCCCCTGCTTTGTCTGGAAGGGGTTCCCGACCTTCCGGTCGCACCTCAGGATGAGGCCGGTCTCACGAAGACATTCCAGACGTGGCCTCGTGGGTGGTTCCACATTCCGTAGGACCCCGATTTCCCGGTCCCCTCTTGATAAGAACCCGATGCCCGGACACCTCTCCGAACTCCACCCTGTGAATGAAGTCAACACGAAGGGGCAGTTTTTCCGTGCATCGTTCGGAAAAAAACCCCAGGTTCCAAAGACAGCTCGACAAGCGGCCTCTCTCCCCGGGGACATCTCGAGAGGCAAGCGGAGTTCCATGCCTCAACCCAAGACGAGGCCTGACTCTCCTGTCCCCAGTCTGCAGGGACCCTGCGATCGGAGTCTGAAATCAGAGGTACCCTGCGGTTCCTGCCTCAACTGGAGATGAGGCCCTCTTCCAATGCACCAAACCCAGTGGAGTCCCGAGAGGCCCCTCCCACCTCCAGTTTCCCTGGCCTCTCAGAGCCACCATGAGAAGCCCCCTGAGGTCACCTGCACAAGTCGAGGGAACCCAGGGTTTCCTGCCTCAACCCGGGAAAGACCTCGAGAGACCTTCTTCAACACGTCTCGAGGCCAGAGTCCCCTCCCATGGCTCGGGAGCAATGACGCGCTCCCCCTCGCCACTCGCATGGAGACCCGACTTCCCTGGCGCCCCACGAGAGGCTCACTGACCTCGCCGTCGTACCTCGTGAGAAACCGCACACTGGGGCCGCCGCTCGAGAACAACCCCGAGATTCCCCCGTCATCGAGAGATGAGGGCCTTCGTCTCCTGCATGGCCTAGAGACCAATCTCGCGGCCTCTCTCCAAACGCCTCAGGAGGCTTGACTCCCTTGAGTCCACCCAGTGAGCTCCAAGAGATACCCGTCGCGATTCGAGAGCAGAGCGGGGTTCTTTGCTTCCACTCGAGATGAATGCCTGTCTCCCCGGGTGCGTCTGGAATGCAACCCCGAGATCCCTGTCGCCCCTGGAGAGGAACATTGGCTTCTGGACACAAGCCTAGATGAGGTCTATTGGCCCTGCAGTCACTCGAGAGCAATGCCCAGCTTTCCTTCGCAACTCGAGTGGAAGATTGGACTTGCCTGGGCCAACACAAGAGGCATCCTGAATTCCCCGTCGTAACTCGAGAATCCCGCCGTAACTCGAGAAAAACCACGTGGCTCCCCCGTCATCGCAAGATGAAGCCCTTTCCCGCTACAGCGCCTCAGGAGAAGTCCCACGTTAGGAATTGGAGGTCGAAAGGGCACTTGGCACCCTTGATGCGACCCACAAAGTTCCCCGAAATCCCGGTCTCCCTCGAGAGGAACACTGAGGTTTTCCGGCACCCCCTCCTCTGAGCCCTTTCTCCCCTCCTGATCTGGACGGGAGGGTCGACTCCCCTGCTTTGTCTGGAAGGGGTTCCCGACCTTCCGGTCGCACCTCAGGATGAGGCCGGTCTCACGAAGACATTCCAGACGTGGCCTCGTGGGTGGTTCCACATTCCGTAGGACCCCGATTTCCCGGTCCCCTCTTGATAAGAACCCGATGCCCGGACACCTCTCCGAACTCCACCCTGTGAATGAAGTCAACACGAAGGGGCAGTTTTTCCGTGCATCGTTCGGAAAAAAACCCCAGGTTCCAAAGACAGCTCGACAAGCGGCCTCTCTCCCCGGGGACATCTCGAGAGGCAAGCGGAGTTCCATGCCTCAACCCAAGACGAGGCCTGACTCTCCTGTCCCCAGTCTGCAGGGACCCTGCGATCGGAGTCTGAAATCAGAGGTACCCTGCGGTTCCTGCCTCAACTGGAGATGAGGCCCTCTTCCAATGCACCAAACCCAGTGGAGTCCCGAGAGGCCCCTCCCACCTCCAGTTTCCCTGGCCTCTCAGAGCCACCATGAGAAGCCCCCTGAGGTCACCTGCACAAGTCGAGGGAACCCAGGGTTTCCTGCCTCAACCCGGGAAAGACCTCGAGAGACCTTCTTCAACACGTCTCGAGGCCAGAGTCCCCTCCCATGGCTCGGGAGCAATGACGCGCTCCCCCTCGCCACTCGCATGGAGACCCGACTTCCCTGGCGCCCCACGAGAGGCTCACTGACCTCGCCGTCGTACCTCGTGAGAAACCGCACACTGGGGCCGCCGCTCGAGAACAACCCCGAGATTCCCCCGTCATCGAGAGATGAGGGCCTTCGTCTCCTGCATGGCCTAGAGACCAATCTCGCGGCCTCTCTCCAAACGCCTCAGGAGGCTTGACTCCCTTGAGTCCACCCAGTGAGCTCCAAGAGATACCCGTCGCGATTCGAGAGCAGAGCGGGGTTCTTTGCTTCCACTCGAGATGAATGCCTGTCTCCCCGGGTGCGTCTGGAATGCAACCCCGAGATCCCTGTCGCCCCTGGAGAGGAACATTGGCTTCTGGACACAAGCCTAGATGAGGTCTATTGGCCCTGCAGTCACTCGAGAGCAATGCCCAGCTTTCCTTCGCAACTCGAGTGGAAGATTGGACTTGCCTGGGCCAACACAAGAGGCATCCTGAATTCCCCGTCGTAACTCGAGAATCCCGCCGTAACTCGAGAAAAACCACGTGGCTCCCCCGTCATCGCAAGATGAAGCCCTTTCCCGCTACAGCGCCTCAGGAGAAGTCCCACGTTAGGAATTGGAGGTCGAAAGGGCACTTGGCACCCTTGATGCGACCCACAAAGTTCCCCGAAATCCCGGTCTCCCTCGAGAGGAACACTGAGGTTTTCCGGCACCCCCTCCTCTGAGCCCTTTCTCCCCTCCTGATCTGGACAGGAGGGTCGACTCCCCTGCTTTGTCTGGAAGGGGTTCCCGACCTTCCGGTCGCACCTCAGGATGAGGCCGGTCTCACGAAGACATTCCAGACGTGGCCTCGTGGGTGGTTCCACATTCCGTAGGACCCCGATTTCCCGGTCCCCTCTTGATAAGAACCCGATGCCCGGACACCTCTCCGAACTCCACCCTGTGAATGAAGTCAACACGAAGGGGCAGTTTTTCCGTGCATCGTTCGGAAAAAAACCCCAGGTTCCAAAGACAGCTCGACAAGCGGCCTCTCTCCCCGGGGACATCTCGAGAGGCAAGCGGAGTTCCATGCCTCAACCCAAGACGAGGCCTGACTCTCCTGTCCCCAGTCTGCAGGGACCCTGCGATCGGAGTCTGAAATCAGAGGTACCCTGCGGTTCCTGCCTCAACTGGAGATGAGGCCCTCTTCCAATGCACCAAACCCAGTGGAGTCCCGAGAGGCCCCTCCCACCTCCAGTTTCCCTGGCCTCTCAGAGCCACCATGAGAAGCCCCCTGAGGTCACCTGCACAAGTCGAGGGAACCCAGGGTTTCCTGCCTCAACCCGGGAAAGACCTCGAGAGACCTTCTTCAACACGTCTCGAGGCCAGAGTCCCCTCCCATGGCTCGGGAGCAATGACGCGCTCCCCCTCGCCACTCGCATGGAGACCCGACTTCCCTGGCGCCCCACGAGAGGCTCACTGACCTCGCCGTCGTACCTCGTGAGAAACCGCACACTGGGGCCGCCGCTCGAGAACAACCCCGAGATTCCCCCGTCATCGAGAGATGAGGGCCTTCGTCTCCTGCATGGCCTAGAGACCAATCTCGCGGCCTCTCTCCAAACGCCTCAGGAGGCTTGACTCCCTTGAGTCCACCCAGTGAGCTCCAAGAGATACCCGTCGCGATTCGAGAGCAGAGCGGGGTTCTTTGCTTCCACTCGAGATGAATGCCTGTCTCCCCGGGTGCGTCTGGAATGCAACCCCGAGATCCCTGTCGCCCCTGGAGAGGAACATTGGCTTCTGGACACAAGCCTAGATGAGGTCTATTGGCCCTGCAGTCACTCGAGAGCAATGCCCAGCTTTCCTTCGCAACTCGAGTGGAAGATTGGACTTGCCTGGGCCAACACAAGAGGCATCCTGAATTCCCCGTCGTAACTCGAGAATCCCGCCGTAACTCGAGAAAAACCACGTGGCTCCCCCGTCATCGCAAGATGAAGCCCTTTCCCGCTACAGCGCCTCAGGAGAAGTCCCACGTTAGGAATTGGAGGTCGAAAGGGCACTTGGCACCCTTGATGCGACCCACAAAGTTCCCCGAAATCCCGGTCTCCCTCGAGAGGAACACTGAGGTTTTCCGGCACCCCCTCCTCTGAGCCCTTTCTCCCCTCCTGATCTGGACAGGAGGGTCGACTCCCCTGCTTTGTCTGGAAGGGGTTCCCGACCTTCCGGTCGCACCTCAGGATGAGGCCGGTCTCACGAAGACATTCCAGACGTGGCCTCGTGGGTGGTTCCACATTCCGTAGGACCCCGATTTCCCGGTCCCCTCTTGATAAGAACCCGATGCCCGGACACCTCTCCGAACTCCACCCTGTGAATGAAGTCAACACGAAGGGGCAGTTTTTCCGTGCATCGTTCGGAAAAAAACCCCAGGTTCCAAAGACAGCTCGACAAGCGGCCTCTCTCCCCGGGGACATCTCGAGAGGCAAGCGGAGTTCCATGCCTCAACCCAAGACGAGGCCTGACTCTCCTGTCCCCAGTCTGCAGGGACCCTGCGATCGGAGTCTGAAATCAGAGGTACCCTGCGGTTCCTGCCTCAACTGGAGATGAGGCCCTCTTCCAATGCACCAAACCCAGTGGAGTCCCGAGAGGCCCCTCCCACCTCCAGTTTCCCTGGCCTCTCAGAGCCACCATGAGAAGCCCCCTGAGGTCACCTGCACAAGTCGAGGGAACCCAGGGTTTCCTGCCTCAACCCGGGAAAGACCTCGAGAGACCTTCTTCAACACGTCTCGAGGCCAGAGTCCCCTCCCATGGCTCGGGAGCAATGACGCGCTCCCCCTCGCCACTCGCATGGAGACCCGACTTCCCTGGCGCCCCACGAGAGGCTCACTGACCTCGCCGTCGTACCTCGTGAGAAACCGCACACTGGGGCCGCCGCTCGAGAACAACCCCGAGATTCCCCCGTCATCGAGAGATGAGGGCCTTCGTCTCCTGCATGGCCTAGAGACCAATCTCGCGGCCTCTCTCCAAACGCCTCAGGAGGCTTGACTCCCTTGAGTCCACCCAGTGAGCTCCAAGAGATACCCGTCGCGATTCGAGAGCAGAGCGGGGTTCTTTGCTTCCACTCGAGATGAATGCCTGTCTCCCCGGGTGCGTCTGGAATGCAACCCCGAGATCCCTGTCGCCCCTGGAGAGGAACATTGGCTTCTGGACACAAGCCTAGATGAGGTCTATTGGCCCTGCAGTCACTCGAGAGCAATGCCCAGCTTTCCTTCGCAACTCGAGTGGAAGATTGGACTTGCCTGGGCCAACACAAGAGGCATCCTGAATTCCCCGTCGTAACTCGAGAATCCCGCCGTAACTCGAGAAAAACCACGTGGCTCCCCCGTCATCGCAAGATGAAGCCCTTTCCCGCTACAGCGCCTCAGGAGAAGTCCCACGTTAGGAATTGGAGGTCGAAAGGGCACTTGGCACCCTTGATGCGACCCACAAAGTTCCCCGAAATCCCGGTCTCCCTCGAGAGGAACACTGAGGTTTTCCGGCACCCCCTCCTCTGAGCCCTTTCTCCCCTCCTGATCTGGACGGGAGGGTCGACTCCCCTGCTTTGTCTGGAAGGGGTTCCCGACCTTCCGGTCGCACCTCAGGATGAGGCCGGTCTCACGAAGACATTCCAGACGTGGCCTCGTGGGTGGTTCCACATTCCGTAGGACCCCGATTTCCCGGTCCCCTCTTGATAAGAACCCGATGCCCGGACACCTCTCCGAACTCCACCCTGTGAATGAAGTCAACACGAAGGGGCAGTTTTTCCGTGCATCGTTCGGAAAAAAACCCCAGGTTCCAAAGACAGCTCGACAAGCGGCCTCTCTCCCCGGGGACATCTCGAGAGGCAAGCGGAGTTCCATGCCTCAACCCAAGACGAGGCCTGACTCTCCTGTCCCCAGTCTGCAGGGACCCTGCGATCGGAGTCTGAAATCAGAGGTACCCTGCGGTTCCTGCCTCAACTGGAGATGAGGCCCTCTTCCAATGCACCAAACCCAGTGGAGTCCCGAGAGGCCCCTCCCACCTCCAGTTTCCCTGGCCTCTCAGAGCCACCATGAGAAGCCCCCTGAGGTCACCTGCACAAGTCGAGGGAACCCAGGGTTTCCTGCCTCAACCCGGGAAAGACCTCGAGAGACCTTCTTCAACACGTCTCGAGGCCAGAGTCCCCTCCCATGGCTCGGGAGCAATGACGCGCTCCCCCTCGCCACTCGCATGGAGACCCGACTTCCCTGGCGCCCCACGAGAGGCTCACTGACCTCGCCGTCGTACCTCGTGAGAAACCGCACACTGGGGCCGCCGCTCGAGAACAACCCCGAGATTCCCCCGTCATCGAGAGATGAGGGCCTTCGTCTCCTGCATGGCCTAGAGACCAATCTCGCGGCCTCTCTCCAAACGCCTCAGGAGGCTTGACTCCCTTGAGTCCACCCAGTGAGCTCCAAGAGATACCCGTCGCGATTCGAGAGCAGAGCGGGGTTCTTTGCTTCCACTCGAGATGAATGCCTGTCTCCCCGGGTGCGTCTGGAATGCAACCCCGAGATCCCTGTCGCCCCTGGAGAGGAACATTGGCTTCTGGACACAAGCCTAGATGAGGTCTATTGGCCCTGCAGTCACTCGAGAGCAATGCCCAGCTTTCCTTCGCAACTCGAATGGAAGATTGGACTTGCCTGGGCCAACACAAGAGGCATCCTGAATTCCCCGTCGTAACTCGAGAATCCCGCCGTAACTCGAGAAAAACCACGTGGCTCCCCCGTCATCGCAAGATGAAGCCCTTTCCCGCTACAGCGCCTCAGGAGAAGTCCCACGTTAGGAATTGGAGGTCGAAAGGGCACTTGGCACCCTTGATGCGACCCACAAAGTTCCCCGAAATCCCGGTCTCCCTCGAGAGGAACACTGAGGTTTTCCGGCACCCCCTCCTCTGAGCCCTTTCTCCCCTCCTGATCTGGACGGGAGGGTCGACTCCCCTGCTTTGTCTGGAAGGGGTTCCCGACCTTCCGGTCGCACCTCAGGATGAGGCCGGTCTCACGAAGACATTCCAGACGTGGCCTCGTGGGTGGTTCCACATTCCGTAGGACCCCGATTTCCCGGTCCCCTCTTGATAAGAACCCGATGCCCGGACACCTCTCCGAACTCCACCCTGTGAATGAAGTCAACACGAAGGGGCAGTTTTTCCGTGCATCGTTCGGAAAAAAACCCCAGGTTCCAAAGACAGCTCGACAAGCGGCCTCTCTCCCCGGGGACATCTCGAGAGGCAAGCGGAGTTCCATGCCTCAACCCAAGACGAGGCCTGACTCTCCTGTCCCCAGTCTGCAGGGACCCTGCGATCGGAGTCTGAAATCAGAGGTACCCTGCGGTTCCTGCCTCAACTGGAGATGAGGCCCTCTTCCAATGCACCAAACCCAGTGGAGTCCCGAGAGGCCCCTCCCACCTCCAGTTTCCCTGGCCTCTCAGAGCCACCATGAGAAGCCCCCTGAGGTCACCTGCACAAGTCGAGGGAACCCAGGGTTTCCTGCCTCAACCCGGGAAAGACCTCGAGAGACCTTCTTCAACACGTCTCGAGGCCAGAGTCCCCTCCCATGGCTCGGGAGCAATGACGCGCTCCCCCTCGCCACTCGCATGGAGACCCGACTTCCCTGGCGCCCCACGAGAGGCTCACTGACCTCGCCGTCGTACCTCGTGAGAAACCGCACACTGGGGCCGCCGCTCGAGAACAACCCCGAGATTCCCCCGTCATCGAGAGATGAGGGCCTTCGTCTCCTGCATGGCCTAGAGACCAATCTCGCGGCCTCTCTCCAAACGCCTCAGGAGGCTTGACTCCCTTGAGTCCACCCAGTGAGCTCCAAGAGATACCCGTCGCGATTCGAGAGCAGAGCGGGGTTCTTTGCTTCCACTCGAGATGAATGCCTGTCTCCCCGGGTGCGTCTGGAATGCAACCCCGAGATCCCTGTCGCCCCTGGAGAGGAACATTGGCTTCTGGACACAAGCCTAGATGAGGTCTATTGGCCCTGCAGTCACTCGAGAGCAATGCCCAGCTTTCCTTCGCAACTCGAGTGGAAGATTGGACTTGCCTGGGCCAACACAAGAGGCATCCTGAATTCCCCGTCGTAACTCGAGAATCCCGCCGTAACTCGAGAAAAACCACGTGGCTCCCCCGTCATCGCAAGATGAAGCCCTTTCCCGCTACAGCGCCTCAGGAGAAGTCCCACGTTAGGAATTGGAGGTCGAAAGGGCACTTGGCACCCTTGATGCGACCCACAAAGTTCCCCGAAATCCCGGTCTCCCTCGAGAGGAACACTGAGGTTTTCCGGCACCCCCTCCTCTGAGCCCTTTCTCCCCTCCTGATCTGGACAGGAGGGTCGACTCCCCTGCTTTGTCTGGAAGGGGTTCCCGACCTTCCGGTCGCACCTCAGGATGAGGCCGGTCTCACGAAGACATTCCAGACGTGGCCTCGTGGGTGGTTCCACATTCCGTAGGACCCCGATTTCCCGGTCCCCTCTTGATAAGAACCCGATGCCCGGACACCTCTCCGAACTCCACCCTGTGAATGAAGTCAACACGAAGGGGCAGTTTTTCCGTGCATCGTTCGGAAAAAAACCCCAGGTTCCAAAGACAGCTCGACAAGCGGCCTCTCTCCCCGGGGACATCTCGAGAGGCAAGCGGAGTTCCATGCCTCAACCCAAGACGAGGCCTGACTCTCCTGTCCCCAGTCTGCAGGGACCCTGCGATCGGAGTCTGAAATCAGAGGTACCCTGCGGTTCCTGCCTCAACTGGAGATGAGGCCCTCTTCCAATGCACCAAACCCAGTGGAGTCCCGAGAGGCCCCTCCCACCTCCAGTTTCCCTGGCCTCTCAGAGCCACCATGAGAAGCCCCCTGAGGTCACCTGCACAAGTCGAGGGAACCCAGGGTTTCCTGCCTCAACCCGGGAAAGACCTCGAGAGACCTTCTTCAACACGTCTCGAGGCCAGAGTCCCCTCCCATGGCTCGGGAGCAATGACGCGCTCCCCCTCGCCACTCGCATGGAGACCCGACTTCCCTGGCGCCCCACGAGAGGCTCACTGACCTCGCCGTCGTACCTCGTGAGAAACCGCACACTGGGGCCGCCGCTCGAGAACAACCCCGAGATTCCCCCGTCATCGAGAGATGAGGGCCTTCGTCTCCTGCATGGCCTAGAGACCAATCTCGCGCCTCTCTCCAAACGCCTCAGGAGGCTTGACTCCCTTGAGTCCACCCAGTGAGCTCCAAGAGATACCCGTCGCGATTCGAGAGCAGAGCGGGGTTCTTTGCTTCCACTCGAGATGAATGCCTGTCTCCCCGGGTGCGTCTGGAATGCAACCCCGAGATCCCTGTCGCCCCTGGAGAGGAACATTGGCTTCTGGACACAAGCCTAGATGAGGTCTATTGGCCCTGCAGTCACTCGAGAGCAATGCCCAGCTTTCCTTCGCAACTCGAATGGAAGATTGGACTTGCCTGGGCCAACACAAGAGGCATCCTGAATTCCCCGTCGTAACTCGAGAATCCCGCCGTAACTCGAGAAAAACCACGTGGCTCCCCCGTCATCGCAAGATGAAGCCCTTTCCCGCTACAGCGCCTCAGGAGAAGTCCCACGTTAGGAATTGGAGGTCGAAAGGGCACTTGGCACCCTTGATGCGACCCACAAAGTTCCCCGAAATCCCGGTCTCCCTCGAGAGGAACACTGAGGTTTTCCGGCACCCCCTCCTCTGAGCCCTTTCTCCCCTCCTGATCTGGACAGGAGGGTCGACTCCCCTGCTTTGTCTGGAAGGGGTTCCCGACCTTCCGGTCGCACCTCAGGATGAGGCCGGTCTCACGAAGACATTCCAGACGTGGCCTCGTGGGTGGTTCCACATTCCGTAGGACCCCGATTTCCCGGTCCCCTCTTGATAAGAACCCGATGCCCGGACACCTCTCCGAACTCCACCCTGTGAATGAAGTCAACACGAAGGGGCAGTTTTTCCGTGCATCGTTCGGAAAAAAACCCCAGGTTCCAAAGACAGCTCGACAAGCGGCCTCTCTCCCCGGGGACATCTCGAGAGGCAAGCGGAGTTCCATGCCTCAACCCAAGACGAGGCCTGACTCTCCTGTCCCCAGTCTGCAGGGACCCTGCGATCGGAGTCTGAAATCAGAGGTACCCTGCGGTTCCTGCCTCAACTGGAGATGAGGCCCTCTTCCAATGCACCAAACCCAGTGGAGTCCCGAGAGGCCCCTCCCACCTCCAGTTTCCCTGGCCTCTCAGAGCCACCATGAGAAGCCCCCTGAGGTCACCTGCACAAGTCGAGGGAACCCAGGGTTTCCTGCCTCAACCCGGGAAAGACCTCGAGAGACCTTCTTCAACACGTCTCGAGGCCAGAGTCCCCTCCCATGGCTCGGGAGCAATGACGCGCTCCCCCTCGCCACTCGCATGGAGACCCGACTTCCCTGGCGCCCCACGAGAGGCTCACTGACCTCGCCGTCGTACCTCGTGAGAAACCGCACACTGGGGCCGCCGCTCGAGAACAACCCCGAGATTCCCCCGTCATCGAGAGATGAGGGCCTTCGTCTCCTGCATGGCCTAGAGACCAATCTCGCGGCCTCTCTCCAAACGCCTCAGGAGGCTTGACTCCCTTGAGTCCACCCAGTGAGCTCCAAGAGATACCCGTCGCGATTCGAGAGCAGAGCGGGGTTCTTTGCTTCCACTCGAGATGAATGCCTGTCTCCCCGGGTGCGTCTGGAATGCAACCCCGAGATCCCTGTCGCCCCTGGAGAGGAACATTGGCTTCTGGACACAAGCCTAGATGAGGTCTATTGGCCCTGCAGTCACTCGAGAGCAATGCCCAGCTTTCCTTCGCAACTCGAATGGAAGATTGGACTTGCCTGGGCCAACACAAGAGGCATCCTGAATTCCCCGTCGTAACTCGAGAATCCCGCCGTAACTCGAGAAAAACCACGTGGCTCCCCCGTCATCGCAAGATGAAGCCCTTTCCCGCTACAGCGCCTCAGGAGAAGTCCCACGTTAGGAATTGGAGGTCGAAAGGGCACTTGGCACCCTTGATGCGACCCACAAAGTTCCCCGAAATCCCGGTCTCCCTCGAGAGGAACACTGAGGTTTTCCGGCACCCCCTCCTCTGAGCCCTTTCTCCCCTCCTGATCTGGACAGGAGGGTCGACTCCCCTGCTTTGTCTGGAAGGGGTTCCCGACCTTCCGGTCGCACCTCAGGATGAGGCCGGTCTCACGAAGACATTCCAGACGTGGCCTCGTGGGTGGTTCCACATTCCGTAGGACCCCGATTTCCCGGTCCCCTCTTGATAAGAACCCGATGCCCGGACACCTCTCCGAACTCCACCCTGTGAATGAAGTCAACACGAAGGGGCAGTTTTTCCGTGCATCGTTCGGAAAAAAACCCCAGGTTCCAAAGACAGCTCGACAAGCGGCCTCTCTCCCCGGGGACATCTCGAGAGGCAAGCGGAGTTCCATGCCTCAACCCAAGACGAGGCCTGACTCTCCTGTCCCCAGTCTGCAGGGACCCTGCGATCGGAGTCTGAAATCAGAGGTACCCTGCGGTTCCTGCCTCAACTGGAGATGAGGCCCTCTTCCAATGCACCAAACCCAGTGGAGTCCCGAGAGGCCCCTCCCACCTCCAGTTTCCCTGGCTTCTCAGAGCCACCATGAGAAGCCCCCTGAGGTCACCTGCACAAGTCGAGGGAACCCAGGGTTTCCTGCCTCAACCCGGGAAAGACCTCGAGAGACCTTCTTCAACACGTCTCGAGGCCAGAGTCCCCTCCCATGGCTCGGGAGCAATGACGCGCTCCCCCTCGCCACTCGCATGGAGACCCGACTTCCCTGGCGCCCCACGAGAGGCTCACTGACCTCGCCGTCGTACCTCGTGAGAAACCGCACACTGGGGCCGCCGCTCGAGAACAACCCCGAGATTCCCCCGTCATCGAGAGATGAGGGCCTTCGTCTCCTGCATGGCCTAGAGACCAATCTCGCGACCTCTCTCCAAACGCCTCAGGAGGCTTGACTCCCTTGAGTCCACCCAGTGAGCTCCAAGAGATACCCGTCGCGATTCGAGAGCAGAGCGGGGTTCTTTGCTTCCACTCGAGATGAATGCCTGTCTCCCCGGGTGCGTCTGGAATGCAACCCCGAGATCCCTGTCGCCCCTGGAGAGGAACATTGGCTTCTGGACACAAGCCTAGATGAGGTCTATTGGCCCTGCAGTCACTCGAGAGCAATGCCCAGCTTTCCTTCGCAACTCGAATGGAAGATTGGACTTGCCTGGGCCAACACAAGAGGCATCCTGAATTCCCCGTCGTAACTCGAGAATCCCGCCGTAACTCGAGAAAAACCACGTGGCTCCCCCGTCATCGCAAGATGAAGCCCTTTCCCGCTACAGCGCCTCAGGAGAAGTCCCACGTTAGGAATTGGAGGTCGAAAGGGCACTTGGCACCCTTGATGCGACCCACAAAGTTCCCCGAAATCCCGGTCTCCCTCGAGAGGAACACTGAGGTTTTCCGGCACCCCCTCCTCTGAGCCCTTTCTCCCCTCCTGATCTGGACAGGAGGGTCGACTCCCCTGCTTTGTCTGGAAGGGGTTCCCGACCTTCCGGTCGCACCTCAGGATGAGGCCGGTCTCACGAAGACATTCCAGACGTGGCCTCGTGGGTGGTTCCACATTCCGTAGGACCCCGATTTCCCGGTCCCCTCTTGATAAGAACCCGATGCCCGGACACCTCTCCGAAATCCACCCTGTGAATGAAGTCAACACGAAGGGGCAGTTTTTCCGTGCATCGTTCGGAAAAAAACCCCAGGTTCCAAAGACAGCTCGACAAGCGGCCTCTCTCCCCGGGGACATCTCGAGAGGCAAGCGGAGTTCCATGCCTCAACCCAAGACGAGGCCTGACTCTCCTGTCCCCAGTCTGCAGGGACCCTGCGATCGGAGTCTGAAATCAGAGGTACCCTGCGGTTCCTGCCTCAACTGGAGATGAGGCCCTCTTCCAATGCACCAAACCCAGTGGAGTCCCGAGAGGCCCCTCCCACCTCCAGTTTCCCTGGCCTCTCAGAGCCACCATGAGAAGCCCCCTGAGGTCACCTGCACAAGTCAAGGGAACCCAGGGTTTCCTGCCTCAACCCGGGAAAGACCTCGAGAGACCTTCTTCAACACGTCTCGAGGCCAGAGTCCCCTACCATGGCTCGGGAGCAATGACGCGCTCCCCCTCGCCACTCGCATGGAGACCCGACTTCCCTGGCGCCCCACGAGAGGCTCACTGACCTCGCCGTCGTACCTCGTGAGAAACCGCACACTGGGGCCGCCGCTCGAGAACAACCCCGAGATTCCCCCGTCATCGAGAGATGAGGGCCTTCGTCTCCTGCATGGCCTAGAGACCAATCTCGCGGCCTCTCTCCAAACGCCTCAGGAGGCTTGACTCCCTTGAGTCCACCCAGTGAGCTCCAAGAGATACCCGTCGCGATTCGAGAGCAGGCGGGGTTCTTTGCTTCCACTCGAGATGAATGCCTGTCTCCCCGGGTGCGTCTGGAATGCAACCCCGAGATCCCTGTCGCCCCTGGAGAGGAACATTGGCTTCTGGACACAAGCCTAGATGAGGTCTATTGGCCCTGCAGTCACTCGAGAGCAATGCCCAGCTTTCCTTCGCAACTCGAATGGAAGATTGGACTTGCCTGGGCCAACACAAGAGGCATCCTGAATTCCCCGTCGTAACTCGAGAATCCCGCCGTAACTCGAGAAAAACCACGTGGCTCCCCCGTCATCGCAAGATGAAGCCCTTTCCCGCTACAGCGCCTCAGGAGAAGTCCCACGTTAGGAATTGGAGGTCGAAAGGGCACTTGGCACCCTTGATGCGACCCACAAAGTTCCCCGAAATCCCGGTCTCCCTCGAGAGGAACACTGAGGTTTTCCGGCACCCCCTCCTCTGAGCCCTTTCTCCCCTCCTGATCTGGACAGGAGGGTCGACTCCCCTGCTTTGTCTGGAAGGGGTTCCCGACCTTCCGGTCGCACCTCAGGATGAGGCCGGTCTCACGAAGACATTCCAGACGTGGCCTCGTGGGTGGTTCCACATTCCGTAGGACCCCGATTTCCCGGTCCCCTCTTGATAAGAACCCGATGCCCGGACACCTCTCCGAACTCCACCCTGTGAATGAAGTCAACACGAAGGGGCAGTTTTTCCGTGCATCGTTCGGAAAAAAACCCCAGGTTCCAAAGACAGCTCGACAAGCGGCCTCTCTCCCCGGGGACATCTCGAGAGGCAAGCGGAGTTCCATGCCTCAACCCAAGACGAGGCCTGACTCTCCTGTCCCCAGTCTGCAGGGACCCTGCGATCGGAGTCTGAAATCAGAGGTACCCTGCGGTTCCTGCCTCAACTGGAGATGAGGCCCTCTTCCAATGCACCAAACCCAGTGGAGTCCCGAGAGGCCCCTCCCACCTCCAGTTTCCCTGGCCTCTCAGAGCCACCATGAGAAGCCCCCTGAGGTCACCTGCACAAGTCGAGGGAACCCAGGGTTTCCTGCCTCAACCCGGGAAAGACCTCGAGAGACCTTCTTCAACACGTCTCGAGGCCAGAGTCCCCTCCCATGGCTCGGGAGCAATGACGCGCTCCCCCTCGCCACTCGCATGGAGACCCGACTTCCCTGGCGCCCCACGAGAGGCTCACTGACCTCGCCGTCGTACCTCGTGAGAAACCGCACACTGGGGCCGCCGCTCGAGAACAACCCCGAGATTCCCCCGTCATCGAGAGATGAGGGCCTTCGTCTCCTGCATGGCCTAGAGACCAATCTCGCGACCTCTCTCCAAACGCCTCAGGAGGCTTGACTCCCTTGAGTCCACCCAGTGAGCTCCAAGAGATACCCGTCGCGATTCGAGAGCAGAGCGGGGTTCTTTGCTTCCACTCGAGATGAATGCCTGTCTCCCCGGGTGCGTCTGGAATGCAACCCCGAGATCCCTGTCGCCCCTGGAGAGGAACATTGGCTTCTGGACACAAGCCTAGATGAGGTCTATTGGCCCTGCAGTCACTCGAGAGCAATGCCCAGCTTTCCTTCGCAACTCGAATGGAAGATTGGACTTGCCTGGGCCAACACAAGAGGCATCCTGAATTCCCCGTCGTAACTCGAGAATCCCGCCGTAACTCGAGAAAAACCACGTGGCTCCCCCGTCATCGCAAGATGAAGCCCTTTCCCGCTACAGCGCCTCAGGAGAAGTCCCACGTTAGGAATTGGAGGTCGAAAGGGCACTTGGCACCCTTGATGCGACCCACAAAGTTCCCCGAAATCCCGGTCTCCCTCGAGAGGAACACTGAGGTTTTCCGGCACCCCCTCCTCTGAGCCCTTTCTCCCCTCCTGATCTGGACAGGAGGGTCGACTCCCCTGCTTTGTCTGGAAGGGGTTCCCGACCTTCCGGTCGCACCTCAGGATGAGGCCGGTCTCACGAAGACATTCCAGACGTGGCCTCGTGGGTGGTTCCACATTCCGTAGGACCCCGATTTCCCGGTCCCCTCTTGATAAGAACCCGATGCCCGGACACCTCTCCGAACTCCACCCTGTGAATGAAGTCAACACGAAGGGGCAGTTTTTCCGTGCATCGTTCGGAAAAAAACCCCAGGTTCCAAAGACAGCTCGACAAGCGGCCTCTCTCCCCGGGGACATCTCGAGAGGCAAGCGGAGTTCCATGCCTCAACCCAAGACGAGGCCTGACTCTCCTGTCCCCAGTCTGCAGGGACCCTGCGATCGGAGTCTGAAATCAGAGGTACCCTGCGGTTCCTGCCTCAACTGGAGATGAGGCCCTCTTCCAATGCACCAAACCCAGTGGAGTCCCGAGAGGCCCCTCCCACCTCCAGTTTCCCTGGCCTCTCAGAGCCACCATGAGAAGCCCCCTGAGGTCACCTGCACAAGTCGAGGGAACCCAGGGTTTCCTGCCTCAACCCGGGAAAGACCTCGAGAGACCTTCTTCAACACGTCTCGAGGCCAGAGTCCCCTACCATGGCTCGGGAGCAATGACGCGCTCCCCCTCGCCACTCGCATGGAGACCCGACTTCCCTGGCGCCCCACGAGAGGCTCACTGACCTCGCCGTCGTACCTCGTGAGAAACCGCACACTGGGGCCGCCGCTCGAGAACAACCCCGAGATTCCCCCGTCATCGAGAGATGAGGGCCTTCGTCTCCTGCATGGCCTAGAGACCAATCTCGCGGCCTCTCTCCAAACGCCTCAGGAGGCTTGACTCCCTTGAGTCCACCCAGTGAGCTCCAAGAGATACCCGTCGCGATTCGAGAGCAGAGCGGGGTTCTTTGCTTCCACTCGAGATGAATGCCTGTCTCCCCGGGTGCGTCTGGAATGCAACCCCGAGATCCCTGTCGCCCCTGGAGAGGAACATTGGCTTCTGGACACAAGCCTAGATGAGGTCTATTGGCCCTGCAGTCACTCGAGAGCAATGCCCAGCTTTCCTTCGCAACTCGAATGGAAGATTGGACTTGCCTGGGCCAACACAAGAGGCATCCTGAATTCCCCGTCGTAACTCGAGAATCCCGCCGTAACTCGAGAAAAACCACGTGGCTCCCCCGTCATCGCAAGGTGAAGCCCTTTCCCGCTACAGCGCCTCAGGAGAAGCCCCACGTTAGGAATTGGAGGTCGAAAGGGCACTTGGCACCCTTGATGCGACCCACAAAGTTCCCCGAAATCCCGGTCTCCCTCGAGAGGAACCCTGAGGTTTTCCGGCACCCCCTCCTCTGAGCCCTTTCTCCCCTCCTGATCTGGACAGGAGGGTCGACTCCCCTGCTTTGTCTGGAAGGGGTTCCCGACCTTCCGGTCGCACCTCAGGATGAGGCCGGTCTCACGAAGACATTCCAGACGTGGCCTCGTGGGTGGTTCCACATTCCGTAGGACCCCGATTTCCCGGTCCCCTCTTGATAAGAACCCGATGCCCGGACACCTCTCCGAACTCCACCCTGTGAATGAAGTCAACACGAAGGGGCAGTTTTTCCGTGCATCGTTCGGAAAAAAACCCCAGGTTCCAAATACAGCTCGACAAGCGGCCTCTCTCCCCGGGGACATCTCGAGAGGCAAGCGGAGTTCCATGCCTCAACCCAAGACGAGGCCTGACTCTCCTGTCCCCAGTCTGCAGGGACCCTGCGATCGGAGTCTGAAATCAGAGGTACCCTGCGGTTCCTGCCTCAACTGGAGATGAGGCCCTCTTCCAATGCACCAAACCCAGTGGAGTCCCGAGAGGCCCCTCCCACCTCCAGTTTCCCTGGCTTCTCAGAGCCACCATGAGAAGCCCCCTGAGGTCACCTGCACAAGTCGAGGGAACCCAGGGTTTCCTGCCTCAACCCGGGAAAGACCTCGAGAGACCTTCTTCAACACGTCTCGAGGCCAGAGTCCCCTCCCATGGCTCGGGAGCAATGACGCGCTCCCCCTCGCCACTCGCATGGAGACCCGACTTCCCTGGCGCCCCACGAGAGGCTCACTGACCTCGCCGTCGTACCTCGTGAGAAACCGCACACTGGGGCCGCCGCTCGAGAACAACCCCGAGATTCCCCCGTCATCGAGAGATGAGGGCCTTCGTCTCCTGCATGGCCTAGAGACCAATCTCGCGGCCTCTCTCCAAACGCCTCAGGAGGCTTGACTCCCTTGGGTCCACCCAGTGAGCTCCAAGAGATACCCGTCGCGATTCGAGAGCAGAGCGGGGTTCTTTGCTTCCACTCGAGATGAATGCCTGTCTCCCCGGGTGCGTCTGGAATGCAACCCCGAGATCCCTGTCGCCCCTGGAGAGGAACATTGGCTTCTGGACACAAGCCTAGATGAGGTCTATTGGCCCTGCAGTCACTCGAGAGCAATGCCCAGCTTTCCTTCGCAACTCGAATGGAAGATTGGACTTGCCTGGGCCAACACAAGAGGCATCCTGAATTCCCCGTCGTAACTCGAGAATCCCGCCGTAACTCGAGAAAAACCACGTGGCTCCCCCGTCATCGCAAGATGAAGCCCTTTCCCGCTACAGCGCCTCAGGAGAAGTCCCACGTTAGGAATTGGAGGTCGAAAGGGCACTTGGCACCCTTGATGCGACCCACAAAGTTCCCCGAAATCCCGGTCTCCCTCGAGAGGAACACTGAGGTTTTCCGGCACCCCCTCCTCTGAGCCCTTTCTCCCCTCCTGATCTGGACAGGAGGGTCGACTCCCCTGCTTTGTCTGGAAGGGGTTCCCGACCTTCCGGTCGCACCTCAGGATGAGGCCGGTCTCACGAAGACATTCCAGACGTGGCCTCGTGGGTGGTTCCACATTCCGTAGGACCCCGATTTCCCGGTCCCCTCTTGATAAGAACCCGATGCCCGGACACCTCTCCGAACTCCACCCTGTGAATGAAGTCAACACGAAGGGGCAGTTTTTCCGTGCATCGTTCGGAAAAAAACCCCAGGTTCCAAAGACAGCTCGACAAGCGGCCTCTCTCCCCGGGGACATCTCGAGAGGCAAGCGGAGTTCCATGCCTCAACCCAAGACGAGGCCTGACTCTCCTGTCCCCAGTCTGCAGGGACCCTGCGATCGGAGTCTGAAATCAGAGGTACCCTGCGGTTCCTGCCTCAACTGGAGATGAGGCCCTCTTCCAATGCACCAAACCCAGTGGAGTCCCGAGAGGCCCCTCCCACCTCCAGTTTCCCTGGCCTCTCAGAGCCACCATGAGAAGCCCCCTGAGGTCACCTGCACAAGTCGAGGGAACCCAGGGTTTCCTGCCTCAACCCGGGAAAGACCTCGAGAGACCTTCTTCAACACGTCTCGAGGCCAGAGTCCCCTCCCATGGCTCGGGAGCAATGACGCGCTCCCCCTCGCCACTCGCATGGAGACCCGACTTCCCTGGCGCCCCACGAGAGGCTCACTGACCTCGCCGTCGTACCTCGTGAGAAACCGCACACTGGGGCCGCCGCTCGAGAACAACCCCGAGATTCCCCCGTCATCGAGAGATGAGGGCCTTCGTCTCCTGCATGGCCTAGAGACCAATCTCGCGACCTCTCTCCAAACGCCTCAGGAGGCTTGACTCCCTTGAGTCCACCCAGTGAGCTCCAAGAGATACCCGTCGCGATTCGAGAGCAGAGCGGGGTTCTTTGCTTCCACTCGAGATGAATGCCTGTCTCCCCGGGTGCGTCTGGAATGCAACCCCGAGATCCCTGTCGCCCCTGGAGAGGAACATTGGCTTCTGGACACAAGCCTAGATGAGGTCTATTGGCCCTGCAGTCACTCGAGAGCAATGCCCAGCTTTCCTTCGCAACTCGAATGGAAGATTGGACTTGCCTGGGCCAACACAAGAGGCATCCTGAATTCCCCGTCGTAACTCGAGAATCCCGCCGTAACTCGAGAAAAACCACGTGGCTCCCCCGTCATCGCAAGATGAAGCCCTTTCCCGCTACAGCGCCTCAGGAGAAGTCCCACGTTAGGAATTGGAGGTCGAAAGGGCACTTGGCACCCTTGATGCGACCCACAAAGTTCCCCGAAATCCCGGTCTCCCTCGAGAGGAACACTGAGGTTTTCCGGCACCCCCTCCTCTGAGCCCTTTCTCCCCTCCTGATCTGGACAGGAGGGTCGACTCCCCTGCTTTGTCTGGAAGGGGTTCCCGACCTTCCGGTCGCACCTCAGGATGAGGCCGGTCTCACGAAGACATTCCAGACGTGGCCTCGTGGGTGGTTCCACATTCCGTAGGACCCCGATTTCCCGGTCCCCTCTTGATAAGAACCCGATGCCCGGACACCTCTCCGAACTCCACCCTGTGAATGAAGTCAACACGAAGGGGCAGTTTTTCCGTGCATCGTTCGGAAAAAAACCCCAGGTTCCAAAGACAGCTCGACAAGCGGCCTCTCTCCCCGGGGACATCTCGAGAGGCAAGCGGAGTTCCATGCCTCAACCCAAGACGAGGCCTGACTCTCCTGTCCCCAGTCTGCAGGGACCCTGCGATCGGAGTCTGAAATCAGAGGTACCCTGCGGTTCCTGCCTCAACTGGAGATGAGGCCCTCTTCCAATGCACCAAACCCAGTGGAGTCCCGAGAGGCCCCTCCCACCTCCAGTTTCCCTGGCTTCTCAGAGCCACCATGAGAAGCCCCCTGAGGTCACCTGCACAAGTCGAGGGAACCCAGGGTTTCCTGCCTCAACCCGGGAAAGACCTCGAGAGACCTTCTTCAACACGTCTCGAGGCCAGAGTCCCCTCCCATGGCTCGGGAGCAATGACGCGCTCCCCCTCGCCACTCGCATGGAGACCCGACTTCCCTGGCGCCCCACGAGAGGCTCACTGACCTCGCCGTCGTACCTCGTGAGAAACCGCACACTGGGGCCGCCGCTCGAGAACAACCCCGAGATTCCCCCGTCATCGAGAGATGAGGGCCTTCGTCTCCTGCATGGCCTAGAGACCAATCTCGCGACCTCTCTCCAAACGCCTCAGGAGGCTTGACTCCCTTGAGTCCACCCAGTGAGCTCCAAGAGATACCCGTCGCGATTCGAGAGCAGAGCGGGGTTCTTTGCTTCCACTCGAGATGAATGCCTGTCTCCCCGGGTGCGTCTGGAATGCAACCCCGAGATCCCTGTCGCCCCTGGAGAGGAACATTGGCTTCTGGACACAAGCCTAGATGAGGTCTATTGGCCCTGCAGTCACTCGAGAGCAATGCCCAGCTTTCCTTCGCAACTCGAATGGAAGATTGGACTTGCCTGGGCCAACACAAGAGGCATCCTGAATTCCCCGTCGTAACTCGAGAATCCCGCCGTAACTCGAGAAAAACCACGTGGCTCCCCCGTCATCGCAAGATGAAGCCCTTTCCCGCTACAGCGCCTCAGGAGAAGTCCCACGTTAGGAATTGGAGGTCGAAAGGGCACTTGGCACCCTTGATGCGACCCACAAAGTTCCCCGAAATCCCGGTCTCCCTCGAGAGGAACACTGAGGTTTTCCGGCACCCCCTCCTCTGAGCCCTTTCTCCCCTCCTGATCTGGACAGGAGGGTCGACTCCCCTGCTTTGTCTGGAAGGGGTTCCCGACCTTCCGGTCGCACCTCAGGATGAGGCCGGTCTCACGAAGACATTCCAGACGTGGCCTCGTGGGTGGTTCCACATTCCGTAGGACCCCGATTTCCCGGTCCCCTCTTGATAAGAACCCGATGCCCGGACACCTCTCCGAACTCCACCCTGTGAATGAAGTCAACACGAAGGGGCAGTTTTTCCGTGCATCGTTCGGAAAAACCCCAGGTTCCAAATACAGCTGGACAAGCGGCCTCTCTCCCCGGGGACATCTCGAGAGGGAAGCGGAGTTCCATGCCTCAACCCAAGACGAGGCCTGACTCTCCTGTCCCCAGTCTGCAGGGACCCTGCGATCGGAGTCTGAAATCAGAGGTACCCTGCGGTTCCTGCCTCAACTGGAGATGAGGCCCTCTTCCAATGCACCAAACCCAGTGGGGTCCCGAGAGGCCCCTCCCACCTCCAGTTTCCCTGGCTTCTCAGAGCCACCATGAGAAGCCCCCTGAGGTCACCTGCACAAGTCGAGGGAACCCAGGGTTTCCTGCCTCAACCCGGGAAAGACCTCGAGAGACCTTCTTCAACACGTCTCGAGGCCAGATTCCCCTACCATGGCTCGGGAGCAATGACGCGCTCCCCCTCGCCACTCGCATGGAGACCCGACTTCCCTGGCGCCCCACGAGAGGCTCACTGACCTCGCCGTCGTACCTCGTGAGAAACCGCACACTGGGGCCGCCGCTCGAGAACAACCCCGAGATTCCCCCGTCATCGAGAGATGAGGGCCTTCGTCTCCTGCATGGCCTAGAGACCAATCTCGCGACCTCTCTCCAAACGCCTCAGGAGGCTTGACTCCCTTGAGTCCACCCAGTGAGCTCCAAGAGATACCCGTCGCGATTCGAGAGCAGAGCGGGGTTCTTTGCTTCCACTCGAGAGGAATGCCTGTCTCCCCGGGTGCGTCTGGAATGCAACCCCGAGATCCCTGTCGCCCCTGGAGAGGAACATTGGCTTCTGGACACAAGCCTAGATGAGGTCTATTGGCCCTGCAGTCACTCGAGAGCAATGCCCAGCTTTCCTTCGCAACTCGAATGGAAGATTGGACTTGCCTGGGCCAACACAAGAGGCAGCCTGAATTCCCCGTCGTAACTCGAGAATCCCGCCGTAACTCGAGAAAAACCACGTGGCTCCCCCGTCATCGCAAGATGAAGCCCTTTCCCGCTACAGCGTCTCAGGAGAAGTCCCACGTTAGGAATTGGAGGTCGAAAGGGCACTTGGCACCCTTGATGCGACCCACAAAGTTCCCCGAAATCCCGGTCTCCCTCGAGAGGAACACTGAGGTTTTCCGGCACCCCCTCCTCTGAGCCCTTTCTCCCCTCCTGATCTGGACAGGAGGGTCGACTCCCCTGCTTTGTCTGGAAGGGGTTCCCGACCTTCCGGTCGCACCTCAGGATGAGGCCGGTCTCACGAAGACATTCCAGACGTGGCCTCGTGGGTGGTTCCACATTCCGTAGGACCCCGATTTCCCGGTCCCCTCTTGATAAGAACCCGATGCCCGGACACCTCTCCGAACTCCACCCTGTGAATGAAGTCAACACGAAGGGGCAGTTTTTCCGTGCATCGTTCGGAAAAAACCCCAGGTTCCAAATACAGCTCGACAAGCGGCCTCTCTCCCCGGGGACATCTCGAGAGGCAAGCGGAGTTCCATGCCTCAACCCAAGACGAGGCCTGACTCTCCTGTCCGCAGTCTGCAGGGACCCTGCGATCGGAGTCTGAAATCAGAGGTACCCTGCGGTTCCTGCCTCAACTGGAGATGAGGCCCTCTTCCAATGCACCAAACCCAGTGGGGTCCCGAGAGGCCCCTCCCACCTCCAGTTTCCCTGGCTTCTCAGAGCCACCATGAGAAGCCCCCTGAGGTCACCTGCACAAGTCGAGGGAACCCAGGGTTTCCTGCCTCAACCCGGGAAAGACCTCGAGAGACCTTCTTCAACACGTCTCGAGGCCAGATTCCCCTCCCATGGCTCGGGAGCAATGACGCGCTCCCCCTCGCCACTCGCATGGAGACCCGACTTCCCTGGCGCCCCACGAGAGGCTCACTGACCTCGCCGTCGTACCTCGTGAGAAACCGCACACTGGGGCCGCCGCTCGAGAACAACCCCGAGATTCCCCCGTCATCGAGAGATGAGGGCCTTCGTCTCCTGCATGGCCTAGCGACCAATCTCGCGACCTCTCTCCAAACGCCTCAGGAGGC
This sequence comes from Bos indicus, assembly GCF_029378745.1. NCBI lineage: Eukaryota > Metazoa > Chordata > Mammalia > Artiodactyla > Bovidae > Bos > Bos indicus. Next base: position 151,857 of record NW_027223731.1, on the reverse strand, counting down.
TTGACTCCCTTGAGTCCACCCAGTGAGCTCCAAGAGATACCCGTCGCGATTCGAGAGCAGAGCGGGGTTCTTTGCTTCCACTCGAGAGGAATGCCTGTCTCCCCGGGTGCGTCTGCAATGCAACCCCGAGATCCCTGTCGCCCCTGGAGAGGAACATTGGCTTCTGGACACAAGCCTAGATGAGGTCTATTGGCCCTGCAGTCACTCGAGAGCAATGCCCAGCTTTCCTTCGCAACTCGAATGGAAGATTGGACTTGCCTGGGCCAACACAAGAGGCATCCTGAATTCCCCGTCGTAACTCGAGAATCCCGCCGTAACTCGAGAAAAACCCCCAAACAGGATAAACCCTAGGAGAAACACCCCAAGACACATATTAATCAAATTAACAAAGATCAAACACAAAGAACAAATATTAAAAGCAGCAAGGGAAAAACAACAAATAACACACAAGGGAATTCCCATAAGGATAACAGCTGATCTTTCAATAGAACCTCTTCAAGCCAGGAGGGAATGGCAAGACATACTTAAAATGATGAAAGAAAATAACCTACACCCCAGATTATTGTACCCAGCAAGGATCTCATTCAAGTATGAAGGAGAAATCAAAAGCTTTTCAGACAAGCAAAAGCTGAGAGAATTCTGCACCACCAAACCTGCTCTCCAGCAAATACTAAAGGATATTCTCTAGACAGGAAACACAAAAATGGTGTATAAACTCGAACCCAAAACAATAAAGTAAATGGCAACGGGATCATACTTATTAGTAATTACCTTAAACGTAAATGGGTTGAATGCCCCAACCAAAAGACAAAGACTGGCTGAATGGATACAAAAACAAGACCCTTACATATGTTGTCTACAAGAGACCCACCTCAAAACAGGGAACACATACAGACTGAAAGTGAAGGGCTGGAAAAAGATTTTCCATGCAAATTGGGACCAAAAGAAAGCAGGAGTGACAATACTCGTATCAGATAAATTAGACTTTAAAACAAAGGCTGTGAAAAGAGACAAAGAAGGTCACTACATAATGATCAAAGGATCAATCCAAGAAGAAGATATAACAATTATAAATATATATCCACCCAACATGGGAGCACCGCAGTATGTAAGACAAATCCTAACAAGTATGAAAGGAGAAATTAACAATAACACAATAATAGTGGGAGATTTAATACCCCACTCACACCTATGGATAGATCAACTAAACAGAAAATTAACAAGGAAAAAAAAAAAAAACATGTATCTATAAAGCTCACTAAAGCAAAGCATAGTAAAATGAGGTATGGCAATAAAAGGCGTTAAATTTATCAAATAAAAAATAAAAAAAAAAGAAAACGATAAAACACTGGTGAAAGAAATCAAAGAGGACACTAATAGATGGAGAAATATATCATGTTCATGGATTGGAAGAATCAATATAGTGAAAATGAGTATACTACCCAAAGCAATTTAGAGAAAAAAAAAAAAAAGACAAAAACCACGTGGCTCCCCCGTCATCGCAAGATGAAGCCCTTTCTCGCTACAGCGTCTCAGGAGAAGTCCCACGTTAGGAATTGGAGGTCGAAAGGGCACTTGGCACCCTTGATGCGACCCACAAAGTTCCCCGAAATCCCGGTCTCCCTCGAGAGGAACACTGAGGTTTTCCGGCACCCCCTCCTCTGAGCCCTTTCTCCCCTCCTGATCTGGACAGGAGGGTCGACTCCCCTGCTTTGTCTGGAAGGGGTTCCCGACCTTCCGGTCGCACCTCAGGATGAGGCCGGTCTCACGAAGACATTCCAGACGTGGCCTCGTGGGTGGTTCCACATTCCGTAGGACCCCGATTTCCCGGTCCCCTCTTGATAAGAACCCGATGCCCGGACACCTCTCCGAACTCCACCCTGTGAATGAAGTCAACACGAAGGGGCAGTTTTTCCGTGCATCGTTCGGAAAAAACCCCAGGTTCCAAATACAGCTGGACAAGCGGCCTCTCTCCCCGGGGACATCTCGAGAGGCAAGCGGAGTTCCATGCCTCAACCCAAGACGAGGCCTGACTCTCCTGTCCCCAGTCTGCAGGGACCCTGCGATCGGAGTCTGAAATCAGAGGTACCCTGCGGTTCCTGCCTCAACTGGAGATGAGGCCCTCTGCCAATGCACCAAACCCAGTGGGGTCCCGAGAGGCCCCTCCCACCTCCAGTTTCCCTGGCTTCTCAGAGCCACCATGAGAAGCCCCCTGAGGTCACCTGCACAAGTCGAGGGAACCCAGGGTTTCCTGCCTCAACCCGGGAAAGACCTCGAGAGACCTTCTTCAACACGTCTCGAGGCCAGATTCCCCTACCATGGCTCGGGAGCAATGACGCGCTCCCCCTCGCCACTCGCATGGAGACCCGACTTCCCTGGCGCCCCACCAGAGGCTCACTGACCTCGCCGTCGTACCTCGTGAGAAACCGCACACTGGGGCCGCCGCTCGAGAACAACCCCGAGATTCCCCCGTCATCGAGAGATGAGGGCCTTCGTCTCCTGCATGGCCTAGAGACCAATCTCGCGACCTCTCTCCAAACGCCTCAGGAGGCTTGACTCCCTTGAGTCCACCCAGTGAGCTCCAAGAGATACCCGTCGCGATTCGAGAGCAGAGCGGGGTTCTTTGCTTCCACTCGAGAGGAATGCCTGTCTCCCCGGGTGCGTCTGGAATGCAACCCCGAGATCCCTGTCGCCTCTGGAGAGGAACATTGGCTTCTGGACACAAGCCTAGATGAGGTCTATTGGCCCTGCAGTCACTCGAGAGCAATGCCCAGCTTTCCTTCGCAACTCGAATGGAAGATTGGACTTGCCTGGGCCAACACAAGAGGCAGCCTGAATTCCCCGTCGTAACTCGAGAATCCCGCCGTAACTCGAGAAAAACCACGTGGCTCCCCCGTCATCGCAAGATGAAGCCCTTTCCCGCTACAGCGTCTCAGGAGAAGTCCCACGTTAGGAATTGGAGGTCGAAAGGGCACTTGGCACCCTTGATGCGACCCACAAAGTTCCCCGAAATCCCGGTCTCCCTCGAGAGGAACACTGAGGTTTTCCGGCACCCCCTCCTCTGAGCCCTTTCTCCCCTCCTGATCTGGACAGGAGGGTCGACTCCCCTGCTTTGTCTGGAAGGGGTTCCCGACCTTCCGGTCGCACCTCAGGATGAGGCCGGTCTCACGAAGACATTCCAGACGTGGCCTCGTGGGTGGTTCCACATTCCGTAGGACCCCGATTTCCCGGTCCCCTCTTGATAAGAACCCGATGCCCGGACACCTCTCCGAACTCCACCCTGTGAATGAAGTCAACACGAAGGGGCAGTTTTTCCGTGCGTCGTTCGGAAAAAACCCCAGGTTCCAAATACAGCTGGACAAGCGGCCTCTCTCCCCGGGGACATCTCGAGAGGCAAGCGGAGTTCCATGCCTCAACCCAAGACGAGGCCTGACTCTCCTGTCCCCAGTCTGCAGGGACCCTGCGATCGGAGTCTGAAATCAGAGGTACCCTGCGGTTCCTGCCTCAACTGGAGATGAGGCCCTCTTCCAATGCACCAAACCCAGTGGGGTCCCGAGAGGCCCCTCCCACCTCCAGTTTCCCTGGCTTCTCAGAGCCACCATGAGAAGCCCCCTGAGGTCACCTGCACAAGTCGAGGGAACCCAGGGTTTCCTGCCTCAACCCGGGAAAGACCTCGAGAGACCTTCTTCAACACGTCTCGAGGCCAGATTCCCCTCCCATGGCTCGGGAGCAATGACGCGCTCCCCCTCGCCACTCGCATGGAGACCCGACTTCCCTGGCGCCCCACGAGAGGCTCACTGACCTCGCCGTCGTACCTCGTGAGAAACCGCACACTGGGGCCGCCGCTCGAGAACAACCCCGAGATTCCCCCGTCATCGAGAGATGAGGGCCTTCGTCTCCTGCATGGCCTAGAGACCAATCTCTCGACCTCTCTCCAAACGCCTCAGGAGGCTTGACTCCCTTGAGTCCACCCAGTGAGCTCCAAGAGATACCCGTCGCGATTCGAGAGCAGAGCGGGGTTCTTTGCTTCCACTCGAGAGGAATGCCTGTCTCCCCGGGTGCGTCTGCAATGCAACCCCGAGATCCCTGTCGCCCCTGGAGAGGAAAATTGGCTTCTGGACACAAGCCTAGATGAGGTCTATTGGCCCTGCAGTCACTCGAGAGCAATGCCCAGCTTTCCTTCGCAACTCGAATGGAAGATTGGACTTGCCTGGGCCAACACAAGAGGCATCCTGAATTCCCCGTCGTAACTCGAGAATCCCGCCGTAACTCGAGAAAAACCCCCAAACAGGATAAACCCTAGGAGAAACACCCCAAGACACATATTAATCAAATTAACAAAGATCAAACACAAAGAACAAATATTAAAAGCAGCAAGGGAAAAACAACAAATAACACACAAGGGAATTCCCATAAGGATAACAGCTGATCTTTCAATAGAACCTCTTCAAGCCAGGAGGGAATGGCAAGACATACTTAAAATGATGAAAGAAAATAACCTACACCCCAGATTATTGTACCCAGCAAGGATCTCATTCAAGTATGAAGGAGAAATCAAAAGCTTTTCAGACAAGCAAAAGCTGAGAGAATTCTGCACCACCAAACCTGCTCTCCAGCAAATACTAAAGGATATTCTCTAGACAGGAAACACAAAAATGGTGTATAAACTCGAACCCAAAACAATAAAGTAAATGGCAACGGGATCATACTTATTAGTAATTACCTTAAACGTAAATGGGTTGAATGCCCCAACCAAAAGACAAAGACTGGCTGAATGGATACAAAAACAAGACCCTTACATATGTTGTCTACAAGAGACCCACCTCAAAACAGGGAACACATACAGACTGAAAGTGAAGGGCTGGAAAAAGATTTTCCATGCAAATTGGGACCAAAAGAAAGCAGGAGTGACAATACTCGTATCAGATAAATTAGACTTTAAAACAAAGGCTGTGAAAAGAGACAAAGAAGGTCACTACATAATGATCAAAGGATCAATCCAGAAGAAGATATAACAATTATAAATATATATCCACCCAACATGGGAGCACCGCAGTATGTAAGACAAATCCTAACAAGTATGAAAGGAGAAATTAACAATAACACAATAATAGTGGGAGATTTAATACCCCACTCACACCTATGGATAGATCAACTAAACAGAAAATTAACAAGGAAAAAAAAAAAAAACATGTATCTATAAAGCTCACTAAAGCAAAGCATAGTAAAATGAGGTATGGCAATAAAAGGCGTTAAATTTATCAAATAAAAAATAAAAAAAAAAGAAAACGATAAAACACTGGTGAAAGAAATCAAAGAGGACACTAATAGATGGAGAAATATATCATGTTCATGGATTGGAAGAATCAATATAGTGAAAATGAGTATACTACCCAAAGCAATTTAGAGAAAAAAAAAAAAAAAGACAAAAACCACGTGGCTCCCCCGTCATCGCAAGATGAAGCCCTTTCTCGCTACAGCGTCTCAGGAGAAGTCCCACGTTAGGAATTGGAGGTCGAAAGGGCACTTGGCACCCTTGATGCGACCCACAAAGTTCCCCGAAATCCCGGTCTCCCTCGAGAGGAACACTGAGGTTTTCCGGCACCCCCTCCTCTGAGCCCTTTCTCCCCTCCTGATCTGGACAGGAGGGTCGACTCCCCTGCTTTGTCTGGAAGGGGTTCCCGACCTTCCGGTCGCACCTCAGGATGAGGCCGGTCTCACGAAGACATTCCAGACGTGGCCTCGTGGGTGGTTCCACATTCCGTAGGACCCCGATTTCCCGGTCCCCTCTTGATAAGAACCCGATGCCCGGACACCTCTCCGAACTCCACCCTGTGAATGAAGTCAACACGAAGGGGCAGTTTTTCCGTGCATCGTTCGGAAAAAACCCCAGGTTCCAAATACAGCTGGACAAGCGGCCTCTCTCCCCGGGGACATCTCGAGAGGCAAGCGGAGTTCCATGCCTCAACCCAAGACGAGGCCTGACTCTCCGGTCCCCAGTCTGCAGGGACCCTGCGATCGGAGTCTGAAATCAGAGGTACCCTGCGGTTCCTGCCTCAACTGGAGATGAGGCCCTCTGCCAATGCACCAAACCCAGTGGGGTCCCGAGAGGCCCCTCCCACCTCCAGTTTCCCTGGCCTCTCAGAGCCACCATGAGAAGCCCCATGAGGTCACATGCACAAGTCGAGGGAACCCAGGGTTTCCTGCCTCAACCCGGGAAAGACCTCGAGAGACCTTCTTCAACACGTCTCGAGGCCAGATTCCCCTCCCATGGCTCGGGAGCAATGACGCGCTTCCCCTCGCCACTCGCATGGAGACCCGACTTCCCTGGCGCCCCACGAGAGGCTCACTGACCTCGCCGTCGTACCTCGTGAGAAACCGCACACTGGGGCCGCCGCTCGAGAACAACCCCGAGATTCCCCCGTCATCGAGAGATGAGGGCCTTCGTCTCCTGCATGGCCTAGAGACCAATCTCGCGACCTCTCTCCAAACGCCTCAGGAGGCTTGACTCCCTTGAGTCCACCCAGTGAGCTCCAAGAGATACCCGTCGCGATTCGAGAGCAGAGCGGGGTTCCTTGCTTCCACTCGAGAGGAATGCCTGTCTCCCCGGGTGCGTCTGGAATGCAACCCCGAGATCCCTGTCGCCCCTGGAGAGGAACATTGGCTTCTGGACACAAGCCTAGATGAGGTCTATTGGCCCTGCAGTCACTCGAGAGCAATCCCCAGCTTTCCTTCGCAACTCGAATGGAAGATTGGACTTGCCTGGGCCAACACAAGAGGCATCCTGAATTCCCCGTCGTAACTCGAGAATCCCGCCGTAACTCGAGAAAAACCACGTGGCTCCCCCGTCATCGCAAGATGAAGCCCTTTCCCGCTACAGCGCCTCAGGAGAAGTCCCACGTTAGGAATTGGAGGTCGAAAGGGCACTTGGCACCCTTGATGCGACCCACAAAGTTCCCCGAAATCCCGGTCTCCCTCGAGAGGAACACTGAGGTTTTCCGGCACCCCCTCCTCTGAGCCCTTTCTCCCCTCCTGATCTGGACAGGAGGGTCGACTCCCCTGCTTTGTCTGGAAGGGGTTCCCGACCTTCCGGTCGCACCTCAGGATGAGGCCGGTCTCACGAAGACATTCCAGACGTGGCCTCGTGGGTGGTTCCACATTCCGTAGGACCCCGATTTCCCGGTCCCCTCTTGATAAGAACCCGATGCCCGGACACCTCTCCGAACTCCACCCTGTGAATGAAGTCAACACGAAGGGGCAGTTTTTCCGTGCGTCGTTCGGAAAAAACCCCAGGTTCCAAATACAGCGCGACAAGCGGCCTCTCTCCCCGGGGACATCTCGAGAGGCAAGCGGAGTTCCATGCCTCAACCCAAGACGAGGCCTGACTCTCCTGTCCCCAGTCTGCAGGGACCCTGCGATCGGAGTCTGAAATCAGAGGTACCCTGCGGTTCCTGCCTCAACTGGAGATGAGGCCCTCTGCCAATGCACCAAACCCAGTGGGGTCCCGAGAGGCCCCTCCCACCTCCAGTTTCCCTGGCTTCTCAGAGCCACCATGAGAAGCCCCCTGAGGTCACCTGCACAAGTCGAGGGAACCCAGGGTTTCCTGCCTCAACCCGGGAAAGACCTCGAGAGACCTTCTTCAACACGTCTCGAGGCCAGAGTCCCCTCCCATGGCTCGGGAGCAATGACGCGCTCCCCCTCGCCACTCGCATGGAGACCCGACTTCCCTGGCGCCCCACGAGAGGCTCACTGACCTCGCCGTCGTACCTCGTGAGAAACCGCACACTGGGGCCGCCGCTCGAGAACAACCCCGAGATTCCCCCGTCATCGAGAGATGAGGGCCTTCGTCTCCTGCATGGCCTAGAGACCAATCTCGCGACCTCTCTCCAAACGCCTCAGGAGGCTTGACTCCCTTGAGTCCACCCAGTGAGCTCCAAGAGATACCCGTCGCGATTCGAGAGCAGAGCGGGGTTCTTTGCTTCCACTCGAGAGGAATGCCTGTCTCCCCGGGTGCGTCTGGAATGCAACCCCGAGATCCCTGTCGCCTCTGGAGAGGAACATTGGCTTCTGGACACAAGCCTAGATGAGGTCTATTGGCCCTGCAGTCACTCGAGAGCAATGCCCATCTTTCCTTCGCAACTCGAATGGAAGATTGGACTTGCCTGGGCCAACACAAGAGGCATCCTGAATTCCCCGTCGTAACTCGAGAATCCCGCCGTAACTCGAGAAAAACCACGTGGCTCCCCCGTCATCGCAAGATGAAGCCCTTTCCCGCTACAGCGTCTCAGGGGAAGTCCCACGTTAGGAATTGGAGGTCGAAAGGGCACTTGGCACCCTTGATGCGACCCACAAAGTTCCCCGAAATCCCGGTCTCCCTCGAGAGGAACACTGAGGGTTTCCGGCACCCCCTCCTCTGAGCCCTTTCTCCCCTCCTGATCTGGACAGGAGGGTCGACTCCCCTGCTTTGTCTGGAAGGGGTTCCCGACCTTCCGGTCGCACCTCAGGATGAGGCCGGTCTCACGAAGACATTCCAGACGTGGCCTCGTGGGTGGTTCCACATTCCGTAGGACCCCGATTTCCCGGTCCCCTCTTGATAAGAACCCGATGCCCGGACACCTCTCCGAACTCCACCCTGTGAATGAAGTCAACACGAAGGGGCAGTTTTTCCGTGCGTCGTTCGGAAAAAACCCCAGGTTCCAAATACAGCTGGACAAGCGGCCTCTCTCCCCGGGGACATCTCGAGAGGCAAGCGGAGTTCCATGCCTCAACCCAAGACGAGGCCTGACTCTCCTGTCCCCAGTCTGCAGGGACCCTGCGATCGGAGTCTGAAATCAGAGGTACCCTGCGGTTCCTGCCTCAACTGGAGATGAGGCCCTCTTCCAATGCACCAAACCCAGTGGGGTCCCGAGAGGCCCCTCCCACCTCCAGTTTCCCTGGCTTCTCAGAGCCACCATGAGAAGCCCCCTGAGGTCACCTGCACAAGTCGAGGGAACCCAGGGTTTCCTGCCTCAACCCGGGAAAGACCTCGAGAGACCTTCTTCAACACGTCTCGAGGCCAGATTCCCCTCCCATGGCTCGGGAGCAATGACGCGCTCCCCCTCGCCACTCGCATGGAGACCCGACTTCCCTGGCGCCCCACGAGAGGCTCACTGACCTCGCCGTCGTACCTCGTGAGAAACCGCACACTGGGGCCGCCGCTCGAGAACAACCCCGAGATTCCCCCGTCATCGAGAGATGAGGGCCTTCGTCTCCTGCATGGCCTAGAGACCAATCTCGCGACCTCTCTCCAAACGCCTCAGGAGGCTTGACTCCCTTGAGTCCACCCAGTGAGCTCCAAGAGATACCCGTCGCGATTCGAGAGCAGAGCGGGGTTCTTTGCTTCCACTCGAGAGGAATGCCTGTCTCCCCGGGTGCGTCTGGAATGCAACCCCGAGATCCCTGTCGCCCCTGGAGAGGAACATTGGCTTCTGGACACAAGCCTAGATGAGGTCTATTGGCCCTGCAGTCACTCGAGAGCAATGCCCAGCTTTCCTTCGCAACTCGAATGGAAGATTGGACTTGCCTGGGCCAACACAAGAGGCATCCTGAATTCCCCGTCATAACTCGAGAATCCCGCCGTAACTCGAGAAAACCCCCAAACAGGATAAACCCTAGGAGAAACACCCCAAGACACATATTAATCAAATTAACAAAGATCAAACACAAAGAACAAATATTAAAAGCAGCAAGGGAAAAACAACAAATAACACACAAGGGAATTCCCATAAGGATAACAGCTGATCTTTCAATAGAACCTCTTCAAGCCAGGAGGGAATGGCAAGACATACTTAAAATGATGAAAGAAAATAACCTACACCCCAGATTATTGTACCCAGCAAGGATCTCATTCAAGTATGAAGGAGAAATCAAAAGCTTTTCAGACAAGCAAAAGCTGAGAGAATTCTGCACCACCAAACCTGCTCTCCAGCAAATACTAAAGGATATTCTCTAGACAGGAAACACAAAAATGGTGTATAAACTCGAACCCAAAACAATAAAGTAAATGGCAACGGGATCATACTTATTAGTAATTACCTTAAACGTAAATGGGTTGAATGCCCCAACCAAAAGACAAAGACTGGCTGAATGGATACAAAAACAAGACCCTTACATATGTTGTCTACAAGAGACCCACCTCAAAACAGGGAACACATACAGACTGAAAGTGAAGGGCTGGAAAAAGATTTTCCATGCAAATTGGGACCAAAAGAAAGCAGGAGTGACAATACTCGTATCAGATAAATTAGACTTTAAAACAAAGGCTGTGAAAAGAGACAAAGAAGGTCACTACATAATGATCAAAGGATCAATCCAAGAAGAAGATATAACAATTATAAATATATATCCACCCAACATGGGAGCACCGCAGTATGTAAGACAAATCCTAACAAGTATGAAAGGAGAAATTAACAATAACACAATAATAGTGGGATATTTAATACCCCACTCACACCTATGGATAGATCAACTAAACAGAAAATTAACAAGGAAAAAAAAAAAAAAACATGTATCTATAAAGCTCACTAAAGCAAAGCATAGTAAAATGAGGTATGGCAATAAAAGGCGTTAAATTTATCAAATAAAAAATAAAAAAAAAAGAAAACGATAAAACACTGGTGAAAGAAATCAAAGAGGACACTAATAGATGGAGAAATATATCATGTTCATGGATTGGAAGAATCAATATAGTGAAAATGAGTATACTACCCAAAGCAATTTAGAGAAAAAAAAAAAAAAGACAAAAACCACGTGGCTCCCCCGTCATCGCAAGATGAAGCCCTTTCTCGCTACAGCGTCTCAGGAGAAGTCCCACGTTAGGAATTGGAGGTCGAAAGGGCACTTGGCACCCTTGATGCGACCCACAAAGTTCCCCGAAATCCCGGTCTCCCTCGAGAGGAACACTGAGGTTTTCCGGCACCCCCTCCTCTGAGCCCTTTCTCCCCTCCTGATCTGGACAGGAGGGTCGACTCCCCTGCTTTGTCTGGAAGGGGTTCCCGACCTTCCGGTCGCACCTCAGGATGAGGCCGGTCTCACGAAGACATTCCAGACGTGGCCTCGTGGGTGGTTCCACATTCCGTAGGACCCCGATTTCCCGGTCCCCTCTTGATAAGAACCCGATGCCCGGACACCTCTCCGAACTCCACCCTGTGAATGAAGTCAACACGAAGGGGCAGTTTTTCCGTGCATCGTTCGGAAAAAACCCCAGGTTCCAAATACAGCTGGACAAGCGGCCTCTCTCCCCGGGGACATCTCGAGAGGCAAGCGGAGTTCCATGCCTCAACCCAAGACGAGGCCTGACTCTCCTGTCCCCAGTCTGCAGGGACCCTGCGATCGGAGTCTGAAATCAGAGGTACCCTGCGGTTCCTGCCTCAGCTGGAGATGAGGCCCTCTGCCAATGCACCAAACCCAGTGGGGTCGCGAGAGGCCCCTCCCACCTCCAGTTTCCCTGGCCTCTCAGAGCCACCATGAGAAGCCCCCTGAGGTCACCTGCACAAGTCGAGGGAACCCAGGGTTTCCTGCCTCAACCCGGGAAAGACCTCGAGAGACCTTCTTCAACACGTCTCGAGGCCAGATTCCCCTCCCATGGCTCGGGAGCAATGACGCGCTCCCCTCGCCACTCGCATGGAGACCCGACTTCCCTGGCGCCCCACGAGAGGCTCACTGACCTCGCCGTCGTACCTCGTGAGAAACCGCACACTGGGGCCGCCGCTCGAGAACAACCCCGAGATTCCCCCGTCATCGAGAGATGAGGGCCTTCGTCTCCTGCATGGCCTAGAGACCAATCTCGCGACCTCTCTCCAAACGCCTCAGGAGGCTTGACTCCCTTGAGTCCACCCAGTGAGCTCCAAGAGATACCCGTCGCGATTCGAGAGCAGAGCGGGGTTCTTTGCTTCCACTCGAGAGGAATGCCTGTCTCCCCGGGTGCGTCTGGAATGCAACCCCGAGATCCCTGTCGCCCCTGGAGAGGAACATTGGCTTCTGGACACAAGCCTAGATGAGGTCTATTGGCCCTGCAGTCACTCGAGAGCAATCCCCAGCTTTCCTTCGCAACTCGAATGGAAGATTGGACTTGCCTGGGCCAACACAAGAGGCATCCTGAATTCCCCGTCGTAACTCGAGAATCCCGCCGTAACTCGAGAAAAACCACGTGGCTCCCCCGTCATCGCAAGATGAAGCCCTTTCCCGCTACAGCGCCTCAGGAGAAGTCCCACGTTAGGAATTGGAGGTCGAAAGGGCACTTGGCACCCTTGATGCGACCCACAAAGTTCCCCGAAATCCCGGTCTCCCTCGAGAGGAACACTGAGGTTTTCCGGCACCCCCTCCTCTGAGCCCTTTCTCCCCTCCTGATCTGGACAGGAGGGTCGACTCCCCTGCTTTGTCTGGAAGGGGTTCCCGACCTTCCGGTCGCACCTCAGGATGAGGCCGGTCTCACGAAGACATTCCAGACGTGGCCTCGTGGGTGGTTCCACATTCCGTAGGACCCCGATTTCCCGGTCCCCTCTTGATAAGAACCCGATGCCCGGACACCTCTCCGAACTCCACCCTGTGAATGAAGTCAACACGAAGGGGCAGTTTTTCCGTGCATCGTTCGGAAAAAACCCCAGGTTCCAAATACAGCGCGACAAGCGGCCTCTCTCCCCGGGGACATCTCGAGAGGCAAGCGGAGTTCCATGCCTCAACCCAAGACGAGGCCTGACTCTCCTGTCCCCAGTCTGCAGGGACCCTGCGATCGGAGTCTGAAATCAGAGGTACCCTGCGGTTCCTGCCTCAACTGGAGATGAGGCCCTCTGCCAATGCACCAAACCCAGTGGAGTCCCGAGAGGCCCCTCCCACCTCCAGTTTCCCTGGCTTCTCAGAGCCACCATGAGAAGCCCCCTGAGGTCACCTGCACAAGTCGAGGGAACCCAGGGTTTCCTGCCTCAACCCGGGAAAGACCTCGAGAGACCTTCTTCAACACGTCTCGAGGCCAGAGTCCCCTCCCATGGCTCGGGAGCAATGACGCGCTCCCCCTCGCCACTCGCATGGAGACCCGACTTCCCTGGCGCCCCACGAGAGGCTCACTGACCTCGCCGTCGTACCTCGTGAGAAACCGCACACTGGGGCCGCCGCTCGAGAACAACCCCGAGATTCCCCCGTCATCGAGAGATGAGGGCCTTCGTCTCCTGCATGGCCTAGAGACCAATCTCGCGACCTCTCTCCAAACGCCTCAGGAGGCTTGACTCCCTTGAGTCCACCCAGTGAGCTCCAAGAGATACCCGTCGCGATTCGAGAGCAGAGCGGGGTTCTTTGCTTCCACTCGAGAGGAATGCCTGTCTCCCCGGGTGCGTCTGGAATGCAACCCCGAGATCCCTGTCGCCTCTGGAGAGGAACATTGGCTTCTGGACACAAGCCTAGATGAGGTCTATTGGCCCTGCAGTCACTCGAGAACAATGCCCAGCTTTCCTTCGCAACTCGAATGGAAGATTGGACTTGCCTGGGCCAACACAAGAGGCATCCTGAATTCCCCGTCGTAACTCGAGAATCCCGCCGTAACTCGAGAAAAACCACGTGGCTCCCCCGTCATCGCAAGATGAAGCCCTTTCCCGCTACAGCGTCTCAGGGAAGTCCCACGTTAGGATTTGGAGGTCGAAAGGGCACTTGGCACCCTTGATGCGACCCACAAAGTTCCCCGAAATCCCGGTCTCCCTCGAGAGGAACCCTGAGGGTTTCCGGCACCACCTCCTCTGAGCCCTTTCTCCCCTCCTGATCTGGACAGGAGGGTCGACTCCCCTGCTTTGTCTGGAAGGGGTTCCCGACCTTCCGGTCGCACCTCAGGATGAGGCCGGTCTCACGAAGACATTCCAGACGTGGCCTCGTGGGTGGTTCCGCATTCCGTAGGACCCCGATTTCCCGGTCCCCTCTTGGTAAGAACCCGATGCCCGGACACCTCTCCGAACTCCACCCTGTGAATGAAGTCAACACGAAGGGGCAGTTTTTCCGTGCGTCGTTCGGAAAAAACCCCAGATTCCAAATACAGCTCGACAAGCGGCCTCTCTCCCCGGGGACATCTTGAGAGGCAAGCGGAGTTCCATGCCTCAACCCAAGACGAGGCCTGACTCTCCTGTCCCCAGTCTGCAGGGACCCTGCGATCGGAGTCTGAAATCAGAGGTTCCCTGCGGTTCCTGCCTCAGCTGGAGATGAGGCCCTCTTCCAATGCACCAAACCCAGTGGGGTCCCGAGAGGCCCCTCCCACCTCCAGTTTCCCTGGCTTCTCAGAGCCACCATGAGAAGCCCCCTGAGGTCACCTGCACAAGTCGAGGGAACCCAGGGTTTCCTGCCTCAACCCGGGAAAGACCTCGAGAGACCTTCTTCAACACGTCTCGAGGCCAGATTCCCCTCCCATGGCTCGGGAGCAATGACGCGCTCCCCCTCGCCACTCGCATGGATACCCGACTTCCCTGGCGCCCCACGAGAGGCTCACTGACCTCGCCGTCGTACCTCGTGAGAAACCGCACACTGCGGCCGCCGCTCGAGAACAACCCCGAGATTCCCCCGTCATCGAGAGATGAGGGCCTTCGTCTCCTGCATGGCCTAGAGACCAATCTCGCGACCTCTCTCCAAACGCCTCAGGAGGCTTGACTCCCTTGAGTCCACCCAGTGAGCTCCAAGAGATACCCGTCGCGATTCGAGAGCAGAGCGGGGTTCTTTGCTTCCACTCGAGAGGAATGCCTGTCTCCCCGGGTGCGTCTGCAATGCAACCCCGAGATCCCTGTCGCCTCTGGAGAGGAAAATTGGCTTCTGGACACAAGCCTAGATGAGGTCTATTGGCCCTGCAGTCACTCGAGAGCAATGCCCAGCTTTCCTTCGCAACTCGAATGGAAGATTGGACTTGCCTGGGCCAACACAAGAGGCATCCTGAATTCCCCGTCGTAACTCGAGAATCCCGCCGTAACTCGAGAAAAAACCCCAAACAGGATAAACCCTAGGAGAAACACCCCAAGACACATATTAATCAAATTAACAAAGATCAAACACAAAGAACAAATATTAAAAGCAGCAAGGGAAAAACAACAAATAACACACAAGGGAATTCCCATAAGGATAACAGCTGATCTTTCAATAGAACCTCTTCAAGCCAGGAGGGAATGGCAAGACATACTTAAAATGATGAAAGAAAATAACCTACACCCCAGATTATTGTACCCAGCAAGGATCTCATTCAAGTATGAAGGAGAAATCAAAAGCTTTTCAGACAAGCAAAAGCTGAGAGAATTCTGCACCACCAAACCTGCTCTCCAGCAAATACTAAAGGATATTCTCTAGACAGGAAACACAAAAATGGTGTATAAACTCGAACCCAAAACAATAAAGTAAATGGCAACGGGATCATACTTATTAGTAATTACCTTAAACGTAAATGGGTTGAATGCCCCAACCAAAAGACAAAGACTGGCTGAATGGATACAAAAACAAGACCCTTACATATGTTGTCTACAAGAGACCCACCTCAAAACAGGGAACACATACAGACTGAAAGTGAAGGGCTGGAAAAAGATTTTCCATGCAAATTGGGACCAAAAGAAAGCAGGAGTGACAATACTCGTATCAGATAAATTAGACTTTAAAACAAAGGCTGTGAAAAGAGACAAAGAAGGTCACTACATAATGATCAAAGGATCAATCCAAGAAGAAGATATAACAATTATAAATATATATCCACCCAACATGGGAGCACCGCAGTATGTAAGACAAATCCTAACAAGTATGAAAGGAGAAATTAACAATAACACAATAATAGTGGGAGATTTAATACCCCACTCACACCTATGGATAGATCAACTAAACAGAAAATTAACAAGGAAAAAAAAAAAAAACATGTATCTATAAAGCTCACTAAAGCAAAGCATAGTAAAATGAGGTATGGCAATAAAAGGCGTTAAATTTATCAAATAAAAAATAAAAAAAAAAAGAAAACGATAAAACACTGGTGAAAGAAATCAAAGAGGACACTAATAGATGGAGAAATATATCATGTTCATGGATTGGAAGAATCAATATAGTGAAAATGAGTATACTACCCAAAGCAATTTAGAGAAAAAAAAAAAAAAGACAAAAACCACGTGGCTCCCCCGTCATCGCAAGATGAAGCCCTTTCTCGCTACAGCGTCTCAGGAGAAGTCCCACGTTAGGAATTGGAGGTCGAAAGGGCACTTGGCACCCTTGATGCGACCCACAAAGTTCCCCGAAATCCCGGTCTCCCTCGAGAGGAACACTGAGGTTTTCCGGCACCCCCTCCTCTGAGCCCTTTCTCCCCTCCTGATCTGGACAGGAGGGTCGACTCCCCTGCTTTGTCTGGAAGGGGTTCCCGACCTTCCGGTCGCACCTCAGGATGAGGCCGGTCTCACGAAGACATTCCAGACGTGGCCTCGTGGGTGGTTCCACATTCCGTAGGACCCCGATTTCCCGGTCCCCTCTTGATAAGAACCCGATGCCCGGACACCTCTCCGAACTCCACCCTGTGAATGAAGTCAACACGAAGGGGCAGTTTTTCCGTGCATCGTTCGGAAAAAACCCCAGGTTCCAAATACAGCTGGACAAGCGGCCTCTCTCCCCGGGGACACCTCGAGAGGCAAGCGGAGTTCCATGCCTCAACCCAAGACGAGGCCTGACTCTCCGGTCCCCAGTCTGCAGGGACCCTGCGATCGGAGTCTGAAATCAGAGGTACCCTGCGGTTCCTGCCTCAACTGGAGATGAGGCCCTCTGCCAATGCACCAAACCCAGTGGGGTCCCGAGAGGCCCCTCCCACCTCCAGTTTCCCTGGCTTCTCAGAGCCACCATGAGAAGCCCCATGAGGTCACATGCACAACTCGAGGGAACCCAGGGTTTCCTGCCTCAACCCGGGAAAGACCTCGAGAGACCTTCTTCAACACGTCTCGAGGCCAGATTCCCCTACCATGGCTCGGGAGCAGTACGCGCTCCCCCTCACCACTCGAATGGAGACCCGACTTCCCTGGCGCCCCACCAGAGGCTCACTGACCTCGCCGTCGTACCCCGTGAGAAACCGCACACTGGGGCCGCCGCTCGAGAACAACCCCGAGATTCCCCCGTCATCGAGAGATGAGGGCCTTCGTCTCCTGCATGGCCTAGAGACCAATCTCGCGACCTCTCTCCAAACGCCTCAGGAGGCTTGACTCCCTTGAGTCCACCCAGTGAGCTCCAAGAGATACCCGTCGCGATTCGAGAGCAGAGCGGGGTTCTTTGCTTCCACTCGAGAGGAATGCCTGTCTCCCCGGGTGCGTCTGGAATGCAACCCCGAGATCCCTGTCGCCTCTGGAGAGGAACATTGGCTTCTGGACACAAGCCTAGATGAGGTCTATTGGCCCTGCAGTCACTCGAGAGCAATGCCCATCTTTCCTTCGCAACTCGAATGGAAGATTGGACTTGCCTGGGCCAACACAAGAGGCATCCTGAATTCCCCGTCGTAACTCGAGAATCCCGCCGTAACTCGAGAAAAACCACGTGGCTCCCCCGTCATCGCAAGATGAAGCCCTTTCCCGCTACAGCGTCTCAGGAGAAGTCCCACGTTAGGAATTGGAGGTCGAAAGGGCACTTGGCACCCTTGATGCGACCCACAAAGTTCCCCGAAATCCCGGTCTCCCTCGAGAGGAACACTGAGGTTTTCCGGCACCCCCTCCTCTGAGCCCTTTCTCCCCTCCTGATCTGGACAGGAGGGTCGACTCCCCTGCTTTGTCTGGAAGGGGTTCCCGACCTTCCGGTCGCACCTCAGGATGAGGCCGGTCTCACGAAGACATTCCAGACGTGGCCTCGTGGGTGGTTCCACATTCCGTAGGACCCCGATTTCCCGGTCCCCTCTTGATAAGAACCCGATGCCCGGACACCTCTCCGAACTCCACCCTGTGAATGAAGTCAACACGAAGGGGCAGTTTTTCCGTGCATCGTTCGGAAAAAACCCCAGGTTCCAAATACAGCTGGACAAGCGGCCTCTCTCCCCGGGGACATCTCGAGAGGCAAGCGGAGTTCCATGCCTCAACCCAAGACGAGGCCTGACTCTCCTGTCCCCAGTCTGCAGGGACCCTGCGATCGGAGTCTGAAATCAGAGGTACCCTGCGGTTCCTGCCTCAACTGGAGATGAGGCCCTCTGCCAATGCACCAAACCCAGTGGGGTCCCGAGAGGCCCCTCCCACCTCCAGTTTCCCTGGCCTCTCAGAGCCACCATGAGAAGCCCCATGAGGTCACATGCACAAGTCGAGGGAACCCAGGGTTTCCTGCCTCAACCCGGGAAAGACCTCGAGAGACATTCTTCAACACGTCTCGAGGCCAGATTCCCCTCCCATGGCTCGGGAGCAATGACGCGCTTCCCCTCGCCACTCGCATGGAGACCCGACTTCCCTGGCGCCCCACGAGAGGCTCACTGACCTCGCCGTCGTACCTCGTGAGAAACCGCACACTGGGGCCGCCGCTCGAGAACAACCCCGAGATTCCCCCGTCATCGAGAGATGAGGGCCTTCGTCTCCTGCATGGCCTAGAGACCAATCTCGCGACCTCTCTCCAAACGCCTCAGGAGGCTTGACTCCCTTGAGTCCACCCAGTGAGCTCCAAGAGATACCCGTCGCGATTCGAGAGCAGAGCGGGGTTCCTTGCTTCCACTCGAGAGGAATGCCTGTCTCCCCGCGTGCGTCTGGAATGCAACCCCGAGATCCCTGTCGCCCCTGGAGAGGAACATTGGCTTCTGGACACAAGCCTAGATGAGGTCTACTGGCCCTGCAGTCACTCGAGAGCAATCCCCAGCTTTCCTTCGCAACTCGAATGGAAGATTGGACTTGCCTGGGCCAACACAAGAGGCAGCCTGAATTCCCCGTCGTAACTCGAGAATCCCGCCGTAACTCGAGAAAAAACACGTGGCTCCCCCGTCATCGCAAGATGAAGCCCTTTCCCGCTACAGCGCCTCAGGAGAAGTCCCACGTTAGGAATTGGAGGTCGAAAGGGCACTTGGCACCCTTGATGCGACCCACAAAGTTCCCCGAAATCCCGGTCTCCCTCGAGAGGAACACTGAGGTTTTCCGGCACCCCCTCCTCTGAGCCCTTTCTCCCCTCCTGATCTGGACAGGAGGGTCGACTCCCCTGCTTTGTCTGGAAGGGGTTCCCGACCTTCCGGTCGCACCTCAGGATGAGGCCGGTCTCACGAAGACATTCCAGACGTGGCCTCGTGGGTGGTTCTACATTCCGTAGGACCCCGATTTCCCGGTCCCCTCTTGATAAGAACCCGATGCCCGGACACCTCTCCGAACTCCACCCTGTGAATGAAGTCAACACGAAGGGGCAGTTTTTCCGTGCGTCGTTCGGAAAAAACCCCAGGTTCCAAATACAGCTCGACAAGCGGCCTCTCTCCCCGGGGACATCTCGAGAGGCAAGCGGAGTTCCATGCCTCAACCCAAGACGAGGCCTGACTCTCCTGTCCCCAGTCTGCAGGGACCCTGCGATCGTAGTCTGAAAGCAGAGGTACCCTGCGGTTCCTGCCTCAACTGGAGATGAGGCCCTCTTCCAATGCACCAAACCCAGTGGGGTCCCGAGAGGCCCCTCCCACCTCCAGTTTCCCTGGCTTCTCAGAGCCACCATGAGAAGCCCCCTGAGGTCACCTGCACAAGTCGAGGGAACCCAGGGTTTCCTGCCTCAACCCGGGAAAGACCTCGAGAGACCTTCTTCAACACGTCTTGAGGCCAGATTCCCCTCCCATGGCTCGGGAGCAATGACGCGCTCCCCCTCGCCACTCGCATGGAGACCCGACTTCCCTGGCGCCCCACGAGAGGCTCACTGACCTCGCCGTCATACCTCGTGAGAAACCGCACACTGCGGCCGCCGCTCGAGAACAACCCCGAGATTCCCCCGTCATCGAGAGATGAGGGCCTTCGTCTCCTGCATGGCCTAGAGACCAATCTCGCGACCTCTCTCCAAACGCCTCAGGAGGCTTGACTCCCTTGAGTCCACCCAGTGAGCTCCAAGAGATACCCGTCGCGATTCGAGAGCAGAGCGGGGTTCTTTGCTTCCACTCGAGAGGAATGCCTGTCTCCCCGGGTGCGTCTGCAATGCAACCCCGAGATCTCTGTCGCCCCTGGAGAGGAAAATTGGCTTCTGGACACAAGCCTAGATGAGGTCTATTGGCCCTGCAGTCACTCGAGAGCAATGCCCAGCTTTCCTTCGCAACTCGAATGGAAGATTGGACTTGCCTGGGCCAACACAAGAGGCATCCTGAATTCCCCGTCGTAACTCGAGAATCCCGCCGTAACTCGAGAAAAAACCCCAAACAGGATAAACCCTAGGAGAAACACCCCAAGACACATATTAATCAAATTAACAAAGATCAAACACAAAGAACAAATATTAAAAGCAGCAAGGGAAAAACAACAAATAACACACAAGGGAATTCCCATAAGGATAACAGCTGATCTTTCAATAGAACCTCTTCAAGCCAGGAGGGAATGGCAAGACATACTTAAAATGATGAAAGAAAATAACCTACACCCCAGATTATTGTACCCAGCAAGGATCTCATTCAAGTATGAAGGAGAAATCAAAAGCTTTTCAGACAAGCAAAAGCTGAGAGAATTCTGCACCACCAAACCTGCTCTCCAGCAAATACTAAAGGATATTCTCTAGACAGGAAACACAAAAATGGTGTATAAACTCGAACCCAAAACAATAAAGTAAATGGCAACGGGATCATACTTATTAGTAATTACCTTAAACGTAAATGGGTTGAATGCCCCAACCAAAAGACAAAGACTGGCTGAATGGATACAAAAACAAGACCCTTACATATGTTGTCTACAAGAGACCCACCTCAAAACAGGGAACACATACAGACTGAAAGTGAAGGGCTGGAAAAAGATTTTCCATGCAAATTGGGACCAAAAGAAAGCAGGAGTGACAATACTCGTATCAGATAAATTAGACTTTAAAACAAAGGCTGTGAAAAGAGACAAAGAAGGTCACTACATAATGATCAAAGGATCAATCCAAGAAGAAGATATAACAATTATAAATATATATCCACCCAACATGGGAGCACCGCAGTATGTAAGACAAATCCTAACAAGTATGAAAGGAGAAATTAACAATAACACAATAATAGTGGGAGATTTAATACCCCACTCACACCTATGGATAGATCAACTAAACAGAAAATTAACAAGGAAAAAAAAAAAAAACATGTATCTATAAAGCTCACTAAAGCAAAGCATAGTAAAATGAGGTATGGCAATAAAAGGCGTTAAATTTATCAAATAAAAAATAAAAAAAAAAAAGAAAACGATAAAACACTGGTGAAAGAAATCAAAGAGGACACTAATAGATGGAGAAATATATCATGTTCATGGATTGGAAGAATCAATATAGTGAAAATGAGTATACTACCCAAAGCAATTTAGAGAAAAAAAAAAAAAAGACAAAAACCACGTGGCTCCCCCGTCATCGCAAGATGAAGCCCTTTCTCGCTACAGCGTCTCAGGAGAAGTCCCACGTTAGGAATTGGAGGTCGAAAGGGCACTTGGCACCCTTGATGCGACCCACAAAGTTCCCCGAAATCCCGGTCTCCCTCGAGAGGAACACTGAGGTTTTCCGGCACCCCCTCCTCTGAGCCCTTTCTCCCCTCCTGATCTGGACAGGAGGGTCGACTCCCCTGCTTTGTCTGGAAGGGGTTCCCGACCTTCCGGTCGCACCTCAGGATGAGGCCGGTCTCACGAAGACATTCCAGACGTGGCCTCGTGGGTGGTTCCACATTCCGTAGGACCCCGATTTCCCGGTCCCCTCTTGGTAAGAACCCGATGCCCGGACACCTCTCCGAACTCCACCCTGTGAATGAAGTCAACACGAAGGGGCAGTTTTTCCGTGCATCGTTCGGAAAAAACCCCAGGTTCCAAATACAGCTGGACAAGCGGCCTCTCTCCCCGGGGACATCTCGAGAGGCAAGCGGAGTTCCATGCCTCAACCCAAGACGAGGCCTGACTCTCCTGTCCCCAGTCTGCAGGGACCCTGCGATCGGAGTCTGAAATCAGAGGTACCCTGCGGTTCCTGCCTCAACTGGAGATGAGGCCCTCTGCCAATGCACCAAACCCAGTGGGGTCCCGAGAGGCCCCTCCCACCTCCAGTTTCCCTGGCCTCTCAGAGCCACCATGAGAAGCCCCCTGAGGTCACCTGCACAAGTCGAGGGAACCCAGGGTTTCCTGCCTCAACCCGGGAAAGACCTCGAGAGACATTCTTCAACACGTCTCGAGGCCAGATTCCCCTCCCATGGCTCGGGAGCAATGACGCGCTTCCCCTCGCCACTCGCATGGAGACCCGACTTCCCTGGCGCCCCACGAGAGGCTCACTGACCTCGCCGTCGTACCTCGTGAGAAACCGCACACTGGGGCCGCCGCTCGAGAACAACCCCGAGATTCCCCCGTCATCGAGAGATGAGGGCCTTCGTCTCCTGCATGGCCTAGAGACCAATCTCGCGACCTCTCTCCAAACGCCTCAGGAGGCTTGACTCCCTTGAGTCCACCCAGTGAGCTCCAAGAGATACCCGTCGCGATTCGAGAGCAGAGCGGGGTTCTTTGCTTCCACTCGAGATGAATGCCTGTCTCCCCGGGTGCGTCTGGAATGCAACCCCGAGATCCCTGTCGCCTCTGGAGAGGAACATTGGCTTCTGGACACAAGCCTAGATGAGGTCTATTGGCCCTGCAGTCACTCGAGAGCAATGCCCAGCTTTCCTTCGCAACTCGAATGGAAGATTGGACTTGCCTGGGCCAACACAAGAGGCATCCTGAATTCCCCGTCGTAACTCGAGAATCCCGCCGTAACTCGAGAAAAACCACGTGGCTCCCCCGTCATCGCAAGATGAAGCCCTTTCCCGCTACATCGTCTCAGGGGAAGTCCCACGTTAGGAATTGGAGGTCGAAAGGGCACTTGGCACCCTTGATGCGACCCTCAAAGTTCCCCGAAATCCCGGTCTCCCTCGAGAGGAACACTGAGGGTTTCCGGCACCCCCTCCTCTGAGCCCTTTCTCCCCTCCTCATCTGGACAGGAGGGTCGACTCCCCTGCTTTGTCTGGAAGGGGTTCCCGACCTTCCGGTCGCACCTCAGGATGAGGCCGGTCTCACGAAGACATTCCAGACGTGGCCTCGTGGCTGGTTCCACATTCCGTAGGACCCCGATTTCCCGGTCCCCTCTTGGTAAGAACCCGATGCCCGGACACCTCTCCGAACTCCACCCTGTGAATGAAGTCAACACGAAGGGGCAGTTTTTCCGTGCGTCGTTCGGAAAAAACCCCAGGTTCCAAATACAGCTCGACAAGCGGCCTCTCTCCCCGGGGACATCTCGAGAGGCAAGCGGAGTTCCATGCCTCAACCCAAGACGAGGCCTGACTCTCCTGTCCCCAGTCTGCAGGGACCCTGCGATCGGAGTCTGAAATCAGATGTTCCCTGCGGTTCCTGCCTCAGCTGGAGATGAGGCCCTCTTCCAATGCACCAAACCCAGTGGGGTCCCGAGAGGCCCCTCCCACCTCCAGTTTCCCTGGCTTCTCAGAGCCACCATGAGAAGCCCCCTGAGGTCACCTGCACAAGTCGAGGGAACCCAGGGTTTCCTGCCTCAACCCGGGAAAGACCTCGAGAGACCTTCTTCAACACGTCTCGAGGCCAGATTCCCCTCCCATGGCTCGGGAGCAATGACGCGCTCCCCCTCGCCACTCGCATGGATACCCGACTTCCCTGGCGCCCCACGAGAGGCTCACTGACCTCGCCGTCATACCTCGTGAGAAACCGCACACTGCGGCCGCCGCTCGAGAACAACCCCGAGATTCCCCCGTCATCGAGAGATGAGGGCCTTCGTCTCCTGCATGGCCTAGAGACCAATCTCGCGACCTCTCTCCAAACGCCTCAGGAGGCTTGACTCCCTTGAGTCCACCCAGTGAGCTCCAAGAGATACCCGTCGCGATTCGAGAGCAGAGCGGGGTTCTTTGCTTCCACTCGAGAGGAATGCCTGTCTCCCCGGGTGCGTCTGCAATGCAACCCCGAGATCCCTGTCGCCCCTGGAGAGGAAAATTGGCTTCTGGACACAAGCCTAGATGAGGTCTATTGGCCCTGCAGTCACTCGAGAGCAATGCCCAGCTTTCCTTCGCAACTCGAATGGAAGATTGGACTTGCCTGGGCCAACACAAGAGGCATCCTGAATTCCCCGTCGTAACTCGAGAATCCCGCCGTAACTCGAGAAAAAACCCCAAACAGGATAAACCCTAGGAGAAACACCCCAAGACACATATTAATCAAATTAACAAAGATCAAACACAAAGAACAAATATTAAAAGCAGCAAGGGAAAAACAACAAATAACACACAAGGGAATTCCCATAAGGATAACAGCTGATCTTTCAATAGAACCTCTTCAAGCCAGGAGGGAATGGCAAGACATACTTAAAATGATGAAAGAAAATAACCTACACCCCAGATTATTGTACCCAGCAAGGATCTCATTCAAGTATGAAGGAGAAATCAAAAGCTTTTCAGACAAGCAAAAGCTGAGAGAATTCTGCACCACCAAACCTGCTCTCCAGCAAATACTAAAGGATATTCTCTAGACAGGAAACACAAAAATGGTGTATAAACTCGAACCCAAAACAATAAAGTAAATGGCAACGGGATCATACTTATTAGTAATTACCTTAAACGTAAATGGGTTGAATGCCCCAACCAAAAGACAAAGACTGGCTGAATGGATACAAAAACAAGACCCTTACATATGTTGTCTACAAGAGACCCACCTCAAAACAGGGAACACATACAGACTGAAAGTGAAGGGCTGGAAAAAGATTTTCCATGCAAATTGGGACCAAAAGAAAGCAGGAGTGACAATACTCGTATCAGATAAATTAGACTTTAAAACAAAGGCTGTGAAAAGAGACAAAGAAGGTCACTACATAATGATCAAAGGATCAATCCAAGAAGAAGATATAACAATTATAAATATATATCCACCCAACATGGGAGCACCGCAGTATGTAAGACAAATCCTAACAAGTATGAAAGGAGAAATTAACAATAACACAATAATAGTGGGAGATTTAATACCCCACTCACACCTATGGATAGATCAACTAAACAGAAAATTAACAAGGAAAAAAAAAAAAAACATGTATCTATAAAGCTCACTAAAGCAAAGCATAGTAAAATGAGGTATGGCAATAAAAGGCGTTAAATTTATCAAATAAAAAATAAAAAAAAAAAAGAAAACGATAAAACACTGGTGAAAGAAATCAAAGAGGACACTAATAGATGGAGAAATATATCATGTTCATGGATTGGAAGAATCAATATAGTGAAAATGAGTATACTACCCAAAGCAATTTAGAGAAAAAAAAAAAAAAAGACAAAAACCACGTGGCTCCCCCGTCATCGCAAGATGAAGCCCTTTCTCGCTACAGCGTCTCAGGAGAAGTCCCACGTTAGGAATTGGAGGTCGAAAGGGCACTTGGCACCCTTGA
Source organism: Bos indicus (assembly GCF_029378745.1). NCBI lineage: Eukaryota > Metazoa > Chordata > Mammalia > Artiodactyla > Bovidae > Bos > Bos indicus. The sequence continues at coordinate 126,306 of NW_027223731.1, read as the reverse complement.
TGCGACCCACAAAGTTCCCCGAAATCCCGGTCTCCCTCGAGAGGAACACTGAGGTTTTCCGGCACCCCCTCCTCTGAGCCCTTTCTCCCCTCCTGATCTGGACAGGAGGGTCGACTCCCCTGCTTTGTCTGGAAGGGGTTCCCGACCTTCCGGTCGCACCTCAGGATGAGGCCGGTCTCACGAAGACATTCCAGACGTGGCCTCGTGGGTGGTTCCACATTCCGTAGGACCCCGATTTCCCGGTCCCCTCTTGATAAGAACCCGATGCCCGGACACCTCTCCGAACTCCACCCTGTGAATGAAGTCAACACGAAGGGGCAGTTTTTCCGTGCATCGTTCGGAAAAAACCCCAGGTTCCAAATACAGCTGGACAAGCGGCCTCTCTCCCCGGGGACATCTCGAGAGGCAAGCGGAGTTCCATGCCTCAACCCAAGACGAGGCCTGACTCTCCTGTCCCCAGTCTGCAGGGACCCTGCGATCGGAGTCTGAAATCAGAGGTACCCTGCGGTTCCTGCCTCAACTGGAGATGAGGCCCTCTGCCAATGCACCAAACCCAGTGGGGTCCCGAGAGGCCCCTCCCACCTCCAGTTTCCCTGGCTTCTCAGAGCCACCATGAGAAGCCCCATGAGGTCACATGCACAAGTCGAGGGAACCCAGGGTTTCCTGCCTCAACCCGGGAAAGACCTCGAGAGACCTTCTTCAACACGTCTCGAGGCCAGATTCCCCTACCATGGCTCGGGAGCAATGACGCGCTCCCCCTCGCCACTCGCATGGAGACCCGACTTCCCTGGCGCCCCACGAGAGGCTCACTGACCTCGCCGTCGTACCTCGTGAGAAACCGCACACTGGGGCCGCCGCTCGAGAACAACCCCGAGATTCCCCCGTCATCGAGAGATGAGGGCCTTCGTCTCCTGCATGGCCTAGAGACCAATCTCGCGACCTCTCTCCAAACGCCTCAGGAGGCTTGACTCCCTTGAGTCCACCCAGTGAGCTCCAAGAGATACCCGTCGCGATTCGAGAGCAGAGCGGGGTTCTTGCTTCCACTCGAGAGGAATGCCTGTCTCCCCGCGTGCGTCTGGAATGCAACCCCGAGATCCCTGTCGCCCCTGGAGAGGAACATTGGCTTCTGGACACAAGCCTAGATGAGGTCTACTGGCCCTGCAGTCACTCGAGAGCAATCCCCAGCTTTCCTTCGCAACTCGAATGGAAGATTGGACTTGCCTGGGCCAACACAAGAGGCAGCCTGAATTCCCCGTCGTAACTCGAGAATCCCGCCGTAACTCGAGAAAAACCACGTGGCTCCCCCGTCATCGCAAGATGAAGCCCTTTCCCGCTACAGCGCCTCAGGAGAAGTCCCACGTTAGGAATTGGAGGTCGAAAGGGCACTTGGCACCCTTGATGCGACCCACAAAGTTCCCCGAAATCCCGGTCTCCCTCGAGAGGAACACTGAGGTTTTCCGGCACCCCCTCCTCTGAGCCCTTTCTCCCCTCCTGATCTGGACAGGAGGGTCGACTCCCCTGCTTTGTCTGGAAGGGGTTCCCGACCTTCCGGTCGCACCTCAGGATGAGGCCGGTCTCACGAAGACATTCCAGACGTGGCCTCGTGGGTGGTTCCACATTCCGTAGGACCCCGATTTCCCGGTCCCCTCTTGATAAGAACCCGATGCCCGGACACCTCTCCGAACTCCACCCTGTGAATGAAGTCAACACGAAGGGGCAGTTTTTCCGTACGTCGTTCGGAAAAAAACCCCAGGTTCCAAATACAGCTCGACAAGCGGCCTCTCTCCCCGGGGACATCTCGAGAGGCAAGCGGAGTTCCATGCCTCAACCCAAGACGAGGCCTGACTCTCCTGTCCCCAGTCTGCAGGGACCCTGCGATCGTAGTCTGAAATCAGAGGTACCCTGCGGTTCCTGCCTCAACTGGAGATGAGGCCCTCTTCCAATGCACCAAACCCAGTGGGGTCCCGAGAGGCCCCTCCCACCTCCAGTTTCCCTGGCTTCTCAGAGCCACCATGAGAAGCCCCCTGAGGTCACCTGCACAAGTCGAGGGAACCCAGGGTTTCCTGCCTCAACCCGGGAAAGACCTCGAGAGACCTTCTTCAACACGTCTCGAGGCCAGAGTCCCCTCCCATGGCTCGGGAGCAATGACGCGCTCCCCCTCGCCACTCGCATGGAGACCCGACTTCCCTGGCGCCCCACGAGAGGCTCACTGACCTCGCCGTCATACCTCGTGAGAAACCGCACACTGCGGCCGCCGCTCGAGAACAACCCCGAGATTCCCCCGTCATCGAGAGATGAGGGCCTTCGTCTCCTGCATGGCCTAGAGACCAATCTCGCGACCTCTCTCCAAACGCCTCAGGAGGCTTGACTCCCTTGAGTCCACCCAGTGAGCTCCAAGAGATACCCGTCGCGATTCGAGAGCAGAGCGGGGTTCTTTGCTTCCACTCGAGAGGAATGCCTGTCTCCCCGGGTGCGTCTGCAATGCAACCCCGAGATCTCTGTCGCCCCTGGAGAGGAAAATTGGCTTCTGGACACAAGCCTAGATGAGGTCTATTGGCCCTGCAGTCACTCGAGAGCAATGCCCAGCTTTCCTTCGCAACTCGAATGGAAGATTGGACTTGCCTGGGCCAACACAAGAGGCATCCTGAATTCCCCGTCGTAACTCGAGAATCCCGCCGTAACTCGAGAAAAAACCCCAAACAGGATAAACCCTAGGAGAAACACCCCAAGACACATATTAATCAAATTAACAAAGATCAAACACAAAGAACAAATATTAAAAGCAGCAAGGGAAAAACAACAAATAACACACAAGGGAATTCCCATAAGGATAACAGCTGATCTTTCAATAGAACCTCTTCAAGCCAGGAGGGAATGGCAAGACATACTTAAAATGATGAAAGAAAATAACCTACACCCCAGATTATTGTACCCAGCAAGGATCTCATTCAAGTATGAAGGAGAAATCAAAAGCTTTTCAGACAAGCAAAAGCTGAGAGAATTCTGCACCACCAAACCTGCTCTCCAGCAAATACTAAAGGATATTCTCTAGACAGGAAACACAAAAATGGTGTATAAACTCGAACCCAAAACAATAAAGTAAATGGCAACGGGATCATACTTATTAGTAATTACCTTAAACGTAAATGGGTTGAATGCCCCAACCAAAAGACAAAGACTGGCTGAATGGATACAAAAACAAGACCCTTACATATGTTGTCTACAAGAGACCCACCTCAAAACAGGGAACACATACAGACTGAAAGTGAAGGGCTGGAAAAAGATTTTCCATGCAAATTGGGACCAAAAGAAAGCAGGAGTGACAATACTCGTATCAGATAAATTAGACTTTAAAACAAAGGCTGTGAAAAGAGACAAAGAAGGTCACTACATAATGATCAAAGGATCAATCCAAGAAGAAGATATAACAATTATAAATATATATCCACCCAACATGGGAGCACCGCAGTATGTAAGACAAATCCTAACAAGTATGAAAGGAGAAATTAACAATAACACAATAATAGTGGGAGATTTAATACCCCACTCACACCTATGGATAGATCAACTAAACAGAAAATTAACAAGGAAAAAAAAAAAAAAACATGTATCTATAAAGCTCACTAAAGCAAAGCATAGTAAAATGAGGTATGGCAATAAAAGGCGTTAAATTTATCAAATAAAAAATAAAAAAAAAAAGAAAACGATAAAACACTGGTGAAAGAAATCAAAGAGGACACTAATAGATGGAGAAATATATCATGTTCATGGATTGGAAGAATCAATATAGTGAAAATGAGTATACTACCCAAAGCAATTTAGAGAAAAAAAAAAAAAAGACAAAAACCACGTGGCTCCCCCGTCATCGCAAGATGAAGCCCTTTCTCGCTACAGCGTCTCAGGAGAAGTCCCACGTTAGGAATTGGAGGTCGAAAGGGCACTTGGCACCCTTGATGCGACCCACAAAGTTCCCCGAAATCCCGGTCTCCCTCGAGAGGAACACTGAGGTTTTCCGGCACCCCCTCCTCTGAGCCCTTTCTCCCCTCCTGATCTGGACAGGAGGGTCGACTCCCCTGCTTTGTCTGGAAGGGGTTCCCGACCTTCCGGTCGCACCTCAGGATGAGGCCGGTCTCACGAAGACATTCCAGACGTGGCCTCGTGGGTGGTTCCACATTCCGTAGGACCCCGATTTCCCGGTCCCCTCTTGATAAGAACCCGATGCCCGGACACCTCTCCGAACTCCACCCTGTGAATGAAGTCAACACGAAGGGGCAGTTTTTCCGTGCATCGTTCGGAAAAAACCCCAGGTTCCAAATACAGCTGGACAAGCGGCCTCTCTCCCCGGGGACATCTCGAGAGGCAAGCGGAGTTCCATGCCTCAACCCAAGACGAGGCCTGACTCTCCTGTCCCCAGTCTGCAGGGACCCTGCGATCGGAGTCTGAAATCAGAGGTACCCTGCGGTTCCTGCCTCAACTGGAGATGAGGCCCTCTGCCAATGCACCAAACCCAGTGGGGTCCCGAGAGGCCCCTCCCACCTCCAGTTTCCCTGGCCTCTCAGAGCCACCATGAGAAGCCCCCTGAGGTCACCTGCACAAGTCGAGGGAACCCAGGGTTTCCTGCCTCAACCCGGGAAAGACCTCGAGAGACATTCTTCAACACGTCTCGAGGCCAGATTCCCCTCCCATGGCTCGGGAGCAATGACGCGCTTCCCCTCGCCACTCGCATGGAGACCCGACTTCCCTGGCGCCCCACGAGAGGCTCACTGACCTCGCCGTCGTACCTCGTGAGAAACCGCACACTGGGGCCGCCGCTCGAGAACAACCCCGAGATTCCCCCGTCATCGAGAGATGAGGGCCTTCGTCTCCTGCATGGCCTAGAGACCAATCTCGCGACCTCTCTCCAAACGCCTCAGGAGGCTTGACTCCCTTGAGTCCACCCAGTGAGCTCCAAGAGATACCCGTCGCGATTCGAGAGCAGAGCGGGGTTCTTTGCTTCCACTCGAGAGGAATGCCTGTCTCCCCGGGTGCGTCTGGAATGCAACCCCGAGATCCCTGTCGCCTCTGGAGAGGAACATTGGCTTCTGGACACAAGCCTAGATGAGGTCTATTGGCCCTGCAGTCACTCGAGAGCAATGCCCAGCTTTCCTTCGCAACTCGAATGGAAGATTGGACTTGCCTGGGCCAACACAAGAGGCATCCTGAATTCCCCGTCGTAACTCGAGAATCCCGCCGTAACTCGAGAAAAACCACGTGGCTCCCCCGTCATCGCAAGATGAAGCCCTTTCCCGCTACATCGTCTCAGGGGAAGTCCCACGTTAGGAATTGGAGGTCGAAAGGGCACTTGGCACCCTTGATGCGACCCTCAAAGTTCCCCGAAATCCCGGTCTCCCTCGAGAGGAACACTGAGGGTTTCCGGCACCCCCTCCTCTGAGCCCTTTCTCCCCTCCTGATCTGGACAGGAGGGTCGACTCCCCTGCTTTGTCTGGAAGGGGTTCCCGACCTTCCGGTCGCACCTCAGGATGAGGCCGGTCTCACGAAGACATTCCAGACGTGGCCTCGTGGGTGGTTCCACATTCCGTAGGACCCCGATTTCCCGGTCCCCTCTTGGTAAGAACCCGATGCCCGGACACCTCTCCGAACTCCACCCTGTGAATGAAGTCAACACGAAGGGGCAGTTTTTCCGTGCGTCGTTCGGAAAAAACCCCAGGTTCCAAATACAGCTCGACAAGCGGCCTCTCTCCCCGGGGACATCTCGAGAGGCAAGCGGAGTTCCATGCCTCAACCCAAGACGAGGCCTGACTCTCCTGTCCCCAGTGTGCAGGGACCCTGCGAACGGAGTCTGAAATCAGAGGTTCCCTGCGGTTCCTCCCTCAGCTGGAGATGAGGCCCTCTTCCAATGCACCAAACCCAGTGGGGTCCCGAGAGGCCCCTCCCACCTCCAGTTTCCCTGGCTTCTCAGAGCCACCATGAGAAGCCCCCTGAGGTCACCTGCACAAGTCGAGGGAACCCAGGGTTTCCTGCCTCAACCCGGGAAAGACCTCGAGAGACCTTCTTCAACACGTCTCGAGGCCAGATTCCCCTCCCATGGCTCGGGAGCAATGACGCGCTCCCCCTCGCCACTCGCATGGAGACCCGACTTCCCTGGCGCCCCACGAGAGGCTCACTGACCTCGCCGTCATACCTCGTGAGAAACCGCACACTGCGGCCGCCGCTCGAGAACAACCCCGAGATTCCCCCGTCATCGAGAGATGAGGGCCTTCGTCTCCTGCATGGCCTAGAGACCAGTCTGGCGACCTCTCTCCAAACGCCTCAGGAGGCTTGACTCCCTTGAGTCCACCCAGTGAGCTCCAAGAGATACCCGTCGCGATTCGAGAGCAGAGCGGGGTTCTTTGCTTCCACTCGAGAGGAATGCCTGTCTCCCCGGGTGCGTCTGCAATGCAACCCCGAGATCCCTGTCGCCCCTGGAGAGGAAAATTGGCTTCTGGACACAAGCCTAGATGAGGTCTATTGGCCCTGCAGTCACTCGAGAGCAATGCCCAGCTTTCCTTCGCAACTCGAATGGAAGATTGGACTTGCCTGGGCCAACACAAGAGGCATCCTGAATTCCCCGTCGTAACTCGAGAATCCCGCCGTAACTCGAGAAAAAACCCCAAACAGGATAAACCCTAGGAGAAACACCCCAAGACACATATTAATCAAATTAACAAAGATCAAACACAAAGAACAAATATTAAAAGCAGCAAGGGAAAAACAACAAATAACACACAAGGGAATTCCCATAAGGATAACAGCTGATCTTTCAATAGAACCTCTTCAAGCCAGGAGGGAATGGCAAGACATACTTAAAATGATGAAAGAAAATAACCTACACCCCAGATTATTGTACCCAGCAAGGATCTCATTCAAGTATGAAGGAGAAATCAAAAGCTTTTCAGACAAGCAAAAGCTGAGAGAATTCTGCACCACCAAACCTGCTCTCCAGCAAATACTAAAGGATATTCTCTAGACAGGAAACACAAAAATGGTGTATAAACTCGAACCCAAAACAATAAAGTAAATGGCAACGGGATCATACTTATTAGTAATTACCTTAAACGTAAATGGGTTGAATGCCCCAACCAAAAGACAAAGACTGGCTGAATGGATACAAAAACAAGACCCTTACATATGTTGTCTACAAGAGACCCACCTCAAAACAGGGAACACATACAGACTGAAAGTGAAGGGCTGGAAAAAGATTTTCCATGCAAATTGGGACCAAAAGAAAGCAGGAGTGACAATATTCGTATCAGATAAATTAGACTTTAAAACAAAGGCTGTGAAAAGAGACAAAGAAGGTCACTACATAATGATCAAAGGATCAATCCAAGAAGAAGATATAACAATTATAAATATATATCCACCCAACATGGGAGCACCGCAGTATGTAAGACAAATCCTAACAAGTATGAAAGGAGAAATTAACAATAACACAATAATAGTGGGAGATTTAATACCCCACTCACACCTATGGATAGATCAACTAAACAGAAAATTAACAAGGAAAAAAAAAAAAAACATGTATCTATAAAGCTCACTAAAGCAAAGCATAGTAAAATGAGGTATGGCAATAAAAGGCGTTAAATTTATCAAATAAAAAATAAAAAAAAAAAAGAAAACGATAAAACACTGGTGAAAGAAATCAAAGAGGACACTAATAGATGGAGAAATATATCATGTTCATGGATTGGAAGAATCAATATAGTGAAAATGAGTATACTACCCAAAGCAATTTAGAGAAAAAAAAAAAAAAGACAAAAACCACGTGGCTCCCCCGTCATCGCAAGATGAAGCCCTTTCTCGCTACAGCGTCTCAGGAGAAGTCCCACGTTAGGAATTGGAGGTCGAAAGGGCACTTGGCACCCTTGATGCGACCCACAAAGTTCCCCGAAATCCCGGTCTCCCTCGAGAGGAACACTGAGGTTTTCCGGCACCCCCTCCTCTGAGCCCTTTCTCCCCTCCTGATCTGGACAGGAGGGTCGACTCCCCTGCTTTGTCTGGAAGGGGTTCCCGACCTTCCGGTCGCACCTCAGGATGAGGCCGGTCTCACGAAGACATTCCAGACGTGGCCTCGTGGGTGGTTCCACATTCCGTAGGACCCCGATTTCCCGGTCCCCTCTTGATAAGAACCCGATGCCCGGACACCTCTCCGAACTCCACCCTGTGAATGAAGTCAACACGAAGGGGCAGTTTTTCCGTGCATCGTTCGGAAAAAACCCCAGGTTCCAAATACAGCTGGACAAGCGGCCTCTCTCCCCGGGGACATCTCGAGAGGCAAGCGGAGTTCCATGCCTCAACCCAAGACGAGGCCTGACTCTCCTGTCCCCAGTCTGCAGGGACCCTGCGATCGGAGTCTGAAATCAGAGGTACCCTGCGGTTCCTGCCTCAACTGGAGATGAGGCCCTCTGCCAATGCACCAAACCCAGTGGGGTCCCGAGAGGCCCCTCCCACCTCCAGTTTCCCTGGCTTCTCAGAGCCACCATGAGAAGCCCCCTGAGGTCACCTGCACAAGTCGAGGGAACCCAGGGTTTCCTGCCTCAACCCGGGAAAGACCTCGAGAGACCTTCTTCAACACGTCTCGAGGCCAGATTCCCCTCCCATGGCTCGGGAGCAATGACGCGCTCCCCCTCGCCACTCGCATGGAGACCCGACTTCCCTGGCGCCCCACGAGAGGCTCACTGACCTCGCCGTCGTACCTCGTGAGAAACCGCACACTGGGGCCGCCGCTCGAGAACAACCCCGAGATTCCCCCGTCATCGAGAGATGAGGGCCTTCGTCTCCTGCATGGCCTAGAGACCAATCTCGCGACCTCTCTCCAAACGCCTCAGGAGGCTTGACTCCCTTGAGTCCACCCAGTGAGCTCCAAGAGATACCCGTCGCGATTCGAGAGCAGAGCGGGGTTCTTTGCTTCCACTCGAGAGGAATGCCTGTCTCCCCGGGTGCGTCTGGAATGCAACCCCGAGATCCCTGTCGCCCCTGGAGAGGAACATTGGCTTCTGGACACAAGCCTAGATGAGGTCTATTGGCCCTGCAGTCACTCGAGAGCAATGCCCAGCTTTCCTTCGCAACTCGAATGGAAGATTGGACTTGCCTGGGCCAACACAAGAGGCATCCTGAATTCCCCGTCGTAACTCGAGAATCCCGCCGTAACTCGAGAAAAACCACGTGGCTCCCCCGTCATCGCAAGATGAAGCCCTTTCCCGCTACAGCGTCTCAGGAGAAGTCCCACGTTAGGAATTGGAGGTCGAAAGGGCACTTGGCACCCTTGATGCGACCCACAAAGTTCCCCGAAATCCCGGTCTCCCTCGAGAGGAACACTGAGGTTTTCCGGCACCCCCTCCTCTGAGCCCTTTCTCCCCTCCTGATCTGGACAGGAGGGTCGACTCCCCTGCTTTGTCTGGAAGGGGTTCCCGACCTTCCGGTCGCACCTCAGGATGAGGCCGGTCTCACGAAGACATTCCAGACGTGGCCTCGTGGGTGGTTCCACATTCCGTAGGACCCCGATTTCCCGGTCCCCTCTTGATAAGAACCCGATGCCCGGACACCTCTCCGAACTCCACCCTGTGAATGAAGTCAACACGAAGGGGCAGTTTTTCCGTGCATCGTTCGGAAAAAAACCCCAGGTTCCAAATACAGCTGGACAAGCGGCCTCTCTCCCCGGGGACATCTCGAGAGGCAAGCGGAGTTCCATGCCTCAACCCAAGACGAGGCCTGACTCTCCTGTCCCCAGTCTGCAGGGACCCTGCGATCGGAGTCTGAAATCAGAGGTACCCTGCGGTTCCTGCCTCAACTGGAGATGAGGCCCTCTTCCAATGCACCAAACCCAGTGGGGTCCCGAGAGGCCCCTCCCACCTCCAGTTTCCCTGGCTTCTCAGAGCCACCATGAGAAGCCCCCTGAGGTCACCTGCACAAGTCGAGGGAACCCAGGGTTTCCTGCCTCAACCCGGGAAAGACCTCGAGAGACCTTCTTCAACACGTCTCGAGGCCAGATTCCCCTCCCATGGCTCGGGAGCAATGACGCGCTCCCCCTCGCCACTCGCATGGAGACCCGACTTCCCTGGCGCCCCACGAGAGGCTCACTGACCTCGCCGTCGTACCTCGTGAGAAACCGCACACTGGGGCCGCCGCTCGAGAACAACCCCGAGATTCCCCCGTCATCGAGAGATGAGGGCCTTCGTCTCCTGCATGGCCTAGAGACCAATCTCGCGACCTCTCTCCAAACGCCTCAGGAGGCTTGACTCCCTTGAGTCCACCCAGTGAGCTCCAAGAGATACCCGTCGCGATTCGAGAGCAGAGCGGGGTTCTTTGCTTCCACTCGAGAGGAATGCCTGTCTCCCCGGGTGCGTCTGCAATGCAACCCCGAGATCCCTGTCGCCCCTGGAGAGGAACATTGGCTTCTGGACACAAGCCTAGATGAGGTCTATTGGCCCTGCAGTCACTCGAGAGCAATGCCCAGCTTTCCTTCGCAACTCGAATGGAAGATTGGACTTGCCTGGGCCAACACAAGAGGCATCCTGAATTCCCCGTCGTAACTCGAGAATCCCGCCGTAACTCGAGAAAAACCCCCAAACAGGATAAACCCTAGGAGAAACACCCCAAGACACATATTAATCAAATTAACAAAGATCAAACACAAAGAACAAATATTAAAAGCAGCAAGGGAAAAACAACAAATAACACACAAGGGAATTCCCATAAGGATAACAGCTGATCTTTCAATAGAACCTCTTCAAGCCAGGAGGGAATGGCAAGACATACTTAAAATGATGAAAGAAAATAACCTACACCCCAGATTATTGTACCCAGCAAGGATCTCATTCAAGTATGAAGGAGAAATCAAAAGCTTTTCAGACAAGCAAAAGCTGAGAGAATTCTGCACCACCAAACCTGCTCTCCAGCAAATACTAAAGGATATTCTCTAGACAGGAAACACAAAAATGGTGTATAAACTCGAACCCAAAACAATAAAGTAAATGGCAACGGGATCATACTTATTAGTAATTACCTTAAACGTAAATGGGTTGAATGCCCCAACCAAAAGACAAAGACTGGCTGAATGGATACAAAAACAAGACCCTTACATATGTTGTCTACAAGAGACCCACCTCAAAACAGGGGACACATACAGACTGAAAGTGAAGGGCTGGAAAAAGATTTTCCATGCAAATTGGGACCAAAAGAAAGCAGGAGTGACAATACTCGTATCAGATAAATTAGACTTTAAAACAAAGGCTGTGAAAAGAGACAAAGAAGGTCACTACATAATGATCAAAGGATCAATCCAAGAAGAAGATATAACAATTATAAATATATATCCACCCAACATGGGAGCACCGCAGTATGTAAGACAAATCCTAACAAGTATGAAAGGAGAAATTAACAATAACACAATAATAGTGGGAGATTTAATACCCCACTCACACCTATGGATAGATCAACTAAACAGAAAATTAACAAGGAAAAAAAAAAAAAAACATGTATCTATAAAGCTCACTAAAGCAAAGCATAGTAAAATGAGGTATGGCAATAAAAGGCGTTAAATTTATCAAATAAAAAATAAAAAAAAAAGAAAACGATAAAACACTGGTGAAAGAAATCAAAGAGGACACTAATAGATGGAGAAATATATCATGTTCATGGATTGGAAGAATCAATATAGTGAAAATGAGTATACTACCCAAAGCAATTTAGAGAAAAAAAAAAAAAGACAAAAACCACGTGGCTCCCCCGTCATCGCAAGATGAAGCCCTTTCTCGCTACAGCGTCTCAGGAGAAGTCCCACGTTAGGAATTGGAGGTCGAAAGGGCACTTGGCACCCTTGATGCGACCCACAAAGTTCCCCGAAATCCCGGTCTCCCTCGAGAGGAACACTGAGGTTTTCCGGCACCCCCTCCTCTGAGCCCTTTCTCCCCTCCTGATCTGGACAGGAGGGTCGACTCCCCTGCTTTGTCTGGAAGGGGTTCCCGACCTTCCGGTCGCACCTCAGGATGAGGCCGGTCTCACGAAGACATTCCAGACGTGGCCTCGTGGGTGGTTCCACATTCCGTAGGACCCCGATTTCCCGGTCCCCTCTTGATAAGAACCCGATGCCCGGACACCTCTCCGAACTCCACCCTGTGAATGAAGTCAACACGAAGGGGCAGTTTTTCCGTGCATCGTTCGGAAAAAAACCCCAGGTTCCAAATACAGCTGGACAAGCGGCCTCTCTCCCCGGGGACATCTCGAGAGGCAAGCGGAGTTCCATGCCTCAACCCAAGACGAGGCCTGACTCTCCTGTCCCCAGTCTGCAGGGACCCTGCGATCGGAGTCTGAAATCAGAGGTACCCTGCGGTTCCTGCCTCAACTGGAGATGAGGCCCTCTTCCAATGCACCAAACCCAGTGGGGTCCCGAGAGGCCCCTCCCACCTCCAGTTTCCCTGGCTTCTCAGAGCCACCATGAGAAGCCCCCTGAGGTCACCTGCACAAGTCGAGGGAACCCAGGGTTTCCTGCCTCAACCCGGGAAAGACCTCGAGAGACCTTCTTCAACACGTCTCGAGGCCAGATTCCCCTCCCATGGCTCGGGAGCAATGACGCGCTCCCCCTCGCCACTCGCATGGAGACCCGACTTCCCTGGCGCCCCACGAGAGGCTCACTGACCTCGCCGTCGTACCTCGTGAGAAACCGCACACTGGGGCCGCCGCTCGAGAACAACCCCGAGATTCCCCCGTCATCGAGAGATGAGGGCCTTCGTCTCCTGCATGGCCTAGAGACCAATCTCGCGACCTCTCTCCAAACGCCTCAGGAGGCTTGACTCCCTTGAGTCCACCCAGTGAGCTCCAAGAGATACCCGTCGCGATTCGAGAGCAGAGCGGGGTTCTTTGCTTCCACTCGAGATGAATGCCTGTCTCCCCGGGTGCGTCTGGAATGCAACCCCGAGATCCCTGTCGCCCCTGGAGAGGAACATTGGCTTCTGGACACAAGCCTAGATGAGGTCTATTGGCCCTGCAGTCACTCGAGAGCAATGCCCAGCTTTCCTTCGCAACTCGAATGGAAGATTGGACTTGCCTGGGCCAACACAAGAGGCATCCTGAATTCCCCGTCGTAACTCGAGAATCCCGCCGTAACTCGAGAAAAACCACGTGGCTCCCCCGTCATCGCAAGATGAAGCCCTTTCCCGCTACAGCGTCTCAGGAGAAGTCCCACGTTAGGAATTGGAGGTCGAAAGGGCACTTGGCACCCTTGATGCGACCCACAAAGTTCCCCGAAATCCCGGTCTCCCTCGAGAGGAACACTGAGGTTTTCCGGCACCCCCTCCTCTGAGCCCTTTCTCCCCTCCTGATCTGGACAGGAGGGTCGACTCCCCTGCTTTGTCTGGAAGGGGTTCCCGACCTTCCGGTCGCACCTCAGGATGAGGCCGGTCTCACGAAGACATTCCAGACGTGGCCTCGTGGGTGGTTCCACATTCCGTAGGACCCCGATTTCCCGGTCCCCTCTTGATAAGAACCCGATGCCCGGACACCTCTCCGAACTCCAGCCTGTGAATGAAGTCAACACGAAGGGGCAGTTTTTCCGTGCATCGTTCGGAAAAAACCCCAGGTTCCAAATACAGCTCGACAAGCGGCCTCTCTCCCCGGGGACATCTCGAGAGGCAAGCGGAGTTCCATGCCTCAACCCAAGACGAGGCCTGACTCTCCTGTCCCCAGTCTGCAGGGACCCTGCGATCGGAGTCTGAAATCAGAGGTACCCTGCGGTTCCTGCCTCAACTGGAGATGAGGCCCTCTTCCAATGCACCAAACCCAGTGGGGTCCCGAGAGGCCCCTCCCACCTCCAGTTTCCCTGGCTTCTCAGAGCCACCATGAGAAGCCCCCTGAGGTCACCTGCACAAGTCGAGGGAACCCAGGGTTTCCTGCCTCAACCCGGGAAAGACCTCGAGAGACCTTCTTCAACACGTCTCGAGGCCAGATTCCCCTCCCATGGCTCGGGAGCAATGACGCGCTCCCCCTCGCCACTCGCATGGAGACCCGACTTCCCTGGCGCCCCACGAGAGGCTCACTGACCTCGCCGTCGTACCTCGTGAGAAACCGCACACTGGGGCCGCCGCTCGAGAACAACCCCGAGATTCCCCCGTCATCGAGAGATGAGGGCCTTCGTCTCCTGCATGGCCTAGAGACCAATCTCGCGACCTCTCTCCAAACGCCTCAGGAGGCTTGACTCCCTTGAGTCCACCCAGTGAGCTCCAAGAGATACCCGTCGCGATTCGAGAGCAGAGCGGGGTTCTTTGCTTCCACTCGAGATGAATGCCTGTCTCCCCGGGTGCGTCTGGAATGCAACCCCGAGATCCCTGTCGCCCCTGGAGAGGAACATTGGCTTCTGGACACAAGCCTAGATGAGGTCTATTGGCCCTGCAGTCACTCGAGAGCAATGCCCAGCTTTCCTTCGCAACTCGAATGGAAGATTGGACTTGCCTGGGCCAACACAAGAGGCATCCTGAATTCCCCGTCGTAACTCGAGAATCCCGCCGTAACTCGAGAAAAACCACGTGGCTCCCCCGTCATCGCAAGATGAAGCCCTTTCCCGCTACAGCGTCTCAGGAGAAGTCCCACGTTAGGAATTGGAGGTCGAAAGGGCACTTGGCACCCTTGATGCGACCCACAAAGTTCCCCGAAATCCCGGTCTCCCTCGAGAGGAACACTGAGGTTTTCCGGCACCCCCTCCTCTGAGCCCTTTCTCCCCTCCTGATCTGGACAGGAGGGTCGACTCCCCTGCTTTGTCTGGAAGGGGTTCCCGACCTTCCGGTCGCACCTCAGGATGAGGCCGGTCTCACGAAGACATTCCAGACGTGGCCTCGTGGGTGGTTCCACATTCCGTAGGACCCCGATTTCCCGGTCCCCTCTTGATAAGAACCCGATGCCCGGACACCTCTCCGAACTCCACCCTGTGAATGAAGTCAACACGAAGGGGCAGTTTTTCCGTGCATCGTTCGGAAAAAACCCCAGGTTCCAAATACAGCTCGACAAGCGGCCTCTCTCCCCGGGGACATCTCGAGAGGCAAGCGGAGTTCCATGCCTCAACCCAAGACGAGGCCTGACTCTCCTGTCCCCAGTCTGCAGGGACCCTGCGATCGGAGTCTGAAATCAGAGGTACCCTGCGGTTCCTGCCTCAACTGGAGATGAGGCCCTCTTCCAATGCACCAAACCCAGTGGAGTCCCGAGAGGCCCCTCCCACCTCCAGTTTCCCTGGCTTCTCAGAGCCACCATGAGAAGCCCCCTGAGGTCACCTGCACAAGTCGAGGGAACCCAGGGTTTCCTGCCTCAACCCGGGAAAGACCTCGAGAGACCTTCTTCAACACGTCTCGAGGCCAGACTCCCCTCCCATGGCTCGGGAGCAATGACGCGCTCCCCCTCGCCACTCGCATGGAGACCCGACTTCCCTGGCGCCCCACGAGAGGCTCACTGACCTCGCCGTCGTACCTCGTGAGAAACCGCACACTGGGGCCGCCGCTCGAGAACAACCCCGAGATTCCCCCGTCATCGAGAGATGAGGGCCTTCGTCTCCTGCATGGCCTAGAGACCAATCTCGCGACCTCTCTCCAAACGCCTCAGGAGGCTTGACTCCCTTGAGTCCACCCAGTGAGCTCCAAGAGATACCCGTCGCGATTCGAGAGCAGAGCGGGGTTCTTTGCTTCCACTCGAGATGAATGCCTGTCTCCCCGGGTGCGTCTGGAATGCAACCCCGAGATCCCTGTCGCCCCTGGAGAGGAACATTGGCTTCTGGACACAAGCCTAGATGAGGTCTATTGGCCCTGCAGTCACTCGAGAGCAATGCCCAGCTTTCCTTCGCAACTCGAATGGAAGATTGGACTTGCCTGGGCCAACACAAGAGGCATCCTGAATTCCCCGTCGTAACTCGAGAATCCCGCCGTAACTCGAGAAAAACCACGTGGCTCCCCCGTCATCGCAAGATGAAGCCCTTTCCCGCTACAGCGTCTCAGGAGAAGTCCCACGTTAGGAATTGGAGGTCGAAAGGGCACTTGGCACCCTTGATGCGACCCACAAAGTTCCCCGAAATCCCGGTCTCCCTCGAGAGGAACACTGAGGTTTTCCGGCACCCCCTCCTCTGAGCCCTTTCTCCCCTCCTGATCTGGACAGGAGGGTCGACTCCCCTGCTTTGTCTGGAAGGGGTTCCCGACCTTCCGGTCGCACCTCAGGATGAGGCCGGTCTCACGAAGACATTCCAGACGTGGCCTCGTGGGTGGTTCCACATTCCGTAGGACCCCGATTTCCCGGTCCCCTCTTGATAAGAACCCGATGCCCGGACACCTCTCCGAACTCCACCCTGTGAATGAAGTCAACACGAAGGGGCAGTTTTTCCGTGCATCGTTCGGAAAAAACCCCAGGTTCCAAATACAGCTCGACAAGCGGCCTCTCTCCCCGGGGACATCTCGAGAGGCAAGCGGAGTTCCATGCCTCAACCCAAGACGAGGCCTGACTCTCCTGTCCCCAGTCTGCAGGGACCCTGCGATCGGAGTCTGAAATCAGAGGTACCCTGCGGTTCCTGCCTCAACTGGAGATGAGGCCCTCTTCCAATGCACCAAACCCAGTGGAGTCCCGAGAGGCCCCTCCCACCTCCAGTTTCCCTGGCTTCTCAGAGCCACCATGAGAAGCCCCCTGAGGTCACCTGCACAAGTCGAGGGAACCCAGGGTTTCCTGCCTCAACCCGGGAAAGACCTCGAGAGACCTTCTTCAACACGTCTCGAGGCCAGATTCCCCTCCCATGGCTCGGGAGCAATGACGCGCTCCCCCTCGCCACTCGCATGGAGACCCGACTTCCCTGGCGCCCCACGAGAGGCTCACTGACCTCGCCGTCGTACCTCGTGAGAAACCGCACACTGGGGCCGCCGCTCGAGAACAACCCCGAGATTCCCCCGTCATCGAGAGATGAGGGCCTTCGTCTCCTGCATGGCCTAGAGACCAATCTCGCGACCTCTCTCCAAACGCCTCAGGAGGCTTGACTCCCTTGAGTCCACCCAGTGAGCTCCAAGAGATACCCGTCGCGATTCGAGAGCAGAGCGGGGTTCTTTGCTTCCACTCGAGATGAATGCCTGTCTCCCCGGGTGCGTCTGGAATGCAACCCCGAGATCCCTGTCGCCCCTGGAGAGGAACATTGGCTTCTGGACACAAGCCTAGATGAGGTCTATTGGCCCTGCAGTCACTCGAGAGCAATGCCCAGCTTTCCTTCGCAACTCGAATGGAAGATTGGACTTGCCTGGGCCAACACAAGAGGCATCCTGAATTCCCCGTCGTAACTCGAGAATCCCGCCGTAACTCGAGAAAAACCACGTGGCTCCCCCGTCATCGCAAGATGAAGCCCTTTCCCGCTACAGCGTCTCAGGAGAAGTCCCACGTTAGGAATTGGAGGTCGAAAGGGCACTTGGCACCCTTGATGCGACCCACAAAGTTCCCCGAAATCCCGGTCTCCCTCGAGAGGAACACTGAGGTTTTCCGGCACCCCCTCCTCTGAGCCCTTTCTCCCCTCCTGATCTGGACAGGAGGGTCGACTCCCCTGCTTTGTCTGGAAGGGGTTCCCGACCTTCCGGTCGCACCTCAGGATGAGGCCGGTCTCACGAAGACATTCCAGACGTGGCCTCGTGGGTGGTTCCACATTCCGTAGGACCCCGATTTCCCGGTCCCCTCTTGATAAGAACCCGATGCCCGGACACCTCTCCGAACTCCACCCTGTGAATGAAGTCAACACGAAGGGGCAGTTTTTCCGTGCATCGTTCGGAAAAAACCCCAGGTTCCAAATACAGCTCGACAAGCGGCCTCTCTCCCCGGGGACATCTCGAGAGGCAAGCGGAGTTCCATGCCTCAACCCAAGACGAGGCCTGACTCTCCTGTCCCCAGTCTGCAGGGACCCTGCGATCGGAGTCTGAAATCAGAGGTACCCTGCGGTTCCTGCCTCAACTGGAGATGAGGCCCTCTTCCAATGCACCAAACCCAGTGGAGTCCCGAGAGGCCCCTCCCACCTCCAGTTTCCCTGGCTTCTCAGAGCCACCATGAGAAGCCCCCTGAGGTCACCTGCACAAGTCGAGGGAACCCAGGGTTTCCTGCCTCAACCCGGGAAAGACCTCGAGAGACCTTCTTCAACACGTCTCGAGGCCAGATTCCCCTCCCATGGCTCGGGAGCAATGACGCGCTCCCCCTCGCCACTCGCATGGAGACCCGACTTCCCTGGCGCCCCACGAGAGGCTCACTGACCTCGCCGTCGTACCTCGTGAGAAACCGCACACTGGGGCCGCCGCTCGAGAACAACCCCGAGATTCCCCCGTCATCGAGAGATGAGGGCCTTCGTCTCCTGCATGGCCTAGAGACCAATCTCGCGACCTCTCTCCAAACGCCTCAGGAGGCTTGACTCCCTTGAGTCCACCCAGTGAGCTCCAAGAGATACCCGTCGCGATTCGAGAGCAGAGCGGGGTTCTTTGCTTCCACTCGAGATGAATGCCTGTCTCCCCGGGTGCGTCTGGAATGCAACCCCGAGATCCCTGTCGCCCCTGGAGAGGAACATTGGCTTCTGGACACAAGCCTAGATGAGGTCTATTGGCCCTGCAGTCACTCGAGAGCAATGCCCAGCTTTCCTTCGCAACTCGAATGGAAGATTGGACTTGCCTGGGCCAACACAAGAGGCATCCTGAATTCCCCGTCGTAACTCGAGAATCCCGCCGTAACTCGAGAAAAACCACGTGGCTCCCCCGTCATCGCAAGATGAAGCCCTTTCCCGCTACAGCGCCTCAGGAGAAGTCCCACGTTAGGAATTGGAGGTCGAAAGGGCACTTGGCACCCTTGATGCGACCCACAAAGTTCCCCGAAATCCCGGTCTCCCTCGAGAGGAACACTGAGGTTTTCCGGCACCCCCTCCTCTGAGCCCTTTCTCCCCTCCTGATCTGGACAGGAGGGTCGACTCCCCTGCTTTGTCTGGAAGGGGTTCCCGACCTTCCGGTCGCACCTCAGGATGAGGCCGGTCTCACGAAGACATTCCAGACGTGGCCTCGTGGGTGGTTCCACATTCCGTAGGACCCCGATTTCCCGGTCCCCTCTTGATAAGAACCCGATGCCCGGACACCTCTCCGAACTCCACCCTGTGAATGAAGTCAACACGAAGGGGCAGTTTTTCCGTGCATCGTTCGGAAAAAAACCCCAGGTTCCAAATACAGCTCGACAAGCGGCCTCTCTCCCCGGGGACATCTCGAGAGGCAAGCGGAGTTCCATGCCTCAACCCAAGACGAGGCCTGACTCTCCTGTCCCCAGTCTGCAGGGACCCTGCGATCGGAGTCTGAAATCAGAGGTACCCTGCGGTTCCTGCCTCAACTGGAGATGAGGCCCTCTTCCAATGCACCAAACCCAGTGGAGTCCCGAGAGGCCCCTCCCACCTCCAGTTTCCCTGGCTTCTCAGAGCCACCATGAGAAGCCCCCTGAGGTCACCTGCACAAGTCGAGGGAACCCAGGGTTTCCTGCCTCAACCCGGGAAAGACCTCGAGAGACCTTCTTCAACACGTCTCGAGGCCAGAGTCCCCTCCCATGGCTCGGGAGCAATGACGCGCTCCCCCTCGCCACTCGCATGGAGACCCGACTTCCCTGGCGCCCCACGAGAGGCTCACTGACCTCGCCGTCGTACCTCGTGAGAAACCGCACACTGGGGCCGCCGCTCGAGAACAACCCCGAGATTCCCCCGTCATCGAGAGATGAGGGCCTTCGTCTCCTGCATGGCCTAGAGACCAATCTCGCGACCTCTCTCCAAACGCCTCAGGAGGCTTGACTCCCTTGAGTCCACCCAGTGAGCTCCAAGAGATACCCGTCGCGATTCGAGAGCAGAGCGGGGTTCTTTGCTTCCACTCGAGATGAATGCCTGTCTCCCCGGGTGCGTCTGGAATGCAACCCCGAGATCCCTGTCGCCCCTGGAGAGGAACATTGGCTTCTGGACACAAGCCTAGATGAGGTCTATTGGCCCTGCAGTCACTCGAGAGCAATGCCCAGCTTTCCTTCGCAACTCGAATGGAAGATTGGACTTGCCTGGGCCAACACAAGAGGCATCCTGAATTCCCCGTCGTAACTCGAGAATCCCGCCGTAACTCGAGAAAAACCACGTGGCTCCCCCGTCATCGCAAGATGAAGCCCTTTCCCGCTACAGCGCCTCAGGAGAAGTCCCACGTTAGGAATTGGAGGTCGAAAGGGCACTTGGCACCCTTGATGCGACCCACAAAGTTCCCCGAAATCCCGGTCTCCCTCGAGAGGAACACTGAGGTTTTCCGGCACCCCCTCCTCTGAGCCCTTTCTCCCCTCCTGATCTGGACAGGAGGGTCGACTCCCCTGCTTTGTCTGGAAGGGGTTCCCGACCTTCCGGTCGCACCTCAGGATGAGGCCGGTCTCACGAAGACATTCCAGACGTGGCCTCGTGGGTGGTTCCACATTCCGTAGGACCCCGATTTCCCGGTCCCCTCTTGATAAGAACCCGATGCCCGGACACCTCTCCGAACTCCACCCTGTGAATGAAGTCAACACGAAGGGGCAGTTTTTCCGTGCATCGTTCGGAAAAAACCCCAGGTTCCAAAGACAGCTCGACAAGCGGCCTCTCTCCCCGGGGACATCTCGAGAGGCAAGCGGAGTTCCATGCCTCAACCCAAGACGAGGCCTGACTCTCCTGTCCCCAGTCTGCAGGGACCCTGCGATCGGAGTCTGAAATCAGAGGTACCCTGCGGTTCCTGCCTCAACTGGAGATGAGGCCCTCTTCCAATGCACCAAACCCAGTGGAGTCCCGAGAGGCCCCTCCCACCTCCAGTTTCCCTGGCTTCTCAGAGCCACCATGAGAAGCCCCCTGAGGTCACCTGCACAAGTCGAGGGAACCCAGGGTTTCCTGCCTCAACCCGGGAAAGACCTCGAGAGACCTTCTTCAACACGTCTCGAGGCCAGAGTCCCCTCCCATGGCTCGGGAGCAATGACGCGCTCCCCCTCGCCACTCGCATGGAGACCCGACTTCCCTGGCGCCCCACGAGAGGCTCACTGACCTCGCCGTCGTACCTCGTGAGAAACCGCACACTGGGGCCGCCGCTCGAGAACAACCCCGAGATTCCCCCGTCATCGAGAGATGAGGGCCTTCGTCTCCTGCATGGCCTAGAGACCAATCTCGCGACCTCTCTCCAAACGCCTCAGGAGGCTTGACTCCCTTGAGTCCACCCAGTGAGCTCCAAGAGATACCCGTCGCGATTCGAGAGCAGAGCGGGGTTCTTTGCTTCCACTCGAGATGAATGCCTGTCTCCCCGGGTGCGTCTGGAATGCAACCCCGAGATCCCTGTCGCCCCTGGAGAGGAACATTGGCTTCTGGACACAAGCCTAGATGAGGTCTATTGGCCCTGCAGTCACTCGAGAGCAATGCCCAGCTTTCCTTCGCAACTCGAATGGAAGATTGGACTTGCCTGGGCCAACACAAGAGGCATCCTGAATTCCCCGTCGTAACTCGAGAATCCCGCCGTAACTCGAGAAAAACCACGTGGCTCCCCCGTCATCGCAAGATGAAGCCCTTTCCCGCTACAGCGCCTCAGGAGAAGTCCCACGTTAGGAATTGGAGGTCGAAAGGGCACTTGGCACCCTTGATGCGACCCACAAAGTTCCCCGAAATCCCGGTCTCCCTCGAGAGGAACACTGAGGTTTTCCGGCACCCCCTCCTCTGAGCCCTTTCTCCCCTCCTGATCTGGACAGGAGGGTCGACTCCCCTGCTTTGTCTGGAAGGGGTTCCCGACCTTCCGGTCGCACCTCAGGATGAGGCCGGTCTCACGAAGACATTCCAGACGTGGCCTCGTGGGTGGTTCCACATTCCGTAGGACCCCGATTTCCCGGTCCCCTCTTGATAAGAACCCGATGCCCGGACACCTCTCCGAACTCCACCCTGTGAATGAAGTCAACACGAAGGGGCAGTTTTTCCGTGCATCGTTCGGAAAAAAACCCCAGGTTCCAAATACAGCTCGACAAGCGGCCTCTCTCCCCGGGGACATCTCGAGAGGCAAGCGGAGTTCCATGCCTCAACCCAAGACGAGGCCTGACTCTCCTGTCCCCAGTCTGCAGGGACCCTGCGATCGGAGTCTGAAATCAGAGGTACCCTGCGGTTCCTGCCTCAACTGGAGATGAGGCCCTCTTCCAATGCACCAAACCCAGTGGAGTCCCGAGAGGCCCCTCCCACCTCCAGTTTCCCTGGCTTCTCAGAGCCACCATGAGAAGCCCCCTGAGGTCACCTGCACAAGTCGAGGGAACCCAGGGTTTCCTGCCTCAACCCGGGAAAGACCTCGAGAGACCTTCTTCAACACGTCTCGAGGCCAGAGTCCCCTCCCATGGCTCGGGAGCAATGACGCGCTCCCCCTCGCCACTCGCATGGAGACCCGACTTCCCTGGCGCCCCACGAGAGGCTCACTGACCTCGCCGTCGTACCTCGTGAGAAACCGCACACTGGGGCCGCCGCTCGAGAACAACCCCGAGATTCCCCCGTCATCGAGAGATGAGGGCCTTCGTCTCCTGCATGGCCTAGAGACCAATCTCGCGACCTCTCTCCAAACGCCTCAGGAGGCTTGACTCCCTTGAGTCCACCCAGTGAGCTCCAAGAGATACCCGTCGCGATTCGAGAGCAGAGCGGGGTTCTTTGCTTCCACTCGAGATGAATGCCTGTCTCCCCGGGTGCGTCTGGAATGCAACCCCGAGATCCCTGTCGCCCCTGGAGAGGAACATTGGCTTCTGGACACAAGCCTAGATGAGGTCTATTGGCCCTGCAGTCACTCGAGAGCAATGCCCAGCTTTCCTTCGCAACTCGAATGGAAGATTGGACTTGCCTGGGCCAACACAAGAGGCATCCTGAATTCCCCGTCGTAACTCGAGAATCCCGCCGTAACTCGAGAAAAACCACGTGGCTCCCCCGTCATCGCAAGATGAAGCCCTTTCCCGCTACAGCGCCTCAGGAGAAGTCCCACGTTAGGAATTGGAGGTCGAAAGGGCACTTGGCACCCTTGATGCGACCCACAAAGTTCCCCGAAATCCCGGTCTCCCTCGAGAGGAACACTGAGGTTTTCCGGCACCCCCTCCTCTGAGCCCTTTCTCCCCTCCTGATCTGGACAGGAGGGTCGACTCCCCTGCTTTGTCTGGAAGGGGTTCCCGACCTTCCGGTCGCACCTCAGGATGAGGCCGGTCTCACGAAGACATTCCAGACGTGGCCTCGTGGGTGGTTCCACATTCCGTAGGACCCCGATTTCCCGGTCCCCTCTTGATAAGAACCCGATGCCCGGACACCTCTCCGAACTCCACCCTGTGAATGAAGTCAACACGAAGGGGCAGTTTTTCCGTGCATCGTTCGGAAAAAAACCCCAGGTTCCAAATACAGCTCGACAAGCGGCCTCTCTCCCCGGGGACATCTCGAGAGGCAAGCGGAGTTCCATGCCTCAACCCAAGACGAGGCCTGACTCTCCTGTCCCCAGTCTGCAGGGACCCTGCGATCGGAGTCTGAAATCAGAGGTACCCTGCGGTTCCTGCCTCAACTGGAGATGAGGCCCTCTTCCAATGCACCAAACCCAGTGGAGTCCCGAGAGGCCCCTCCCACCTCCAGTTTCCCTGGCTTCTCAGAGCCACCATGAGAAGCCCCCTGAGGTCACCTGCACAAGTCGAGGGAACCCAGGGTTTCCTGCCTCAACCCGGGAAAGACCTCGAGAGACCTTCTTCAACACGTCTCGAGGCCAGAGTCCCCTCCCATGGCTCGGGAGCAATGACGCGCTCCCCCTCGCCACTCGCATGGAGACCCGACTTCCCTGGCGCCCCACGAGAGGCTCACTGACCTCGCCGTCGTACCTCGTGAGAAACCGCACACTGGGGCCGCCGCTCGAGAACAACCCCGAGATTCCCCCGTCATCGAGAGATGAGGGCCTTCGTCTCCTGCATGGCCTAGAGACCAATCTCGCGACCTCTCTCCAAACGCCTCAGGAGGCTTGACTCCCTTGAGTCCACCCAGTGAGCTCCAAGAGATACCCGTCACGATTCGAGAGCAGAGCGGGGTTCTTTGCTTCCAATCGAGATGAATGCCTGTCTCCCCGGGTGCGTCTGGAATCAACCCCGAGATCCCTGTCGCCCCAGGAGAGGAACATTGGCTTCTGGACACAAGCCTGGATGAGGTCTATTGGCCCTGCAGTCACTCAAGAGCAATGCCCAGCTTTCCTTCACAACTCGAATGGAAGATTGGACTTGCCTGGGCCAACACAAGAGGCATCCTGAATTCCCCGTCGTAACTCGAGAATCCCGCCGTAACTCGAGAAAAACCACGTGGCTCCCCCGTCATCGCAAGATGAAGCCCTTTCCCGCTACAGCGCCTCAGGAGAAGTCCCACGTTAGGAATTGGAGGTCGAAAGGGCACTTGGCACCCTTGATGCGACCCACAAAGTTCCCCGAAATCCCGGTCTCCCTCGAGAGGAACACTGAGGTTTTCCGGCACCCCCTCCTCTGAGCCCTTTCTCCCCTCCTGATCTGGACAGGAGGGTCGACTCCCCTGCTTTGTCTGGAAGGGGTTCCCGACCTTCCGGTCGCACCTCAGGATGAGGCCGGTCTCACGAAGACATTCCAGACGTGGCCTCGTGGGTGGTTCCACATTCCGTAGGACCCCGATTTCCCGGTCCCCTCTTGATAAGAACCCGATGCCCGGACACCTCTCCGAACTCCACCCTGTGAATGAAGTCAACACGAAGGGGCAGTTTTTCCGTGCATCGTTCGGAAAAAAACCCCAGGTTCCAAATACAGC
This sequence comes from Bos indicus, assembly GCF_029378745.1. Taxonomy (NCBI): domain Eukaryota; kingdom Metazoa; phylum Chordata; class Mammalia; order Artiodactyla; family Bovidae; genus Bos; species Bos indicus. The sequence continues at coordinate 101,474 of NW_027223731.1, read as the reverse complement.
TCGACAAGCGGCCTCTCTCCCCGGGGACATCTCGAGAGGCAAGCGGAGTTCCATGCCTCAACCCAAGACGAGGCCTGACTCTCCTGTCCCCAGTCTGCAGGGACCCTGCGATCGGAGTCTGAAATCAGAGGTACCCTGCGGTTCCTGCCTCAACTGGAGATGAGGCCCTCTTCCAATGCACCAAACCCAGTGGAGTCCCGAGAGGCCCCTCCCACCTCCAGTTTCCCTGGCTTCTCAGAGCCACCATGAGAAGCCCCCTGAGGTCACCTGCACAAGTCGAGGGAACCCAGGGTTTCCTGCCTCAACCCGGGAAAGACCTCGAGAGACCTTCTTCAACACGTCTCGAGGCCAGAGTCCCCTCCCATGGCTCGGGAGCAATGACGCGCTCCCCCTCGCCACTCGCATGGAGACCCGACTTCCCTGGCGCCCCACGAGAGGCTCACTGACCTCGCCGTCGTACCTCGTGAGAAACCGCACACTGGGGCCGCCGCTCGAGAACAACCCCGAGATTCCCCCGTCATCGAGAGATGAGGGCCTTCGTCTCCTGCATGGCCTAGAGACCAATCTCGCGACCTCTCTCCAAACGCCTCAGGAGGCTTGACTCCCTTGAGTCCACCCAGTGAGCTCCAAGAGATACCCGTCGCGATTCGAGAGCAGAGCGGGGTTCTTTGCTTCCACTCGAGATGAATGCCTGTCTCCCCGGGTGCGTCTGGAATGCAACCCCGAGATCCCTGTCGCCCCTGGAGAGGAACATTGGCTTCTGGACACAAGCCTAGATGAGGTCTATTGGCCCTGCAGTCACTCGAGAGCAATGCCCAGCTTTCCTTCGCAACTCGAATGGAAGATTGGACTTGCCTGGGCCAACACAAGAGGCATCCTGAATTCCCCGTCGTAACTCGAGAATCCCGCCGTAACTCGAGAAAAACCACGTGGCTCCCCCGTCATCGCAAGATGAAGCCCTTTCCCGCTACAGCGCCTCAGGAGAAGTCCCACGTTAGGAATTGGAGGTCGAAAGGGCACTTGGCACCCTTGATGCGACCCACAAAGTTCCCCGAAATCCCGGTCTCCCTCGAGAGGAACACTGAGGTTTTCCGGCACCCCCTCCTCTGAGCCCTTTCTCCCCTCCTGATCTGGACAGGAGGGTCGACTCCCCTGCTTTGTCTGGAAGGGGTTCCCGACCTTCCGGTCGCACCTCAGGATGAGGCCGGTCTCACGAAGACATTCCAGACGTGGCCTCGTGGGTGGTTCCACATTCCGTAGGACCCCGATTTCCCGGTCCCCTCTTGATAAGAACCCGATGCCCGGACACCTCTCCGAACTCCACCCTGTGAATGAAGTCAACACGAAGGGGCAGTTTTTCCGTGCATCGTTCGGAAAAAAACCCCAGGTTCCAAATACAGCTCGACAAGCGGCCTCTCTCCCCGGGGACATCTCGAGAGGCAAGCGGAGTTCCATGCCTCAACCCAAGACGAGGCCTGACTCTCCTGTCCCCAGTCTGCAGGGACCCTGCGATCGGAGTCTGAAATCAGAGGTACCCTGCGGTTCCTGCCTCAACTGGAGATGAGGCCCTCTTCCAATGCACCAAACCCAGTGGAGTCCCGAGAGGCCCCTCCCACCTCCAGTTTCCCTGGCTTCTCAGAGCCACCATGAGAAGCCCCCTGAGGTCACCTGCACAAGTCGAGGGAACCCAGGGTTTCCTGCCTCAACCCGGGAAAGACCTCGAGAGACCTTCTTCAACACGTCTCGAGGCCAGAGTCCCCTCCCATGGCTCGGGAGCAATGACGCGCTCCCCCTCGCCACTCGCATGGAGACCCGACTTCCCTGGCGCCCCACGAGAGGCTCACTGACCTCGCCGTCGTACCTCGTGAGAAACCGCACACTGGGGCCGCCGCTCGAGAACAACCCCGAGATTCCCCCGTCATCGAGAGATGAGGGCCTTCGTCTCCTGCATGGCCTAGAGACCAATCTCGCGACCTCTCTCCAAACGCCTCAGGAGGCTTGACTCCCTTGAGTCCACCCAGTGAGCTCCAAGAGATACCCGTCGCGATTCGAGAGCAGAGCGGGGTTCTTTGCTTCCACTCGAGATGAATGCCTGTCTCCCCGGGTGCGTCTGGAATGCAACCCCGAGATCCCTGTCGCCCCTGGAGAGGAACATTGGCTTCTGGACACAAGCCTAGATGAGGTCTATTGGCCCTGCAGTCACTCGAGAGCAATGCCCAGCTTTCCTTCGCAACTCGAATGGAAGATTGGACTTGCCTGGGCCAACACAAGAGGCATCCTGAATTCCCCGTCGTAACTCGAGAATCCCGCCGTAACTCGAGAAAAACCACGTGGCTCCCCCGTCATCGCAAGATGAAGCCCTTTCCCGCTACAGCGCCTCAGGAGAAGTCCCACGTTAGGAATTGGAGGTCGAAAGGGCACTTGGCACCCTTGATGCGACCCACAAAGTTCCCCGAAATCCCGGTCTCCCTCGAGAGGAACACTGAGGTTTTCCGGCACCCCCTCCTCTGAGCCCTTTCTCCCCTCCTGATCTGGACAGGAGGGTCGACTCCCCTGCTTTGTCTGGAAGGGGTTCCCGACCTTCCGGTCGCACCTCAGGATGAGGCCGGTCTCACGAAGACATTCCAGACGTGGCCTCGTGGGTGGTTCCACATTCCGTAGGACCCCGATTTCCCGGTCCCCTCTTGATAAGAACCCGATGCCCGGACACCTCTCCGAACTCCACCCTGTGAATGAAGTCAACACGAAGGGGCAGTTTTTCCGTGCATCGTTCGGAAAAAAACCCCAGGTTCCAAATACAGCTCGACAAGCGGCCTCTCTCCCCGGGGACATCTCGAGAGGCAAGCGGAGTTCCATGCCTCAACCCAAGACGAGGCCTGACTCTCCTGTCCCCAGTCTGCAGGGACCCTGCGATCGGAGTCTGAAATCAGAGGTACCCTGCGGTTCCTGCCTCAACTGGAGATGAGGCCCTCTTCCAATGCACCAAACCCAGTGGAGTCCCGAGAGGCCCCTCCCACCTCCAGTTTCCCTGGCTTCTCAGAGCCACCATGAGAAGCCCCCTGAGGTCACCTGCACAAGTCGAGGGAACCCAGGGTTTCCTGCCTCAACCCGGGAAAGACCTCGAGAGACCTTCTTCAACACGTCTCGAGGCCAGATTCCCCTCCCATGGCTCGGGAGCAATGACGCGCTCCCCCTCGCCACTCGCATGGAGACCCGACTTCCCTGGCGCCCCACGAGAGGCTCACTGACCTCGCCGTCGTACCTCGTGAGAAACCGCACACTGGGGCCGCCGCTCGAGAACAACCCCGAGATTCCCCCGTCATCGAGAGATGAGGGCCTTCGTCTCCTGCATGGCCTAGAGACCAATCTCGCGACCTCTCTCCAAACGCCTCAGGAGGCTTGACTCCCTTGAGTCCACCCAGTGAGCTCCAAGAGATACCCGTCGCGATTCGAGAGCAGAGCGGGGTTCTTTGCTTCCACTCGAGATGAATGCCTGTCTCCCCGGGTGCGTCTGGAATGCAACCCCGAGATCCCTGTCGCCCCTGGAGAGGAACATTGGCTTCTGGACACAAGCCTAGATGAGGTCTATTGGCCCTGCAGTCACTCGAGAGCAATGCCCAGCTTTCCTTCGCAACTCGAATGGAAGATTGGACTTGCCTGGGCCAACACAAGAGGCATCCTGAATTCCCCGTCGTAACTCGAGAATCCCGCCGTAACTCGAGAAAAACCACGTGGCTCCCCCGTCATCGCAAGATGAAGCCCTTTCCCGCTACAGCGCCTCAGGAGAAGTCCCACGTTAGGAATTGGAGGTCGAAAGGGCACTTGGCACCCTTGATGCGACCCACAAAGTTCCCCGAAATCCCGGTCTCCCTCGAGAGGAACACTGAGGTTTTCCGGCACCCCCTCCTCTGAGCCCTTTCTCCCCTCCTGATCTGGACAGGAGGGTCGACTCCCCTGCTTTGTCTGGAAGGGGTTCCCGACCTTCCGGTCGCACCTCAGGATGAGGCCGGTCTCACGAAGACATTCCAGACGTGGCCTCGTGGGTGGTTCCACATTCCGTAGGACCCCGATTTCCCGGTCCCCTCTTGATAAGAACCCGATGCCCGGACACCTCTCCGAACTCCACCCTGTGAATGAAGTCAACACGAAGGGGCAGTTTTTCCGTGCATCGTTCGGAAAAAAACCCCAGGTTCCAAATACAGCTCGACAAGCGGCCTCTCTCCCCGGGGACATCTCGAGAGGCAAGCGGAGTTCCATGCCTCAACCCAAGACGAGGCCTGACTCTCCTGTCCCCAGTCTGCAGGGACCCTGCGATCGGAGTCTGAAATCAGAGGTACCCTGCGGTTCCTGCCTCAACTGGAGATGAGGCCCTCTTCCAATGCACCAAACCCAGTGGAGTCCCGAGAGGCCCCTCCCACCTCCAGTTTCCCTGGCTTCTCAGAGCCACCATGAGAAGCCCCCTGAGGTCACCTGCACAAGTCGAGGGAACCCAGGGTTTCCTGCCTCAACCCGGGAAAGACCTCGAGAGACCTTCTTCAACACGTCTCGAGGCCAGAGTCCCCTCCCATGGCTCGGGAGCAATGACGCGCTCCCCCTCGCCACTCGCATGGAGACCCGACTTCCCTGGCGCCCCACGAGAGGCTCACTGACCTCGCCGTCGTACCTCGTGAGAAACCGCACACTGGGGCCGCCGCTCGAGAACAACCCCGAGATTCCCCCGTCATCGAGAGATGAGGGCCTTCGTCTCCTGCATGGCCTAGAGACCAATCTCGCGGCCTCTCTCCAAACGCCTCAGGAGGCTTGACTCCCTTGGGTCCACCCAGTGAGCTCCAAGAGATACCCGTCGCGATTCGAGAGCAGAGCGGGGTTCTTTGCTCCCACTCGAGATGAATGCCTGACTCCCCGGGTGCGTCTGGAATGCAACCCCGAGATCCCTGTCGCCCCCGGAGAGGAACATTGGCTTCTGGACACAAGCCTAGATGAGGTCTATTGGCCCTGCAGTCACTCGAGAGCAATGCCCAGCTTTCGTTCGCAACTCGAATGGAAGATTGGACTTGCCTGGGCCAACACAAGAGGCATCCTGAATTCCCCGTCGTAACTCGAGAATCCCGCCGTAACTCGAGAAAAACCACGTGGCTCCCCCGTCATCGCAAGATGAAGCCCTTTCCCGCTACAGCGTCTCAGGAGAAGTCCCACGTTAGGAATTGGAGGTCGAAAGGGCACTTGGCACCCTTGATGCGACCCACAAAGTTCCCCGAAATCCCGGTCTCCCTCGAGAGGAACACTGAGGTTTTCTGGCACCCCCTCCTCTGAGCCCTTTCTCCCCTCCTGATCTGGACAGGAGGGTCGACTCCCCTGCTTTGTCTGGAAGGGGTTCCCGACCTTCCGGTCGGACCTCAGGATGAGGCCGGTCTCACGAAGACATTCCAGACGTGGCCTCGTGGGTGGTTCCACATTCCGTAGGACCCCGATTTCCCGGTCCCCTCTTGATAAGAACCCGATGCCCGGACACCTCTCCGAACTCCACCCTGTGAATGAAGTCAACACGAAGGGGCAGTTTTTCCGTGCATCGTTCGGAAAAAAACCCCAGGTTCCAAATACAGCTCGACAAGCGGCCTCTCTCCCCGGGGACATCTCGAGAGGCAAGCGGAGTTCCATGCCTCAACCCAAGACGAGGCCTGACTCTCCTGTCCCCAGTCTGCAGGGACCCTGCGATCGGAGTCTGAAATCAGAGGTACCCTGCGGTTCCTGCCTCAACTGGAGATGAGGCCCTCTTCCAATGCACCAAACCCAGTGGAGTCCCGAGAGGCCCCTCCCACCTCCAGTTTCCCTGGCTTCTCAGAGCCACCATGAGAAGCCCCCTGAGGTCACCTGCACAAGTCGAGGGAACCCAGGGTTTCCTGCCTCAACCCGGGAAAGACCTCGAGAGACCTTCTTCAACACGTCTCGAGGCCAGAGTCCCCTCCCATGGCTCGGGAGCAATGACGCGCTCCCCCTCGCCACTCGCATGGAGACCCGACTTCCCTGGCGCCCCACGAGAGGCTCACTGACCTCGCCGTCGTACCTCGTGAGAAACCGCACACTGGGGCCGCCGCTCGAGAACAACCCCGAGATTCCCCCGTCATCGAGAGATGAGGGCCTTCGTCTCCTGCATGGCCTAGAGACCAATCTCGCGACCTCTCTCCAAACGCCTCAGGAGGCTTGACTCCCTTGAGTCCACCCAGTGAGCTCCAAGAGATACCCGTCGCGATTCGAGAGCAGAGCGGGGTTCTTTGCTTCCACTCGAGATGAATGCCTGTCTCCCCGGGTGCGTCTGGAATGCAACCCCGAGATCCCTGTCGCCCCTGGAGAGGAACATTGGCTTCTGGACACAAGCCTAGATGAGGTCTATTGGCCCTGCAGTCACTCGAGAGCAATGCCCAGCTTTCCTTCGCAACTCGAATGGAAGATTGGACTTGCCTGGGCCAACACAAGAGGCATCCTGAATTCCCCGTCGTAACTCGAGAATCCCGCCGTAACTCGAGAAAAACCACGTGGCTCCCCCGTCATCGCAAGATGAAGCCCTTTCCCGCTACAGCGCCTCAGGAGAAGTCCCACGTTAGGAATTGGAGGTCGAAAGGGCACTTGGCACCCTTGATGCGACCCACAAAGTTCCCCGAAATCCCGGTCTCCCTCGAGAGGAACACTGAGGTTTTCCGGCACCCCCTCCTCTGAGCCCTTTCTCCCCTCCTGATCTGGACAGGAGGGTCGACTCCCCTGCTTTGTCTGGAAGGGGTTCCCGACCTTCCGGTCGCACCTCAGGATGAGGCCGGTCTCACGAAGACATTCCAGACGTGGCCTCGTGGGTGGTTCCACATTCCGTAGGACCCCGATTTCCCGGTCCCCTCTTGATAAGAACCCGATGCCCGGACACCTCTCCGAACTCCACCCTGTGAATGAAGTCAACACGAAGGGGCAGTTTTTCCGTGCATCGTTCGGAAAAAAACCCCAGGTTCCAAATACAGCTCGACAAGCGGCCTCTCTCCCCGGGGACATCTCGAGAGGCAAGCGGAGTTCCATGCCTCAACCCAAGACGAGGCCTGACTCTCCTGTCCCCAGTCTGCAGGGACCCTGCGATCGGAGTCTGAAATCAGAGGTACCCTGCGGTTCCTGCCTCAACTGGAGATGAGGCCCTCTTCCAATGCACCAAACCCAGTGGAGTCCCGAGAGGCCCCTCCCACCTCCAGTTTCCCTGGCTTCTCAGAGCCACCATGAGAAGCCCCCTGAGGTCACCTGCACAAGTCGAGGGAACCCAGGGTTTCCTGCCTCAACCCGGGAAAGACCTCGAGAGACCTTCTTCAACACGTCTCGAGGCCAGAGTCCCCTCCCATGGCTCGGGAGCAATGACGCGCTCCCCCTCGCCACTCGCATGGAGACCCGACTTCCCTGGCGCCCCACGAGAGGCTCACTGACCTCGCCGTCGTACCTCGTGAGAAACCGCACACTGGGGCCGCCGCTCGAGAACAACCCCGAGATTCCCCCGTCATCGAGAGATGAGGGCCTTCGTCTCCTGCATGGCCTAGAGACCAATCTCGCGACCTCTCTCCAAACGCCTCAGGAGGCTTGACTCCCTTGAGTCCACCCAGTGAGCTCCAAGAGATACCCGTCGCGATTCGAGAGCAGAGCGGGGTTCTTTGCTTCCACTCGAGATGAATGCCTGTCTCCCCGGGTGCGTCTGGAATGCAACCCCGAGATCCCTGTCGCCCCTGGAGAGGAACATTGGCTTCTGGACACAAGCCTAGATGAGGTCTATTGGCCCTGCAGTCACTCGAGAGCAATGCCCAGCTTTCCTTCGCAACTCGAATGGAAGATTGGACTTGCCTGGGCCAACACAAGAGGCATCCTGAATTCCCCGTCGTAACTCGAGAATCCCGCCGTAACTCGAGAAAAACCACGTGGCTCCCCCGTCATCGCAAGATGAAGCCCTTTCCCGCTACAGCGCCTCAGGAGAAGTCCCACGTTAGGAATTGGAGGTCGAAAGGGCACTTGGCACCCTTGATGCGACCCACAAAGTTCCCCGAAATCCCGGTCTCCCTCGAGAGGAACACTGAGGTTTTCCGGCACCCCCTCCTCTGAGCCCTTTCTCCCCTCCTGATCTGGACAGGAGGGTCGACTCCCCTGCTTTGTCTGGAAGGGGTTCCCGACCTTCCGGTCGCACCTCAGGATGAGGCCGGTCTCACGAAGACATTCCAGACGTGGCCTCGTGGGTGGTTCCACATTCCGTAGGACCCCGATTTCCCGGTCCCCTCTTGATAAGAACCCGATGCCCGGACACCTCTCCGAACTCCACCCTGTGAATGAAGTCAACACGAAGGGGCAGTTTTTCCGTGCATCGTTCGGAAAAAAACCCCAGGTTCCAAAGACAGCTCGACAAGCGGCCTCTCTCCCCGGGGACATCTCGAGAGGCAAGCGGAGTTCCATGCCTCAACCCAAGACGAGGCCTGACTCTCCTGTCCCCAGTCTGCAGGGACCCTGCGATCGGAGTCTGAAATCAGAGGTACCCTGCGGTTCCTGCCTCAACTGGAGATGAGGCCCTCTTCCAATGCACCAAACCCAGTGGAGTCCCGAGAGGCCCCTCCCACCTCCAGTTTCCCTGGCTTCTCAGAGCCACCATGAGAAGCCCCCTGAGGTCACCTGCACAAGTCGAGGGAACCCAGGGTTTCCTGCCTCAACCCGGGAAAGACCTCGAGAGACCTTCTTCAACACGTCTCGAGGCCAGAGTCCCCTACCATGGCTCGGGAGCAATGACGCGCTCCCCCTCGCCACTCGCATGGAGACCCGACTTCCCCGGCGCCCCACGAGAGGCTCACTGACCTCGCCGTCGTACCTCGTGAGAAACCGCACACTGGGGCCGCCGCTCGAGAACAACCCCGAGATTCCCCCGTCATCGAGAGATGAGGGCCTTCGTCTCCTGCATGGCCTAGAGACCAATCTCGCGGCCTCTCTCCAAACGCCTCAGGAGGCTTGACTCCCTTGAGTCCACCCAGTGAGCTCCAAGAGATACCCGTCGCGATTCGAGAGCAGAGCGGGGTTCTTTGCTTCCACTCGAGATGAATGCCTGTCTCCCCGGGTGCGTCTGGAATGCAACCCCGAGATCCCTGTCGCCCCTGGAGAGGAACATTGGCTTCTGGACACAAGCCTAGATGAGGTCTATTGGCCCTGCAGTCACTCGAGAGCAATGCCCAGCTTTCCTTCGCAACTCGAATGGAAGATTGGACTTGCCTGGGCCAACACAAGAGGCATCCTGAATTCCCCGTCGTAACTCGAGAATCCCGCCGTAACTCGAGAAAAACCACGTGGCTCCCCCGTCATCGCAAGGTGAAGCCCTTTCCCGCTACAGCGCCTCAGGAGAAGTCCCACGTTAGGAATTGGAGGTCGAAAGGGCACTTGGCACCCTTGATGCGACCCACAAAGTTCCCCGAAATCCCGGTCTCCCTCGAGAGGAACACTGAGGTTTTCCGGCACCCCCTCCTCTGAGCCCTTTCTCCCCTCCTGATCTGGACAGGAGGGTCGACTCCCCTGCTTTGTCTGGAAGGGGTTCCCGACCTTCCGGTCGCACCTCAGGATGAGGCCGGTCTCACGAAGACATTCCAGACGTGGCCTCGTGGGTGGTTCCACATTCCGTAGGACCCCGATTTCCCGGTCCCCTCTTGATAAGAACCCGATGCCCGGACACCTCTCCGAACTCCACCCTGTGAATGAAGTCAACACGAAGGGGCAGTTTTTCCGTGCATCGTTCGGAAAAAAACCCCAGGTTCCAAAGACAGCTCGACAAGCGGCCTCTCTCCCCGGGGACATCTCGAGAGGCAAGCGGAGTTCCATGCCTCAACCCAAGACGAGGCCTGACTCTCCTGTCCCCAGTCTGCAGGGACCCTGCGATCGGAGTCTGAAATCAGAGGTACCCTGCGGTTCCTGCCTCAACTGGAGATGAGGCCCTCTTCCAATGCACCAAACCCAGTGGAGTCCCGAGAGGCCCCTCCCACCTCCAGTTTCCCTGGCTTCTCAGAGCCACCATGAGAAGCCCCCTGAGGTCACCTGCACAAGTCGAGGGAACCCAGGGTTTCCTGCCTCAACCCGGGAAAGACCTCGAGAGACCTTCTTCAACACGTCTCGAGGCCAGAGTCCCCTACCATGGCTCGGGAGCAATGACGCGCTCCCCCTCGCCACTCGCATGGAGACCCGACTTCCCTGGCGCCCCACGAGAGGCTCACTGACCTCGCCGTCGTACCTCGTGAGAAACCGCACACTGGGGCCGCCGCTCGAGAACAACCCCGAGATTCCCCCGTCATCGAGAGATGAGGGCCTTCGTCTCCTGCATGGCCTAGAGACCAATCTCGCGGCCTCTCTCCAAACGCCTCAGGAGGCTTGACTCCCTTGAGTCCACCCAGTGAGCTCCAAGAGATACCCGTCGCGATTCGAGAGCAGAGCGGGGTTCTTTGCTTCCACTCGAGATGAATGCCTGTCTCCCCGGGTGCGTCTGGAATGCAACCCCGAGATCCCTGTCGCCCCTGGAGAGGAACATTGGCTTCTGGACACAAGCCTAGATGAGGTCTATTGGCCCTGCAGTCACTCGAGAGCAATGCCCAGCTTTCCTTCGCAACTCGAATGGAAGATTGGACTTGCCTGGGCCAACACAAGAGGCATCCTGAATTCCCCGTCGTAACTCGAGAATCCCGCCGTAACTCGAGAAAAACCACGTGGCTCCCCCGTCATCGCAAGGTGAAGCCCTTTCCCGCTACAGCGCCTCAGGAGAAGTCCCACGTTAGGAATTGGAGGTCGAAAGGGCACTTGGCACCCTTGATGCGACCCACAAAGTTCCCCGAAATCCCGGTCTCCCTCGAGAGGAACACTGAGGTTTTCCGGCACCCCCTCCTCTGAGCCCTTTCTCCCCTCCTGATCTGGACAGGAGGGTCGACTCCCCTGCTTTGTCTGGAAGGGGTTCCCGACCTTCCGGTCGCACCTCAGGATGAGGCCGGTCTCACGAAGACATTCCAGACGTGGCCTCGTGGGTGGTTCCACATTCCGTAGGACCCCGATTTCCCGGTCCCCTCTTGATAAGAACCCGATGCCCGGACACCTCTCCGAACTCCACCCTGTGAATGAAGTCAACACGAAGGGGCAGTTTTTCCGTGCATCGTTCGGAAAAAAACCCCAGGTTCCAAAGACAGCTCGACAAGCGGCCTCTCTCCCCGGGGACATCTCGAGAGGCAAGCGGAGTTCCATGCCTCAACCCAAGACGAGGCCTGACTCTCCTGTCCCCAGTCTGCAGGGACCCTGCGATCGGAGTCTGAAATCAGAGGTACCCTGCGGTTCCTGCCTCAACTGGAGATGAGGCCCTCTTCCAATGCACCAAACCCAGTGGAGTCCCGAGAGGCCCCTCCCACCTCCAGTTTCCCTGGCTTCTCAGAGCCACCATGAGAAGCCCCCTGAGGTCACCTGCACAAGTCGAGGGAACCCAGGGTTTCCTGCCTCAACCCGGGAAAGACCTCGAGAGACCTTCTTCAACACGTCTCGAGGCCAGAGTCCCCTCCCATGGCTCGGGAGCAATGACGCGCTCCCCCTCGCCACTCGCATGGAGACCCGACTTCCCTGGCGCCCCACGAGAGGCTCACTGACCTCGCCGTCGTACCTCGTGAGAAACCGCACACTGGGGCCGCCGCTCGAGAACAACCCCGAGATTCCCCCGTCATCGAGAGATGAGGGCCTTCGTCTCCTGCATGGCCTAGAGACCAATCTCGCGGCCTCTCTCCAAACGCCTCAGGAGGCTTGACTCCCTTGAGTCCACCCAGTGAGCTCCAAGAGATACCCGTCGCGATTCGAGAGCAGAGCGGGGTTCTTTGCTTCCACTCGAGATGAATGCCTGTCTCCCCGGGTGCGTCTGGAATGCAACCCCGAGATCCCTGTCGCCCCTGGAGAGGAACATTGGCTTCTGGACACAAGCCTAGATGAGGTCTATTGGCCCTGCAGTCACTCGAGAGCAATGCCCAGCTTTCCTTCGCAACTCGAATGGAAGATTGGACTTGCCTGGGCCAACACAAGAGGCATCCTGAATTCCCCGTCGTAACTCGAGAATCCCGCCGTAACTCGAGAAAAACCACGTGGCTCCCCCGTCATCGCAAGGTGAAGCCCTTTCCCGCTACAGCGCCTCAGGAGAAGTCCCACGTTAGGAATTGGAGGTCGAAAGGGCACTTGGCACCCTTGATGCGACCCACAAAGTTCCCCGAAATCCCGGTCTCCCTCGAGAGGAACACTGAGGTTTTCCGGCACCCCCTCCTCTGAGCCCTTTCTCCCCTCCTGATCTGGACAGGAGGGTCGACTCCCCTGCTTTGTCTGGAAGGGGTTCCCGACCTTCCGGTCGCACCTCAGGATGAGGCCGGTCTCACGAAGACATTCCAGACGTGGCCTCGTGGGTGGTTCCACATTCCGTAGGACCCCGATTTCCCGGTCCCCTCTTGATAAGAACCCGATGCCCGGACACCTCTCCGAACTCCACCCTGTGAATGAAGTCAACACGAAGGGGCAGTTTTTCCGTGCATCGTTCGGAAAAAAACCCCAGGTTCCAAATACAGCTCGACAAGCGGCCTCTCTCCCCGGGGACATCTCGAGAGGCAAGCGGAGTTCCATGCCTCAAGCCAAGACGAGGCCTGACTCTCCTGTCCCCAGTCTGCAGGGACCCTGCGATCGGAGTCTGAAATCAGAGGTACCCTGCGGTTCCTGCCTCAACTGGAGATGAGGCCCTCTTCCAATGCACCAAACCCAGTGGAGTCCCGAGAGGCCCCTCCCACCTCCAGTTTCCCTGGCTTCTCAGAGCCACCATGAGAAGCCCCCTGAGGTCACCTGCACAAGTCGAGGGAACCCAGGGTTTCCTGCCTCAACCCGGGAAAGACCTCGAGAGACCTTCTTCAACACGTCTCGAGGCCAGAGTCCCCTCCCATGGCTCGGGAGCAATGACGCGCTCCCCCTCGCCACTCGCATGGAGACCCGACTTCCCTGGCGCCCCACGAGAGGCTCACTGACCTCGCCGTCGTACCTCGTGAGAAACCGCACACTGGGGCCGCCGCTCGAGAACAACCCCGAGATTCCCCCGTCATCGAGAGATGAGGGCCTTCGTCTCCTGCATGGCCTAGAGACCAATCTCGCCACCTCTCTCCAAACGCCTCAGGAGGCTTGACTCCCTTGAGTCCACCCAGTGAGCTCCAAGAGATACCCGTCGCGATTCGAGAGCAGAGCGGGGTTCTTTGCTTCCACTCGAGATGAATGCCTGTCTCCCCGGGTGCGTCTGGAATGCAACCCCGAGATCCCTGTCGCCCCTGGAGAGGAACATTGGCTTCTGGACACAAGCCTAGATGAGGTCTATTGGCCCTGCAGTCACTCGAGAGCAATGCCCAGCTTTCCTTCGCAACTCGAATGGAAGATTGGACTTGCCTGGGCCAACACAAGAGGCATCCTGAATTCCCCGTCGTAACTCGAGAATCCCGCCGTAACTCGAGAAAAACCACGTGGCTCCCCCGTCATCGCAAGGTGAAGCCCTTTCCCGCTACAGCGTCTCAGGAGAAGTCCCACGTTAGGAATTGGAGGTCGAAAGGGCACTTGGCACCCTTGATGCGACCCACAAAGTTCCCCGAAATCCCGGTCTCCCTCGAGAGGAACACTGAGGTTTTCCGGCACCCCCTCCTCTGAGCCCTTTCTCCCCTCCTGATCTGGACAGGAGGGTCGACTCCCCTGCTTTGTCTGGAAGGGGTTCCCGACCTTCCGGTCGCACCTCAGGATGAGGCCGGTCTCACGAAGACATTCCAGACGTGGCCTCGTGGGTGGTTCCACATTCCGTAGGACCCCGATTTCCCGGTCCCCTCTTGATAAGAACCCGATGCCCGGACACCTCTCCGAACTCCACCCTGTGAATGAAGTCAACACGAAGGGGCAGTTTTTCCGTGCATCGTTCGGAAAAAACCCCAGGTTCCAAATACAGCTGGACAAGCGGCCTCTCTCCCCGGGGACATCTCGAGAGGCAAGCGGAGTTCCATGCCTCAACCCAAGACGAGGCCTGACTCTCCTGTCCCCAGTCTGCAGGGACCCTGCGATCGGAGTCTGAAATCAGAGGTACCCTGCGGTTCCTGCCTCAACTGGAGATGAGGCCCTCTGCCAATGCACCAAACCCAGTGGGGTCCCGAGAGGCCCCTCCCACCTCCAGTTTCCCTGGCTTCTCAGAGCCACCATGAGAAGCCCCCTGAGGTCACCTGCACAAGTCGAGGGAACCCAGGGTTTCCTGCCTCAACCCGGGAAAGACCTCGAGAGACCTTCTTCAACACGTCTCGAGGCCAGATTCCCCTCCCATGGCTCGGGAGCAATGACGCGCTCCCCCTCGCCACTCGCATGGAGACCCGACTTCCCTGGCGCCCCACGAGAGGCTCACTGACCTCGCCGTCGTACCTCGTGAGAAACCGCACACTGGGGCCGCCCGCTCGAGAACAACCCCGAGATTCCCCCGTCATCGAGAGATGAGGGCCTTCGTCTCCTGCATGGCCTAGAGACCAATCTCGCGGCCTCTCTCCAAACGCCTCAGGAGGCTTGACTCCCTTGAGTCCACCCAGTGAGCTCCAAGAGATACCCGTCGCGATTCGAGAGCAGAGCGGGGTTCTTGCTTCCACTCGAGAGGAATGCCTGTCTCCCCGGGTGCGTCTGGAATGCAACCCCGAGATCCCTGTCGCCCCTGGAGAGGAACATTGGCTTCTGGACACAAGCCTAGATGAGGTCTATTGGCCCTGCAGTCACTCGAGAGCAATGCCCAGCTTTCCTTCGCAACTCGAATGGAAGATTGGACTTGCCTGGGCCAACACAAGAGGCATCCTGAATTCCCCGTCGTAACTCGAGAATCCCGCCGTAACTCGAGAAAAACCACGTGGCTCCCCCGTCATCGCAAGATGAAGCCCTTTCCCGCTACAGCGTCTCAGGAGAAGTCCCACGTTAGGAATTGGAGGTCGAAAGGGCACTTGGCACCCTTGATGCGACCCACAAAGTTCCCCGAAATCCCGGTCTCCCTCGAGAGGAACACTGAGGTTTTCCGGCACCCCCTCCTCTGAGCCCTTTCTCCCCTCCTGATCTGGACAGGAGGGTCGACTCCCCTGCTTTGTCTGGAAGGGGTTCCCGACCTTCCGGTCGCACCTCAGGATGAGGCCGGTCTCACGAAGACATTCCAGACGTGGCCTCGTGGGTGGTTCCACATTCCGTAGGACCCCGATTTCCCGGTCCCCTCTTGATAAGAACCCGATGCCCGGACACCTCTCCGAACTCCACCCTGTGAATGAAGTCAACACGAAGGGGCAGTTTTTCCGTGCATCGTTCGGAAAAAACCCCAGGTTCCAAATACAGCTGGACAAGCGGCCTCTCTCCCCGGGGACATCTCGAGAGGCAAGCGGAGTTCCATGCCTCAACCCAAGACGAGGCCTGACTCTCCTGTCCCCAGTCTGCAGGGACCCTGCGATCGGAGTCTGAAATCAGAGGTACCCTGCGGTTCCTGCCTCAACTGGAGATGAGGCCCTCTGCCAATGCACCAAACCCAGTGGGGTCCCGAGAGGCCCCTCCCACCTCCAGTTTCCCTGGCTTCTCAGAGCCACCATGAGAAGCCCCCTGAGGTCACCTGCACAAGTCGAGGGAACCCAGGGTTTCCTGCCTCAACCCGGGAAAGACCTCGAGAGACCTTCTTCAACACGTCTCGAGGCCAGATTCCCCTCCCATGGCTCGGGAGCAATGACGCGCTCCCCCTCGCCACTCGCATGGAGACCCGACTTCCCTGGCGCCCCACGAGAGGCTCACTGACCTCGCCGTCGTACCTCGTGAGAAACCGCACACTGGGGCCGCCCCTCGAGAACAACCCCGAGATTCCCCCGTCATCGAGAGATGAGGGCCTTCGTCTCCTGCATGGCCTAGAGACCAATCTCGCGACCTCTCTCCAAACGCCTCAGGAGGCTTGACTCCCTTGAGTCCACCCAGTGAGCTCCAAGAGATACCCGTCGCGATTCGAGAGCAGAGCGGGGTTCTTTGCTTCCACTCGAGAGGAATGCCTGTCTCCCCGGGTGCGTCTGGAATGCAACCCCGAGATCCCTGTCGCCCCTGGAGAGGAACATTGGCTTCTGGACACAAGCCTAGATGAGGTCTATTGGCCCTGCAGTCACTCGAGAGCAATGCCCAGCTTTCCTTCGCAACTCGAATGGAAGATTGGACTTGCCTGGGCCAACACAAGAGGCATCCTGAATTCCCCGTCGTAACTCGAGAATCCCGCCGTAACTCGAGAAAAACCACGTGGCTCCCCCGTCATCGCAAGATGAAGCCCTTTCCCGCTACAGCGTCTCAGGAGAAGTCCCACGTTAGGAATTGGAGGTCGAAAGGGCACTTGGCACCCTTGATGCGACCCACAAAGTTCCCCGAAATCCCGGTCTCCCTCGAGAGGAACACTGAGGTTTTCCGGCACCCCCTCCTCTGAGCCCTTTCTCCCCTCCTGATCTGGACAGGAGGGTCGACTCCCCTGCTTTGTCTGGAAGGGGTTCCCGACCTTCCGGTCGCACCTCAGGATGAGGCCGGTCTCACGAAGACATTCCAGACGTGGCCTCGTGGGTGGTTCCACATTCCGTAGGACCCCGATTTCCCGGTCCCCTCTTGATAAGAACCCGATGCCCGGACACCTCTCCGAACTCCACCCTGTGAATGAAGTCAACACGAAGGGGCAGTTTTTCCGTGCATCGTTCGGAAAAAACCCCAGGTTCCAAATACAGCTGGACAAGCGGCCTCTCTCCCCGGGGACATCTCGAGAGGCAAGCGGAGTTCCATGCCTCAACCCAAGACGAGGCCTGACTCTCCTGTCCCCAGTCTGCAGGGACCCTGCGATCGGAGTCTGAAATCAGAGGTACCCTGCGGTTCCTGCCTCAACTGGAGATGAGGCCCTCTTCCAATGCACCAAACCCAGTGGGGTCCCGAGAGGCCCCTCCCACCTCCAGTTTCCCTGGCTTCTCAGAGCCACCATGAGAAGCCCCCTGAGGTCACCTGCACAAGTCGAGGGAACCCAGGGTTTCCTGCCTCAACCCGGGAAAGACCTCGAGAGACCTTCTTCAACACGTCTCGAGGCCAGATTCCCCTACCATGGCTCGGGAGCAATGACGCGCTCCCCCTCGCCACTCGCATGGAGACCCGACTTCCCTGGCGCCCCACGAGAGGCTCACTGACCTCGCCGTCGTACCTCGTGAGAAACCGCACACTGGGGCCGCCGCTCGAGAACAACCCCGAGATTCCCCCGTCATCGAGAGATGAGGGCCTTCGTCTCCTGCATGGCCTAGAGACCAATCTCGCGGCCTCTCTCCAAACGCCTCAGGAGGCTTGACTCCCTTGAGTCCACCCAGTGAGCTCCAAGAGATACCCGTCGCGATTCGAGAGCAGAGCGGGGTTCTTTGCTTCCACTCGAGAGGAATGCCTGTCTCCCCGGGTGCGTCTGGAATGCAACCCCGAGATCCCTGTCGCCCCTGGAGAGGAACATTGGCTTCTGGACACAAGCCTAGATGAGGTCTATTGGCCCTGCAGTCACTCGAGAGCAATGCCCAGCTTTCCTTCGCAACTCGAATGGAAGATTGGACTTGCCTGGGCCAACACAAGAGGCATCCTGAATTCCCCGTCGTAACTCGAGAATCCCGCCGTAACTCGAGAAAAACCACGTGGCTCCCCCGTCATCGCAAGATGAAGCCCTTTCTCGCTACAGCGTCTCAGGAGAAGTCCCACGTTAGGAATTGGAGGTCGAAAGGGCACTTGGCACCCTTGATGCGACCCACAAAGTTCCCCGAAATCCCGGTCTCCCTCGAGAGGAACACTGAGGTTTTCCGGCACCCCCTCCTCTGAGCCCTTTCTCCCCTCCTGATCTGGACAGGAGGGTCGACTCCCCTGCTTTGTCTGGAAGGGGTTCCCGACCTTCCGGTCGCACCTCAGGATGAGGCCGGTCTCACGAAGATATTCCAGACGTGGCCTCGTGGGTGGTTCCACATTCCGTAGGACCCCGATTTCCCGGTCCCCTCTTGATAAGAACCCGATGCCCGGACACCTCTCCGAACTCCACCCTGTGAATGAAGTCAACACGAAGGGCCAGTTTTTCCGTGCGTCGTTCGGAAAAAAACCCCAGGTTCCAAATACAGCTGGACAAGCGGCCTCTCTCCCCGGGGACATCTCGAGAGGCAAGCGGAGTTCCATGCCTCAACCCAAGACGAGGCCTGACTCTCCTGTCCCCAGTCTGCAGGGACCCTGCGATCGGAGTCTGAAATCAGAGGTACCCTGCGGTTCCTGCCTCAACTGGAGATGAGGCCCTCTTCCAATGCACCAAACCCAGTGGGGTCCCGAGAGGCCTCTCCCACCTCCAGTTTCCCTGGCTTCTCAGAGCCACCATGAGAAGCCCCCTGAGGTCACCTGCACAAGTCGAGGGAACCCAGGGTTTCCTGCCTCAACCCGGGAAAGACCTCGAGAGACCTTCTTCAACACGTCTCGAGGCCAGATTCCCCTACCATGGCTCGGGAGCAATGACGCGCTCCCCCTCGCCACTCGCATGGAGACCCGACTTCCCTGGCGCCCCACGAGAGGCTCACTGACCTCGCCGTCGTACCTCGTGATAAACCACACACTGGGGCCGCCGCTCGAGAACAACCCCGAGATTCCCCCGTCATCGAGAGATGAGGGCCTTCGTCTCCTGCATGGCCTAGAGACCAATCTCGCGACCTCTCTCCAAACGCCTCAGGAGGCTTGACTCCCTTGAGTCCACCCAGTGAGCTCCAAGAGATACCCGTCGCGATTCGAGAGCAGAGCGGGGTTCTTTGCTTCCACTCGAGAGGAATGCCTGTCTCCCCGGGTGCGTCTGCAATGCAACCCCGAGATCCCTGTCGCCCCTGGAGAGGAACATTGGCTTCTGGACACAAGCCTAGATGAGGTCTATTGGCCCTGCAGTCACTCGAGAGCAATGCCCAGCTTTCCTTCGCAACTCGAATGGAAGATTGGACTTGCCTGGGCCAACACAAGAGGCATCCTGAATTCCCCGTCGTAACTCGAGAATCCCGCCGTAACTCGAGAAAAACCCCCAAACAGGATAAACCCTAGGAGAAACACCCCAAGACACATATTAATCAAATTAACAAAGATCAAACACAAAGAACAAATATTAAAAGCAGCAAGGGAAAAACAACAAATAACACACAAGGGAATTCCCATAAGGATAACAGCTGATCTTTCAATAGAACCTCTTCAAGCCAGGAGGGAATGGCAAGACATACTTAAAATGATGAAAGAAAATAACCTACACCCCAGATTATTGTACCCAGCAAGGATCTCATTCAAGTATGAAGGAGAAATCAAAAGCTTTTCAGACAAGCAAAAGCTGAGAGAATTCTGCACCACCAAACCTGCTCTCCAGCAAATACTAAAGGATATTCTCTAGACAGGAAACACAAAAATGGTGTATAAACTCGAACCCAAAACAATAAAGTAAATGGCAACGGGATCATACTTATTAGTAATTACCTTAAACGTAAATGGGTTGAATGCCCCAACCAAAAGACAAAGACTGGCTGAATGGATACAAAAACAAGACCCTTACATATGTTGTCTACAAGAGACCCACCTCAAAACAGGGAACACATACAGACTGAAAGTGAAGGGCTGGAAAAAGATTTTCCATGCAAATTGGGACCAAAAGAAAGCAGGAGTGACAATACTCGTATCAGATAAATTAGACTTTAAAACAAAGGCTGTGAAAAGAGACAAAGAAGGTCACTACATAATGATCAAAGGATCAATCCAAGAAGAAGATATAACAATTATAAATATATATCCACCCAACATGGGAGCACCGCAGTATGTAAGACAAATCCTAACAAGTATGAAAGGAGAAATTAACAATAACACAATAATAGTGGGAGATTTAATACCCCACTCACACCTATGGATAGATCAACTAAACAGAAAATTAACAAGGAAAAAAAAAAAAAAACATGTATCTATAAAGCTCACTAAAGCAAAGCATAGTAAAATGAGGTATGGCAATAAAAGGCGTTAAATTTATCAAATAAAAAATAAAAAAAAAAGAAAACGATAAAACACTGGTGAAAGAAATCAAAGAGGACACTAATAGATGGAGAAATATATCATGTTCATGGATTGGAAGAATCAATATAGTGAAAATGAGTATACTACCCAAAGCAATTTAGAGAAAAAAAAAAAAAAGACAAAAACCACGTGGCTCCCCCGTCATCGCAAGATGAAGCCCTTTCCCGCTACAGCGCCTCAGGAGAAGTCCCACGTTAGGAATTGGAGGTCGAAAGGGCACTTGGCACCCTTGATGCGACCCACAAAGTTCCCCGAAATCCCGGTCTCCCTCGAGAGGAACACTGAGGTTTTCCGGCACCCCCTCCTCTGAGCCCTTTCTCCCCTCCTGATCTGGACAGGAGGGTCGACTCCCCTGCTTTGTCTGGAAGGGGTTCCCGACCTTCCGGTCGCACCTCAGGATGAGGCCGGTCTCACGAAGACATTCCAGACGTGGCCTCGTGGGTGGTTCCACATTCCGTAGGACCCCGATTTCCCGGTCCGCTCTTGATAAGAACCCGATGCCCGGACACCTCTCCGAACTCCACCCTGTGAATGAAGTCAACATGAAGGGGCAGTTTTTCCGTGCATCGTTCGGAAAAAACCCCAGGTTCCAAATACAGCTGGACAAGCGGCCTCTCTCCCCGGGGACATCTCGAGAGGCAAGCGGAGTTCCATGCCTCAACCCAAGACGAGGCCTGACTCTCCTGTCCCCAGTCTGCAGGGACCCTGCGATCGGAGTCTGAAATCAGAGGTACCCTGCGGTTCCTGCCTCAACTGGAGATGAGGCCCTCTTCCAATGCACCAAACCCAGTGGGGTCCCGAGAGGCCCCTCCCACCTCCAGTTTCCCTGGCTTCTCAGAGCCACCATGAGAAGCCCCCTGAGGTCACCTGCACAAGTCGAGGGAACCCAGGGTTTCCTGCCTCAACCCGGGAAAGACCTCGAGAGACCTTCTTCAACACGTCTCGAGGCCAGATTCCCCTACCATGGCTCGGGAGCAATGACGCGCTCCCCCTCGCCACTCGCATGGAGCCCCGACTTCCCTGGCGCCCCACCAGAGGCTCACTGACCTCGCCGTCGTACCTCGTGAGAAACCGCACACTGGGGCCGCCGCTCGAGAACAACCCCGAGATTACACCGTCATCGAGAGATGAGGGCCTTCGTCTCCTGCATGGCCTAGAGACCAATCTCGCGGCCTCTCTCCAAACGCCTCAGGAGGCTTGACTCCCTGGAGTCCACCCAGTGAGCTCCAAGAGATACCCGTCGCGATTCGAGAGCAGAGCGGGGTTCTTTGCTTCCACTCGAGAGGAATGCCTGTCTCCCCGGGTGCGTCTGCAATGCAACCCCGAGATCCCTGTCGCCTCTGGAGAGGAACATTGGCTTCTGGACACAAGCCTAGATGAGGTCTATTGGCCCTGCAGTCACTCGAGAGCAATGCCCAGCTTTCCTTCGCAACTCGAATGGAAGATTGGACTTGCCTGGGCCAACACAAGAGGCATCCTGAATTCCCCGTCGTAACTCGAGAATCCCGCCGTAACTCGAGAAAAACCACGTGGCTCCCCCGTCATCGCAAGATGAAGCCCTTTCCCGCTACAGCGTCTCAGGAGAAGTCCCACGTTAGGAACTGGAGGTCGAAAGGGCACTTGGCACCCTTGATGCGACCCACAAAGTTCCCCGAAATCCCGGTCTCCCTCGAGAGGAACACTGAGGTTTTCCGGCACCCCCTCCTCTGAGCCCTTTCTCCCCTCCTGATCTGGACAGGAGGGTCGACTCCCCTGCTTTGTCTGGAAGGGGTTCCCGACCTTCCGGTCGCACCTCAGGATGAGGCCGGTCTCACGAAGACATTCCAGACGTGGCCTCGTGGGTGGTTCCACATTCCGTAGGACCCCGATTTCCCGGTCCCCTCTTGATAAGAACCCGATGCCCGGACACCTCTCCGAACTCCACCCTGTGAATGAAGTCAACACGAAGGGGCAGTTTTTCCGTGCGTCGTTCGGAAAAAAACCCAGGTTCCAAATACAGCTGGACAAGCGGCCTCTCTCCCCGGGGACATCTCGAGAGGCAAGCGGAGTTCCATGCCTCAACCCAAGACGAGGCCTGACTCTCCTGTCCCCAGTCTGCAGGGACCCTGCGATCGGAGTCTGAAATCAGAGGTACCCTGCGGTTCCTGCCTCAACTGGAGATGAGGCCCTCTTCCAATGCACCAAACCCAGTGGGGTCCCGAGAGGCCCCTCCCACCTCCAGTTTCCCTGGCTTCTCAGAGCCACCATGAGAAGCCCCCTGAGGTCACCTGCACAAGTCGAGGGAACCCAGGGTTTCCTGCCTCAACCCGGGAAAGACCTCGAGAGACCTTCTTCAACACGTCTCGAGGCCAGATTCCCCTCCCATGGCTCGGGAGCAATGACGCGCTCCCCCTCGCCACTCGCATGGAGACCCGACTTCCCTGGCGCCCCACGAGAGGCTCACTGACCTCGCCGTCGTACCTCGTGAGAAACCACACACTGGGGCCGCCGCTCGAGAACAACCCCGAGATTCCCCCGTCATCGAGAGATGAGGGCCTTCGTCTCCTGCATGGCCTAGAGACCAATCTCGCGACCTCTCTCCAAACGCCTCAGGAGGCTTGACTCCCTTGAGTCCACCCAGTGAGCTCCAAGAGATACCCGTCGCGATTCGAGAGCAGAGCGGGGTTCTTTGCTTCCACTCGAGAGGAATGCCTGTCTCCCCGGGTGCGTCTGCAATGCAACCCCGAGATCCCTGTCGCCCCTGGAGAGGAACATTGGCTTCTGGACACAAGCCTAGATGAGGTCTATTGGCCCTGCAGTCACTCGAGAGCAATGCCCAGCTTTCCTTCGCAACTCGAATGGAAGATTGGACTTGCCTGGGCCAACACAAGAGGCATCCTGAATTCCCCGTCGTAACTCGAGAATCCCGCCGTAACTCGAGAAAAACCCCCAAACAGGATAAACCCTAGGAGAAACACCCCAAGACACATATTAATCAAATTAACAAAGATCAAACACAAAGAACAAATATTAAAAGCAGCAAGGGAAAAACAACAAATAACACACAAGGGAATTCCCATAAGGATAACAGCTGATCTTTCAATAGAACCTCTTCAAGCCAGGAGGGAATGGCAAGACATACTTAAAATGATGAAAGAAAATAACCTACACCCCAGATTATTGTACCCAGCAAGGATCTCATTCAAGTATGAAGGAGAAATCAAAAGCTTTTCAGACAAGCAAAAGCTGAGAGAATTCTGCACCACCAAACCTGCTCTCCAGCAAATACTAAAGGATATTCTCTAGACAGGAAACACAAAAATGGTGTATAAACTCGAACCCAAAACAATAAAGTAAATGGCAACGGGATCATACTTATTAGTAATTACCTTAAACGTAAATGGGTTGAATGCCCCAACCAAAAGACAAAGACTGGCTGAATGGATACAAAAACAAGACCCTTACATATGTTGTCTACAAGAGACCCACCTCAAAACAGGGAACACATACAGACTGAAAGTGAAGGGCTGGAAAAAGATTTTCCATGCAAATTGGGACCAAAAGAAAGCAGGAGTGACAATACTCGTATCAGATAAATTAGACTTTAAAACAAAGGCTGTGAAAAGAGACAAAGAAGGTCACTACATAATGATCAAAGGATCAATCCAAGAAGAAGATATAACAATTATAAATATATATCCACCCAACATGGGAGCACCGCAGTATGTAAGACAAATCCTAACAAGTATGAAAGGAGAAATTAACAATAACACAATAATAGTGGGAGATTTAATACCCCACTCACACCTATGGATAGATCAACTAAACAGAAAATTAACAAGGAAAAAAAAAAAAAACATGTATCTATAAAGCTCACTAAAGCAAAGCATAGTAAAATGAGGTATGGCAATAAAAGGCGTTAAATTTATCAAATAAAAAATAAAAAAAAAAGAAAACGATAAAACACTGGTGAAAGAAATCAAAGAGGACACTAATAGATGGAGAAATATATCATGTTCATGGATTGGAAGAATCAATATAGTGAAAATGAGTATACTACCCAAAGCAATTTAGAGAAAAAAAAAAAAAAAGACAAAAACCACGTGGCTCCCCCGTCATCGCAAGATGAAGCCCTTTCCCGCTACAGCGTCTCAGGAGAAGTCCCACGTTAGGAATTGGAGGTCGAAAGGGCACTTGGCACCCTTGATGCGACCCACAAAGTTCCCCGAAATCCCGGTCTCCCTCGAGAGGAACACTGAGGTTTTCCGGCACCCCCTCCTCTGAGCCCTTTCTCCCCTCCTGATCTGGACAGGAGGGTCGACTCCCCTGCTTTGTCTGGAAGGGGTTCCCGACCTTCCGGTCGCACCTCAGGATGAGGCCGGTCTCACGAAGACATTCCAGACGTGGCCTCGTGGGTGGTTCCACATTCCGTAGGACCCCGATTTCCCGGTCCCCTCTTGATAAGAACCCGATGCCCGGACACCTCTCCGAACTCCACCCTGTGAATGAAGTCAACACGAAGGGGCAGTTTTTCCGTGCATCGTTCGGAAAAAACCCCAGGTTCCAAATACAGCTGGACAAGCGGCCTCTCTCCCCGGGGACATCTCGAGAGGCAAGCGGAGTTCCATGCCTCAACCCAAGACGAGGCCTGACTCTCCGGTCCCCAGTCTGCAGGGACCCTGCGATCGGAGTCTGAAATCAGAGGTACCCTGCGGTTCCTGCCTCAACTGGAGATGAGGCCCTCTGCCAATGCACCAAACCCAGTGGGGTCCCGAGAGGCCCCTCCCACCTCCAGTTTCCCTGGCTTCTCAGAGCCACCATGAGAAGCCCCATGAGGTCACATGCACAAGTCGAGGGAACCCAGGGTTTCCTGCCTCAACCCGGGAAAGACCTCGAGAGACCTTCTTCAACACGTCTCGAGGCCAGATTCCCCTCCCATGGCTCGGGACCAATGACGCGCTTCCCCTCGCCACTCGCATGGAGACCCGACTTCCCTGGCGCCCCACGAGAGGCTCACTGACCTCGCCGTCGTACCTCGTGAGAAACCGCACACTGGGGCCGCCGCTCGAGAACAACCCCGAGATTCCCCCGTCATCGAGAGATGAGGGCCTTCGTCTCCTGCATGGCCTAGAGACCAATCTCGCGACCTCTCTCCAAACGCCTCAGGAGGCTTGACTCCCTTGAGCCCACCCAGTGAGCTCCAAGAGATACCCGTCGCGATTCGAGAGCAGAGCGGGGTTCCTTGCTTCCACTCGAGAGGAATGCCTGTCTCCCCGGGTGCGTCTGGAATGCAACCCCGAGATCCCTGTCGCCCCTGGAGAGGAACATTGGCTTCTGGACACAAGCCTAGATGAGGTCTATTGGCCCTGCAGTCACTCGAGAGCAATCCCCAGCTTTCCTTCGCAACTCGAATGGAAGATTGGACTTGCCTGGGCCAAAACAAGAGGCATCCTGAATTCCCCGTCGTAACTCGAGAATCCCGCCGTAACTCGAGAAAAACCACGTGGCTCCCCCGTCATCGCAAGATGAAGCCCTTTCCCGCTACAGCGCCTCAGGAGAAGTCCCACGTTAGGAATTGGAGGTCGAAAGGGCACTTGGCACCCTTGATGCGACCCACAAAGTTCCCCGAAATCCCGGTCTCCCTCGAGAGGAACACTGAGGTTTTCCGGCACCCCCTCCTCTGAGCCCTTTCTCCCCTCCTGATCTGGACAGGAGGGTCGACTCCCCTGCTTTGTCTGGAAGGGGTTCCCGACCTTCCGGTCGCACCTCAGGATGAGGCCGGTCTCACGAAGACATTCCAGACGTGGCCTCGTGGGTGGTTCTACATTCCGTAGGACCCCGATTTCCCGGTCCCCTCTTGATAAGAACCCGATGCCCGGACACCTCTCCGAACTCCACCCTGTGAATGAAGTCAACACGAAGGGGCAGTTTTTCCGTGCGTCGTTCGGAAAAAACCCCAGGTTCCAAATACAGCGCGACAAGCGGCCTCTCTCCCCGGGGACATCTCGAGAGGCAAGCGGAGTTCCATGCCTCAACCCAAGACGAGGCCTGACTCTCCTGTCCCCAGTCTGCAGGGACCCTGCGATCGGAGTCTGAAATCAGAGGTACCCTGCGGTTCCTGCCTCAACTGGAGATGATGCCCTCTGCCAATGCACCAAACCCAGTGGGGTCCCGAGAGGCCCCTCCCACCTCCAGTTTCCCTGGCTTCTCCGAGCCACCTTGAGAAGCCCCCTGAGGTCACCTGCACAAGTCGAGGGAACCCAGGGTTTCCTGCCTCAACCCGGGAAAGACCTCGAGAGACCTTCTTCCACACGTCTCGAGGCCAGAGTCCCCTCCCATGGCTCGGGAGCAATGACGCGCTCCCCCTCGCCACTCGCATGGAGACCCGACTTCCCTGGCGCCCCACCAGAGGCTCACTGACCTCGCCGTCGTACCTCGTGAGAAACCGCACACTGGGGCCGCCGCTCGAGAACAACCCCGAGATTCCCCCGTCATCGAGAGATGAGGGCCTTCGTCTCCTGCATGGCCTAGAGACCAATCTCGCGACCTCTCTCCAAACGCCTCAGGAGGCTTGACTCCCTTGAGTCCACCCAGTGAGCTCCAAGAGATACCCGTCGCGATTCGAGAGCAGAGCGGGGTTCTTTGCTTCCACTCGAGAGGAATGCCTGTCTCCCCGGGTGCGTCTGCAATGCAACCCCGAGATCCCTGTCGCCTCTGGAGAGGAACATTGGCTTCTGGACACAAGCCTAGATGAGGTCTATTGGCCCTGCAGTCACTCGAGAGCAATGCCCAGCTTTCCTTCGCAACTCGAATGGAAGATTGGACTTGCCTGGGCCAACACAAGAGGCATCCTGAATTCCCCGTCGTAACTCGAGAATCCCGCCGTAACTCGAGAAAAAACCCCAAACAGGATAAACCCTAGGAGAAACACCCCAAGACACATATTAATCAAATTAACAAAGATCAAACACAAAGAACAAATATTAAAAGCAGCAAGGGAAAAACAACAAATAACACACAAGGGAATTCCCATAAGGATAACAGCTGATCTTTCAATAGAACCTCTTCAAGCCAGGAGGGAATGGCAAGACATACTTAAAATGATGAAAGAAAATAACCTACACCCCAGATTATTGTACCCAGCAAGGATCTCATTCAAGTATGAAGGAGAAATCAAAAGCTTTTCAGACAAGCAAAAGCTGAGAGAATTCTGCACCACCAAACCTGCTCTCCAGCAAATACTAAAGGATATTCTCTAGACAGGAAACACAAAAATGGTGTATAAACTCGAACCCAAAACAATAAAGTAAATGGCAACGGGATCATACTTATTAGTAATTACCTTAAACGTAAATGGGTTGAATGCCCCAACCAAAAGACAAAGACTGGCTGAATGGATACAAAAACAAGACCCTTACATATGTTGTCTACAAGAGACCCACCTCAAAACAGGGAACACATACAGACTGAAAGTGAAGGGCTGGAAAAAGATTTTCCATGCAAATTGGGACCAAAAGAAAGCAGGAGTGACAATACTCGTATCAGATAAATTAGACTTTAAAACAAAGGCTGTGAAAAGAGACAAAGAAGGTCACTACATAATGATCAAAGGATCAATCCAAGAAGAAGATATAACAATTATAAATATATATCCACCCAACATGGGAGCACCGCAGTATGTAAGACAAATCCTAACAAGTATGAAAGGAGAAATTAACAATAACACAATAATAGTGGGAGATTTAATACCCCACTCACACCTATGGATAGATCAACTAAACAGAAAATTAACAAGGAAAAAAAAAAAAAAACATGTATCTATAAAGCTCACTAAAGCAAAGCATAGTAAAATGAGGTATGGCAATAAAAGGCGTTAAATTTATCAAATAAAAAATAAAAAAAAAAAGAAAACGATAAAACACTGGTGAAAGAAATCAAAGAGGACACTAATAGATGGAGAAATATATCATGTTCATGGATTGGAAGAATCAATATAGTGAAAATGAGTATACTACCCAAAACAATTTAGAGAAAAAAAAAAAAAAAGACAAAAACCACGTGGCTCCCCGTCATCGCAAGATGAAGCCCTTTCTCGCTACAGCGTCTCAGGAGAAGTCCCACGTTAGGAATTGGAGGTCGAAAGGGCACTTGGCACCCTTGATGCGACCCACAAAGTTCCCCGAAATCCCGGTCTCCCTCGAGAGGAACACTGAGGTTTTCCGGCACCCCCTCCTCTGAGCCCTTTCTCCCCTCCTGATCTGGACAGGAGGGTCGACTCCCCTGCTTTGTCTGGAAGGGGTTCCCGACCTTCCGGTCGCACCTCAGGATGAGGCCGGTCTCACGAAGACATTCCAGACGTGGCCTCGTGGGTGGTTCCACATTCCGTAGGACCCCGATTTCCCGGTCCCCTCTTGATAAGAACCCGATGCCCGGACACCTCTCCGAACTCCACCCTGTGAATGAAGTCAACACGAAGGGGCAGTTTTTCCGTGCATCGTTCGGAAAAAACCCCAGGTTCCAAATACAGCTGGACAAGCGGCCTCTCTCCCCGGGGACATCTCGAGAGGCAAGCGGAGTTCCATGCCTCAACCCAAGACGAGGCCTGACTCTCCGGTCCCCAGTCTGCAGGGACCCTGCGATCGGAGTCTGAAATCAGAGGTACCCTGCGGTTCCTGCCTCAAATGGAGATGAGGCCCTCTGCCAATGCACCAAACCCAGTGGGGTCCCGAGAGGCCCCTCGCACCTCCAGTTTTCCTGGCTTCTCAGAGCCACCATGAGAAGCCCCATGAGGTCACATGCACAAGTCGAGGGAACCCAGGGTTTCCTGCCTCAACCCGGGAAAGACCTCGAGAGACCTTCTTCAACACGTCTCGAGGCCAGATTCCCCTACCATGGCTCGGGAGCAGTACGCGCTCCCCCTCACCACTCGAATGGAGACCCGACTTCCCTGGCGCCCCACCAGAGGCTCACTGACCTCGCCGTCGTACCCCGTGAGAAACCGCACACTGGGGCCGCCGCTCGAGAACAACCCCGAGATTCCCCCGTCATCGAGAGATGAGGGCCTTCGTCTCCTGCATGGCCTAGAGACCAATCTCGCGGCCTCTCTCCAAACGCCTCAGGAGGCTTGACTCCCTTGAGTCCACCCAGTGAGCTCCAAGAGATACCCGTCGCGATTCGAGAGCAGAGCGGGGTTCTTTGCTTCCACTCGAGAGGAATGCCTGTCTCCCCGGGTGCGTCTGGAATGCAACCCCGAGATCCCTGTCGCCTCTGGAGAGGAACATTGGCTTCTGGACACAAGCCTAGATGAGGTCTATTGGCCCTGCAGTCACTCGAGAGCAATGCCCATCTTTCCTTCACAACTCGAATGGAAGATTGGACTTGCCTGGGCCAACACAAGAGGCATCCTGAATTCCCCGTTGTAACTCGAGAATCCCGCCGTAACTCGAGAAAAACCACGTGGCTCCCCCGTCATCGCAAGATGAAGCCCTTTCCCGCTACAGCGTCTCAGGGGAAGTCCCACGTTAGGAATTGGAGGTCGAAAGGGCACTTGGCACCCTTGATGCGACCCACAAAGTTCCCCGAAATCCCGGTCTCCCTCGAGAGGAACACTGAGGGTTTCCGGCACCCCCTCCTCTGAGCCCTTTCTCCCCTCCTGATCTGGACAGGAGGGTCGACTCCCCTGCTTTGTCTGGAAGGGGTTCCCGACCTTCCTGTCGCACCTCAGGATGAGGCCGGTCTCACGAAGACATTCCAGACGTGGCCTCGTGGGTGGTTCCACATTCCGTAGGACCCCGATTTCCCGGTCCCCTCTTGATAAGAACCCGATGCCTGGACACCTCTCCGAACTCCACCCTGTGAATGAAGTCAACACGAAGGGGCAGTTTTTCCGTGCGTCGTTCGGAAAAAACCCCAGGTTCCAAATACAGCTCGACAAGCGGCCTCTCTCCCCGGGGACATCTCGAGAGGCAAGCGGAGTTCCATGCCTCAACCCAAGACGAGGCCTGACTCTCCTGTCCCCAGTCTGCAGGGACCCTGCGATCGGAGTCTGAAATCAGAGGTACCCTGCGGTTCCTGCCTCAACTGGAGATGAGGCCCTCTTCCAATGCACCAAACCCAGTGGGGTCCCGAGAGGCCCCTCCCACCTCCAGTTTCCCTGGCTTCTCAGAGCCACCATGAGAAGCCCCCTGAGGTCACCTGCACAAGTCGAGGGAACCCAGGGTTTCCTGCCTCAACCCGGGAAAGACCTCGAGAGACCTTCTTCAACACGTCTCGAGGCCAGATTCCCCTCCCATGGCTCGGGAGCAATGACGCGCTCCCCCTCGCCACTCGCATGGAGACCCGACTTCCCTGGCGCCCCACGAGAGGCTCACTAACCTCGCCGTCGTACCTCGTGAGAAACCGCACACTGGGGCCGCCGCTCGAGAACAACCCCGAGATTCCCCCGTCATCGAGAGATGAGGGCCTTCGTCTCCTGCATGGCCTAGAGACCAATCTCGCGACCTCTCTCCAAACGCCTCAGGAGGCTTGACTCCCTTGAGTCCACCCAGTGAGCTCCAAGAGATACCCGTCGCGATTCGAGAGCAGAGCGGGGTTCTTTGCTTCCACTCGAGAGGAATGCCTGTCTCCCCGGGTGCGTCTGCAATGCAACCCCGAGATCTCTGTCGCCCCTGGAGAGGAACATTGGCTTCTGGACACAAGCCTAGATGAGGTCTTTTGGCCCTGCAGTCACTCGAGAGCAATGCCCAGCTTTCCTTCGCAACTCGAATGGAAGATTGGACTTGCCTGGGCCAACACAAGAGGCATCCTGAATTCCCCGTCGTAACTCGAGAATCCCGCCGTAACTCGAGAAAAAACCCCAAACAGGATAAACCCTAGGAGAAACACCCCAAGACACATATTAATCAAATTAACAAAGATCAAACACAAAGAACAAATATTAAAAGCAGCAAGGGAAAAACAACAAATAACACACAAGGGAATTCCCATAAGGATAACAGCTGATCTTTCAATAGAACCTCTTCAAGCCAGGAGGGAATGGCAAGACATACTTAAAATGATGAAAGAAAATAACCTACACCCCAGATTATTGTACCCAGCAAGGATCTCATTCAAGTATGAAGGAGAAATCAAAAGCTTTTCAGACAAGCAAAAGCTGAGAGAATTCTGCACCACCAAACCTGCTCTCCAGCAAATACTAAAGGATATTCTCTAGACAGGAAACACAAAAATGGTGTATAAACTCGAACCCAAAACAATAAAGTAAATGGCAACGGGATCATACTTATTAGTAATTACCTTAAACGTAAATGGGTTGAATGCCCCAACCAAAAGACAAAGACTGGCTGAATGGATACAAAAACAAGACCCTTACATATGTTGTCTACAAGAGACCCACCTCAAAACAGGGAACACATACAGACTGAAAGTGAAGGGCTGGAAAAAGATTTTCCATGCAAATTGGGACCAAAAGAAAGCAGGAGTGACAATACTCGTATCAGATAAATTAGACTTTAAAACAAAGGCTGTGAAAAGAGACAAAGAAGGTCACTACATAATGATCAAAGGATCAATCCAAGAAGAAGATATAACAATTATAAATATATATCCACCCAACATGGGAGCACCGCAGTATGTAAGACAAATCCTAACAAGTATGAAAGGAGAAATTAACAATAACACAATAATAGTGGGAGATTTAATACCCCACTCACACCTATGGATAGATCAACTAAACAGAAAATTAACAAGGAAAAAAAAAAAAAAACATGTATCTATAAAGCTCACTAAAGCAAAGCATAGTAAAATGAGGTATGGCAATAAAAGGCGTTAAATTTATCAAATAAAAAATAAAAAAAAAAGAAAACGATAAAACACTGGTGAAAGAAATCAAAGAGGACACTAATAGATGGAGAAATATATCATGTTCATGGATTGGAAGAATCAATATAGTGAAAATGAGTATACTACCCAAAGCAATTTAGAGAAAAAAAAAAAAAAAGACAAAAACCACGTGGCTCCCCCGTCATCGCAAGATGAAGCCCTTTCTCGCTACAGCGTCTCAGGAGAAGTCCCACGTTAGGAATTGGAGGTCGAAAGGGCACTTGGCACCCTTGATGCGACCCACAAAGTTCCCCGAAATCCCGGTCTCCCTCGAGAGGAACACTGAGGTTTTCCGGCACCCCCTCCTCTGAGCCCTTTCTCCCCTCCTGATCTGGACAGGAGGGTCGACTCCCCTGCTTTGTCTGGAAGGGGTTCCCGACCTTCCGGTCGCACCTCAGGATGAGGCCGGTCTCACGAAGACATTCCAGACGTGGCCTCGTGGGTGGTTCCACATTCCGTAGGACCCCGATTTCCCGGTCCCCTCTTGATAAGAACCCGATGCCCGGACACCTCTCCGAACTCCACCCTGTGAATGAAGTCAACACGAAGGGGCAGTTTTCCCGTGCATCGTTCGGAAAAAACCCCAGGTTCCAAATACAGCTCGACAAGCGGCCTCTCTCCCCGGGGACATCTCGAGAGGCAAGCGGAGTTCCATGCCTCAACCCAAGACGAGGCCTGACTCTCCTGTCCCCAGTCTGCAGGGACCCTGCGATCGGAGTCTGAAATCAGAGGTACCCTGCGGTTCCTGCCTCAACTGGAGATGAGGCCCTCTTCCAATGCACCAAGCCCAGTGGAGTCCCGAGAGGCCCCTCCCACCTCCAGTTTCCCTGGCTTCTCAGAGCCACCATGAGAAGCCCCCTGAGGTCACCTGCACAAGTCGAGGGAACCCAGGGTTTCCTGCCTCAACCCGAGAAAGACCTCGAGAGACCTTCTTCAACACGTCTCGAGGCCAGATTCCCCTACCATGGCTCGGGAGCAATGACGCGCTCCCCCTCGCCACTCGCATGGAGACCCGACTTCCCTGGCGCCCCACGAGAGGCTCACTGACCTCGCCGTCGTACCTCGTGAGAAACCGCACACTGGGGCCGCCGCTCGAGAACAACCCCGAGATTCCCCCGTCATCGAGAGATGAGGGCCTTCGTCTCCTGCATGGCCTAGAGACCAATCTCGCGACCTCTCTCCAAACGCCTCAGGAGGCTTGACTCCCTTGAGTCCACCCAGTGAGCTCCAAGAGATACCCGTCGCGATTCGAGAGCAGAGCGGGGTTCTTTGCTTCCACTCGAGATGAATGCCTGTCTCCCCGGGTGCGTCTGGAATGCAACCCCGAGATCCCTGTCGCCCCTGGAGAGGAACATTGGCTTCTGGACACAAGCCTAGATGAGGTCTATTGGCCCTGCAGTCACTCGAGAGCAATCCCCAGCTTTCCTTCGCAACTCGAATGGAAGATTGGACTTGCCTGGGCCAACACAAGAGGCAGCCTGAATTCCCCGTCGTAACTCGAGAATCCCGCCGTAACTCGAGAAAAACCACGTGGCTCCCCCGTCATCGCAAGATGAAGCCCTTTCCCGCTACAGCGCCTCAGGAGAAGTCCCACGTTAGGAATTGGAGGTCGAAAGGGCACTTGGCACCCTTGATGCGACCCACAAAGTTCCCCGAAATCCCGGTCTCCCTCGAGAGGAACACTGAGGTTTTCCGGCACCCCCTCCTCTGAGCCCTTTCTCCCCTCCTGATCTGGACAGGAGGGTCGACTCCCCTGCTTTGTCTGGAAGGGGTTCCCGACCTTCCGGTCGCACCTCAGGATGAGGCCGGTCTCACGAAGACATTCCAGACGTGGCCTCGTGGGTGGTTCCACATTCCGTAGGACCCCGATTTCCCGGTCCCCTCTTGATAAGAACCCGATGCCCGGACACCTCTCCGAACTCCACCCTGTGAATGAAGTCAACACGAAGGGGCAGTTTTTCCGTGCATCGTTCGGAAAAAACCCCAGGTTCCAAATACAGCTCGACAAGCGGCCTCTCTCCCCGGGGACATCTCGAGAGGCAAGCGGAGTTCCATGCCTCAACCCAAGACGAGGCCTGACTCTCCTGTCCCCAGTCTGCAGGGACCCTGCGATCGGAGTCTGAAATCAGAGGTACCCTGCGGTTCCTGCCTCAACTGGAGATGAGGCCCTCTTCCAATGCACCAAGCCCAGTGGAGTCCCGAGAGGCCCCTCCCACCTCCAGTTTCCCTGGCTTCTCAGAGCCACCATGAGAAGCCCCCTGAGGTCACCTGCACAAGTCGAGGGAACCCAGGGTTTCCTGCCTCAACCCGAGAAAGACCTCGAGAGACCTTCTTCAACACGTCTCGAGGCCAGATTCCCCTACCATGGCTCGGGAGCAATGACGCGCTCCCCCTCGCCACTCGCATGGAGACCCGACTTCCCTGGCGCCCCACGAGAGGCTCACTGACCTCGCCGTCGTACCTCGTGAGAAACCGCACACTGGGGCCGCCGCTCGAGAACAACCCCGAGATTCCCCCGTCATCGAGAGATGAGGGCCTTCGTCTCCTGCATGGCCTAGAGACCAATCTCGCGACCTCTCTCCAAACGCCTCAGGAGGCTTGACTCCCTTGAGTCCACCCAGTGAGCTCCAAGAGATACCCGTCGCGATTCGAGAGCAGAGCGGGGTTCTTTGCTTCCACTCGAGATGAATGCCTGTCTCCCCGGGTGCGTCTGGAATGCAACCCCGAGATCCCTGTCGCCCCTGGAGAGGAACATTGGCTTCTGGACACAAGCCTAGATGAGGTCTATTGGCCCTGCAGTCACTCGAGAGCAATCCCCAGCTTTCCTTCGCAACTCGAATGGAAGATTGGACTTGCCTGGGCCAACACAAGAGGCAGCCTGAATTCCCCGTCGTAACTCGAGAATCCCGCCGTAACTCGAGAAAAACCACGTGGCTCCCCCGTCATCGCAAGATGAAGCCCTTTCCCGCTACAGCGCCTCGGGAGAAGTCCCACGTTAGGAGAAGTCCCACGTTAGGAATTGGAGGTCAAAAGGGCACTTGGCACCCTTGATGCGACCCACAAAGTTCCCCGAAATCCCGGTCTCCCTCGAGAGGAACACTGAGGTTTTCCGGCACCCCCTCCTCTGAGCCCTTTCTCCCCTCCTGATCTGGACAGGAGGGTCAACTCCCCTGCTTTGTCTGGAAGGGGTTCCCGACCTTCCGGTCGCACCTCAGGATGAGGCCGGTCTCACGAAGACATTCCAGACGTGGCCTCGTGGGTGGTTCCACATTCCGTAGGACCCCGATTTCCCGGTCCCCTCTTGATAAGAACCCGATGCCCGGACACCTCTCCGAACTCCAGCCTGTGAATGAAGTCAACACGAAGGGGCAGTTTTTCCGTGCATCGTTCGGAAAAAAACCCCAGGTTCCAAATACAGCTCGACAAGCGGCCTCTCTCCCCGGGGACATCTCGAGAGGCAAGCGGAGTTCCATGCCTCAACCCAAGACGAGGCCTGACTCTCCTGTCCCCAGTCTGCAGGGACCCTGCGATCGGAGTCTGAAATCAGAGGTACCCTGCGGTTCCTGCCTCAACTGGAGATGAGGCCCTCTTCCAATGCACCAAGCCCAGTGGAGTCCCGAGAGGCCCCTCCCACCTCCAGTTTCCCTGGCTTCTCAGAGCCACCATGAGAAGCCCCCTGAGGTCACCTGCACAAGTCGAGGGAACCCAGGGTTTCCTGCCTCAACCCGGGAAAGACCTCGAGAGACCTTCTTCAACACGTCTCGAGGCCAGATTCCCCTACCATGGCTCGGGAGCAATGACGCGCTCCCCCTCGCCACTCGCATGGAGACCCGACTTCCCTGGCGCCCCACGAGAGGCTCACTGACCTCGCCGTCGTACCTCGTGAGAAACCGCACACTGGGGCCGCCGCTCGAGAACAACCCCGAGATTCCCCCGTCATCGAGAGATGAGGGCCTTCGTCTCCTGCATGGCCTAGAGACCAATCTCGCGACCTCTCTCCAAACGCCTCAGGAGGCTTGACTCCCTTGAGTCCACCCAGTGAGCTCCAAGAGATACCCGTCGCGATTCGAGAGCAGAGCGGGGTTCTTTGCTTCCACTCGAGATGAATGCCTGTCTCCCCGGGTGCGTCTGGAATGCAACCCCGAGATCCCTGTCGCCCCTGGAGAGGAACATTGGCTTCTGGACACAAGCCTAGATGAGGTCTATTGGCCCTGCAGTCACTCGAGAGCAATCCCCAGCTTTCCTTCGCAACTCGAATGGAAGATTGGACTTGCCTGGGCCAACACAAGAGGCAGCCTGAATTCCCCGTCGTAACTCGAGAATCCCGCCGTAACTCGAGAAAAACCACGTGGCTCCCCCGTCATCGCAAGATGAAGCCCTTTCCCGCTACAGCGCCTCAGGAGAAGTCCCACGTTAGGAATTGGAGGTCGAAAGGGCACTTGGCACCCTTGATGCGACCCACAAAGTTCCCCGAAATCCCGGTCTCCCTCGAGAGGAACACTGAGGTTTTCCGGCACCCCCTCCTCTGAGCCCTTTCTCCCCTCCTGATCTGGACAGGAGGGTCGACTCCCCTGCTTTGTCTGGAAGGGGTTCCCGACCTTCCGGTCGCACCTCAGGATGAGGCCGGTCTCACGAAGACATTCCAGACGTGGCCTCGTGGGTGGTTCCACATTCCGTAGGACCCCGATTTCCCGGTCCCCTCTTGATAAGAACCCGATGCCCGGACACCTCTCCGAACTCCACCCTGTGAATGAAGTCAACACGAAGGGGCAGTTTTTCCGTGCATCGTTCGGAAAAAACCCCAGGTTCCAAATACAGCTCGACAAGCGGCCTCTCTCCCCGGGGACATCTCGAGAGGCAAGCGGAGTTCCATGCCTCAACCCAAGACGAGGCCTGACTCTCCTGTCCCCAGTCTGCAGGGACCCTGCGATCGGAGTCTGAAATCAGAGGTACCCTGCGGTTCCTGCCTCAACTGGAGATGAGGCCCTCTTCCAATGCACCAAGCCCAGTGGAGTCCCGAGAGGCCCCTCCCACCTCCAGTTTCCCTGGCTTCTCAGAGCCACCATGAGAAGCCCCCTGAGGTCACCTGCACAAGTCGAGGGAACCCAGGGTTTCCTGCCTCAACCCGGGAAAGACCTCGAGAGACCTTCTTCAACACGTCTCGAGGCCAGATTCCCCTACCATGGCTCGGGAGCAATGACGCGCTCCCCCTCGCCACTCGCATGGAGACCCGACTTCCCTGGCGCCCCACGAGAGGCTCACTGACCTCGCCGTCGTACCTCGTGAGAAACCGCACACTGGGGCCGCCGCTCGAGAACAACCCCGAGATTCCCCCGTCATCGAGAGATGAGGGCCTTCGTCTCCTGCATGGCCTAGAGACCAATCTCGCGACCTCTCTCCAAACGCCTCAGGAGGCTTGACTCCCTTGAGTCCACCCAGTGAGCTCCAAGAGATACCCGTCGCGATTCGAGAGCAGAGCGGGGTTCTTTGCTTCCACTCGAGATGAATGCCTGTCTCCCCGGGTGCGTCTGGAATGCAACCCCGAGATCCCTGTCGCCCCTGGAGAGGAACATTGGCTTCTGGACACAAGCCTAGATGAGGTCTATTGGCCCTGCAGTCACTCGAGAGCAATCCCCAGCTTTCCTTCGCAACTCGAATGGAAGATTGGACTTGCCTGGGCCAACACAAGAGGCAGCCTGAATTCCCCGTCGTAACTCGAGAATCCCGCCGTAACTCGAGAAAAACCACGTGGCTCCCCCGTCATCGCAAGATGAAGCCCTTTCCCGCTACAGCGCCTCAGGAGAAGTCCCACGTTAGGAATTGGAGGTCGAAAGGGCACTTGGCACCCTTGATGCGACCCACAAAGTTCCCCGAAATCCCGGTCTCCCTCGAGAGGAACACTGAGGTTTTCCGGCACCCCCTCCTCTGAGCCCTTTCTCCCCTCCTGATCTGGACAGGAGGGTCGACTCCCCTGCTTTGTCTGGAAGGGGTTCCCGACCTTCCGGTCGCACCTCAGGATGAGGCCGGTCTCACGAAGACATTCCAGACGTGGCCTCGTGGGTGGTTCCACATTCCGTAGGACCCCGATTTCCCGGTCCCCTCTTGATAAGAACCCGATGCCCGGACACCTCTCCGAACTCCACCCTGTGAATGAAGTCAACACGAAGGGGCAGTTTTTCCGTGCATCGTTCGGAAAAAACCCCAGGTTCCAAATACAGCTCGACAAGCGGCCTCTCTCCCCGGGGACATCTCGAGAGGCAAGCGGAGTTCCATGCCTCAACCCAAGACGAGGCCTGACTCTCCTGTCCCCAGTCTGCAGGGACCCTGCGATCGGAGTCTGAAATCAGAGGTACCCTGCGGTTCCTGCCTCAACTGGAGATGAGGCCCTCTTCCAATGCACCAAGCCCAGTGGAGTCCCGAGAGGCCCCTCCCACCTCCAGTTTCCCTGGCTTCTCAGAGCCACCATGAGAAGCCCCCTGAGGTCACCTGCACAAGTCGAGGGAACCCAGGGTTTCCTGCCTCAACCCGAGAAAGACCTCGAGAGACCTTCTTCAACACGTCTCGAGGCCAGATTCCCCTACCATGGCTCGGGAGCAATGACGCGCTCCCCCTCGCCACTCGCATGGAGACCCGACTTCCCTGGCGCCCCACGAGAGGCTCACTGACCTCGCCGTCGTACCTCGTGAGAAACCGCACACTGGGGCCGCCGCTCGAGAACAACCCCGAGATTCCCCCGTCATCGAGAGATGAGGGCCTTCGTCTCCTGCATGGCCTAGAGACCAATCTCGCGACCTCTCTCCAAACGCCTCAGGAGGCTTGACTCCCTTGAGTCCACCCAGTGAGCTCCAAGAGATACCCGTCGCGATTCGAGAGCAGAGCGGGGTTCTTTGCTTCCACTCGAGATGAATGCCTGTCTCCCCGGGTGCGTCTGGAATGCAACCCCGAGATCCCTGTCGCCCCTGGAGAGGAACATTGGCTTCTGGACACAAGCCTAGATGAGGTCTATTGGCCCTGCAGTCACTCGAGAGCAATCCCCAGCTTTCCTTCGCAACTCGAATGGAAGATTGGACTTGCCTGGGCCAACACAAGAGGCAGCCTGAATTCCCCGTCGTAACTCGAGAATCCCGCCGTAACTCGAGAAAAACCACGTGGCTCCCCCGTCATCGCAAGATGAAGCCCTTTCCCGCTACAGCGCCTCAGGAGAAGTCCCACGTTAGGAATTGGAGGTCGAAAGGGCACTTGGCACCCTTGATGCGACCCACAAAGTTCCCCGAAATCCCGGTCTCCCTCGAGAGGAACACTGAGGTTTTCCGGCACCCCCTCCTCTGAGCCCTTTCTCCCCTCCTGATCTGGACAGGAGGGTCGACTCCCCTGCTTTGTCTGGAAGGGGTTCCCGACCTTCCGGTCGCACCTCAGGATGAGGCCGGTCTCACGAAGACATTCCAGACGTGGCCTCGTGGGTGGTTCCACATTCCGTAGGACCCCGATTTCCCGGTCCCCTCTTGATAAGAACCCGATGCCCGGACACCTCTCCGAACTCCACCCTGTGAATGAAGTCAACACGAAGGGGCAGTTTTTCCGTGCATCGTTCGGAAAAAACCCCAGGTTCCAAATACAGCTCGACAAGCGGCCTCTCTCCCCGGGGACATCTCGAGAGGCAAGCGGAGTTCCATGCCTCAACCCAAGACGAGGCCTGACTCTCCTGTCCCCAGTCTGCAGGGACCCTGCGATCGGAGTCTGAAATCAGAGGTACCCTGCGGTTCCTGCCTCAACTGGAGATGAGGCCCTCTTCCAATGCACCAAGCCCAGTGGAGTCCCGAGAGGCCCCTCCCACCTCCAGTTTCCCTGGCTTCTCAGAGCCACCATGAGAAGCCCCCTGAGGTCACCTGCACAAGTCGAGGGAACCCAGGGTTTCCTGCCTCAACCCGGGAAAGACCTCGAGAGACCTTCTTCAACACGTCTCGAGGCCAGATTCCCCTACCATGGCTCGGGAGCAATGACGCGCTCCCCCTCGCCACTCGCATGGAGACCCGACTTCCCTGGCGCCCCACGAGAGGCTCACTGACCTCGCCGTCGTACCTCGTGAGAAACCGCACACTGGGGCCGCCGCTCGAGAACAACCCCGAGATTCCCCCGTCATCGAGAGATGAGGGCCTTCGTCTCCTGCATGGCCTAGAGACCAATCTCGCGACCTCTCTCCAAACGCCTCAGGAGGCTTGACTCCCTTGAGTCCACCCAGTGAGCTCCAAGAGATACCCGTCGCGATTCGAGAGCAGAGCGGGGTTCTTTGCTTCCACTCGAGATGAATGCCTGTCTCCCCGGGTGCGTCTGGAATGCAACCCCGAGATCCCTGTCGCCCCTGGAGAGGAACATTGGCTTCTGGACACAAGCCTAGATGAGGTCTATTGGCCCTGCAGTCACTCGAGAGCAATCCCCAGCTTTCCTTCGCAACTCGAATGGAAGATTGGACTTGCCTGGGCCAACACAAGAGGCAGCCTGAATTCCCCGTCGTAACTCGAGAATCCCGCCGTAACTCGAGAAAAACCACGTGGCTCCCCCGTCATCGCAAGATGAAGCCCTTTCCCGCTACAGCGCCTCAGGAGAAGTCCCACGTTAGGAATTGGAGGTCGAAAGGGCACTTGGCACCCTTGATGCGACCCACAAAGTTCCCCGAAATCCCGGTCTCCCTCGAGAGGAACACTGAGGTTTTCCGGCACCCCCTCCTCTGAGCCCTTTCTCCCCTCCTGATCTGGACAGGAGGGTCGACTCCCCTGCTTTGTCTGGAAGGGGTTCCCGACCTTCCGGTCGCACCTCAGGATGAGGCCGGTCTCACGAAGACATTCCAGACGTGGCCTCGTGGGTGGTTCCACATTCCGTAGGACCCCGATTTCCCGGTCCCCTCTTGATAAGAACCCGATGCCCGGACACCTCTCCGAACTCCACCCTGTGAATGAAGTCAACACGAAGGGGCAGTTTTTCCGTGCATCGTTCGGAAAAAACCCCAGGTTCCAAATACAGCTCGACAAGCGGCCTCTCTCCCCGGGGACATCTCGAGAGGCAAGCGGAGTTCCATGCCTCAACCCAAGACGAGGCCTGACTCTCCTGTCCCCAGTCTGCAGGGACCCTGCGATCGGAGTCTGAAATCAGAGGTACCCTGCGGTTCCTGCCTCAACTGGAGATGAGGCCCTCTTCCAATGCACCAAGCCCAGTGGAGTCCCGAGAGGCCCCTCCCACCTCCAGTTTCCCTGGCTTC
This sequence comes from Bos indicus, assembly GCF_029378745.1. Taxonomy (NCBI): domain Eukaryota; kingdom Metazoa; phylum Chordata; class Mammalia; order Artiodactyla; family Bovidae; genus Bos; species Bos indicus. Next base: position 60,199 of record NW_027223731.1, on the reverse strand, counting down.
TCAGAGCCACCATGAGAAGCCCCCTGAGGTCACCTGCACAAGTCGAGGGAACCCAGGGTTTCCTGCCTCAACCCGGGAAAGACCTCGAGAGACCTTCTTCAACACGTCTCGAGGCCAGATTCCCCTACCATGGCTCGGGAGCAATGACGCGCTCCCCCTCGCCACTCGCATGGAGACCCGACTTCCCTGGCGCCCCACGAGAGGCTCACTGACCTCGCCGTCGTACCTCGTGAGAAACCGCACACTGGGGCCGCCGCTCGAGAACAACCCCGAGATTCCCCCGTCATCGAGAGATGAGGGCCTTCGTCTCCTGCATGGCCTAGAGACCAATCTCGCGACCTCTCTCCAAACGCCTCAGGAGGCTTGACTCCCTTGAGTCCACCCAGTGAGCTCCAAGAGATACCCGTCGCGATTCGAGAGCAGAGCGGGGTTCTTTGCTTCCACTCGAGATGAATGCCTGTCTCCCCGGGTGCGTCTGGAATGCAACCCCGAGATCCCTGTCGCCCCTGGAGAGGAACATTGGCTTCTGGACACAAGCCTAGATGAGGTCTATTGGCCCTGCAGTCACTCGAGAGCAATCCCCAGCTTTCCTTCGCAACTCGAATGGAAGATTGGACTTGCCTGGGCCAACACAAGAGGCAGCCTGAATTCCCCGTCGTAACTCGAGAATCCCGCCGTAACTCGAGAAAAACCACGTGGCTCCCCCGTCATCGCAAGATGAAGCCCTTTCCCGCTACAGCGCCTCAGGAGAAGTCCCACGTTAGGAATTGGAGGTCGAAAGGGCACTTGGCACCCTTGATGCGACCCACAAAGTTCCCCGAAATCCCGGTCTCCCTCGAGAGGAACACTGAGGTTTTCCGGCACCCCCTCCTCTGAGCCCTTTCTCCCCTCCTGATCTGGACAGGAGGGTCGACTCCCCTGCTTTGTCTGGAAGGGGTTCCCGACCTTCCGGTCGCACCTCAGGATGAGGCCGGTCTCACGAAGACATTCCAGACGTGGCCTCGTGGGTGGTTCCACATTCCGTAGGACCCCGATTTCCCGGTCCCCTCTTGATAAGAACCCGATGCCCGGACACCTCTCCGAACTCCACCCTGTGAATGAAGTCAACACGAAGGGGCAGTTTTTCCGTGCATCGTTCGGAAAAAACCCCAGGTTCCAAATACAGCTCGACAAGCGGCCTCTCTCCCCGGGGACATCTCGAGAGGCAAGCGGAGTTCCATGCCTCAACCCAAGACGAGGCCTGACTCTCCTGTCCCCAGTCTGCAGGGACCCTGCGATCGGAGTCTGAAATCAGAGGTACCCTGCGGTTCCTGCCTCAACTGGAGATGAGGCCCTCTTCCAATGCACCAAGCCCAGTGGAGTCCCGAGAGGCCCCTCCCACCTCCAGTTTCCCTGGCTTCTCAGAGCCACCATGAGAAGCCCCCTGAGGTCACCTGCACAAGTCGAGGGAACCCAGGGTTTCCTGCCTCAACCCGGGAAAGACCTCGAGAGACCTTCTTCAACACGTCTCGAGGCCAGATTCCCCTACCATGGCTCGGGAGCAATGACGCGCTCCCCCTCGCCACTCGCATGGAGACCCGACTTCCCTGGCGCCCCACGAGAGGCTCACTGACCTCGCCGTCGTACCTCGTGAGAAACCGCACACTGGGGCCGCCGCTCGAGAACAACCCCGAGATTCCCCCGTCATCGAGAGATGAGGGCCTTCGTCTCCTGCATGGCCTAGAGACCAATCTCGCGACCTCTCTCCAAACGCCTCAGGAGGCTTGACTCCCTTGAGTCCACCCAGTGAGCTCCAAGAGATACCCGTCGCGATTCGAGAGCAGAGCGGGGTTCTTTGCTTCCACTCGAGATGAATGCCTGTCTCCCCGGGTGCGTCTGGAATGCAACCCCGAGATCCCTGTCGCCCCTGGAGAGGAACATTGGCTTCTGGACACAAGCCTAGATGAGGTCTATTGGCCCTGCAGTCACTCGAGAGCAATCCCCAGCTTTCCTTCGCAACTCGAATGGAAGATTGGACTTGCCTGGGCCAACACAAGAGGCAGCCTGAATTCCCCGTCGTAACTCGAGAATCCCGCCGTAACTCGAGAAAAACCACGTGGCTCCCCCGTCATCGCAAGATGAAGCCCTTTCCCGCTACAGCGCCTCAGGAGAAGTCCCACGTTAGGAATTGGAGGTCGAAAGGGCACTTGGCACCCTTGATGCGACCCACAAAGTTCCCCGAAATCCCGGTCTCCCTCGAGAGGAACACTGAGGTTTTCCGGCACCCCCTCCTCTGAGCCCTTTCTCCCCTCCTGATCTGGACAGGAGGGTCGACTCCCCTGCTTTGTCTGGAAGGGGTTCCCGACCTTCCGGTCGCACCTCAGGATGAGGCCGGTCTCACGAAGACATTCCAGACGTGGCCTCGTGGGTGGTTCCACATTCCGTAGGACCCCGATTTCCCGGTCCCCTCTTGATAAGAACCCGATGCCCGGACACCTCTCCGAACTCCACCCTGTGAATGAAGTCAACACGAAGGGGCAGTTTTTCCGTGCATCGTTCGGAAAAAACCCCAGGTTCCAAATACAGCTCGACAAGCGGCCTCTCTCCCCGGGGACATCTCGAGAGGCAAGCGGAGTTCCATGCCTCAACCCAAGACGAGGCCTGACTCTCCTGTCCCCAGTCTGCAGGGACCCTGCGATCGGAGTCTGAAATCAGAGGTACCCTGCGGTTCCTGCCTCAACTGGAGATGAGGCCCTCTTCCAATGCACCAAGCCCAGTGGAGTCCCGAGAGGCCCCTCCCACCTCCAGTTTCCCTGGCTTCTCAGAGCCACCATGAGAAGCCCCCTGAGGTCACCTGCACAAGTCGAGGGAACCCAGGGTTTCCTGCCTCAACCCGGGAAAGACCTCGAGAGACCTTCTTCAACACGTCTCGAGGCCAGATTCCCCTACCATGGCTCGGGAGCAATGACGCGCTCCCCCTCGCCACTCGCATGGAGACCCGACTTCCCTGGCGCCCCACGAGAGGCTCACTGACCTCGCCGTCGTACCTCGTGAGAAACCGCACACTGGGGCCGCCGCTCGAGAACAACCCCGAGATTCCCCCGTCATCGAGAGATGAGGGCCTTCGTCTCCTGCATGGCCTAGAGACCAATCTCGCGACCTCTCTCCAAACGCCTCAGGAGGCTTGACTCCCTTGAGTCCACCCAGTGAGCTCCAAGAGATACCCGTCGCGATTCGAGAGCAGAGCGGGGTTCTTTGCTTCCACTCGAGATGAATGCCTGTCTCCCCGGGTGCGTCTGGAATGCAACCCCGAGATCCCTGTCGCCCCTGGAGAGGAACATTGGCTTCTGGACACAAGCCTAGATGAGGTCTATTGGCCCTGCAGTCACTCGAGAGCAATCCCCAGCTTTCCTTCGCAACTCGAATGGAAGATTGGACTTGCCTGGGCCAACACAAGAGGCAGCCTGAATTCCCCGTCGTAACTCGAGAATCCCGCCGTAACTCGAGAAAAACCACGTGGCTCCCCCGTCATCGCAAGATGAAGCCCTTTCCCGCTACAGCGCCTCAGGAGAAGTCCCACGTTAGGAATTGGAGGTCGAAAGGGCACTTGGCACCCTTGATGCGACCCACAAAGTTCCCCGAAATCCCGGTCTCCCTCGAGAGGAACACTGAGGTTTTCCGGCACCCCCTCCTCTGAGCCCTTTCTCCCCTCCTGATCTGGACAGGAGGGTCGACTCCCCTGCTTTGTCTGGAAGGGGTTCCCGACCTTCCGGTCGCACCTCAGGATGAGGCCGGTCTCACGAAGACATTCCAGACGTGGCCTCGTGGGTGGTTCCACATTCCGTAGGACCCCGATTTCCCGGTCCCCTCTTGATAAGAACCCGATGCCCGGACACCTCTCCGAACTCCAGCCTGTGAATGAAGTCAACACGAAGGGGCAGTTTTTCCGTGCATCGTTCGGAAAAAACCCCAGGTTCCAAATACAGCTCGACAAGCGGCCTCTCTCCCCGGGGACATCTCGAGAGGCAAGCGGAGTTCCATGCCTCAACCCAAGACGAGGCCTGACTCTCCTGTCCCCAGTCTGCAGGGACCCTGCGATCGGAGTCTGAAATCAGAGGTACCCTGCGGTTCCTGCCTCAACTGGAGATGAGGCCCTCTTCCAATGCACCAAGCCCAGTGGAGTCCCGAGAGGCCCCTCCCACCTCCAGTTTCCCTGGCTTCTCAGAGCCACCATGAGAAGCCCCCTGAGGTCACCTGCACAAGTCGAGGGAACCCAGGGTTTCCTGCCTCAACCCGAGAAAGACCTCGAGAGACCTTCTTCAACACGTCTCGAGGCCAGATTCCCCTACCATGGCTCGGGAGCAATGACGCGCTCCCCCTCGCCACTCGCATGGAGACCCGACTTCCCTGGCGCCCCACGAGAGGCTCACTGACCTCGCCGTCGTACCTCGTGAGAAACCGCACACTGGGGCCGCCGCTCGAGAACAACCCCGAGATTCCCCCGTCATCGAGAGATGAGGGCCTTCGTCTCCTGCATGGCCTAGAGACCAATCTCGCGACCTCTCTCCAAACGCCTCAGGAGGCTTGACTCCCTTGAGTCCACCCAGTGAGCTCCAAGAGATACCCGTCGCGATTCGAGAGCAGAGCGGGGTTCTTTGCTTCCACTCGAGATGAATGCCTGTCTCCCCGGGTGCGTCTGGAATGCAACCCCGAGATCCCTGTCGCCCCTGGAGAGGAACATTGGCTTCTGGACACAAGCCTAGATGAGGTCTATTGGCCCTGCAGTCACTCGAGAGCAATCCCCAGCTTTCCTTCGCAACTCGAATGGAAGATTGGACTTGCCTGGGCCAACACAAGAGGCAGCCTGAATTCCCCGTCGTAACTCGAGAATCCCGCCGTAACTCGAGAAAAACCACGTGGCTCCCCCGTCATCGCAAGATGAAGCCCTTTCCCGCTACAGCGCCTCAGGAGAAGTCCCACGTTAGGAATTGGAGGTCGAAAGGGCACTTGGCACCCTTGATGCGACCCACAAAGTTCCCCGAAATCCCGGTCTCCCTCGAGAGGAACACTGAGGTTTTCCGGCACCCCCTCCTCTGAGCCCTTTCTCCCCTCCTGATCTGGACAGGAGGGTCGACTCCCCTGCTTTGTCTGGAAGGGGTTCCCGACCTTCCGGTCGCACCTCAGGATGAGGCCGGTCTCACGAAGACATTCCAGACGTGGCCTCGTGGGTGGTTCCACATTCCGTAGGACCCCGATTTCCCGGTCCCCTCTTGATAAGAACCCGATGCCCGGACACCTCTCCGAACTCCACCCTGTGAATGAAGTCAACACGAAGGGGCAGTTTTTCCGTGCATCGTTCGGAAAAAACCCCAGGTTCCAAATACAGCTCGACAAGCGGCCTCTCTCCCCGGGGACATCTCGAGAGGCAAGCGGAGTTCCATGCCTCAACCCAAGACGAGGCCTGACTCTCCTGTCCCCAGTCTGCAGGGACCCTGCGATCGGAGTCTGAAATCAGAGGTACCCTGCGGTTCCTGCCTCAACTGGAGATGAGGCCCTCTTCCAATGCACCAAGCCCAGTGGAGTCCCGAGAGGCCCCTCCCACCTCCAGTTTCCCTGGCTTCTCAGAGCCACCATGAGAAGCCCCCTGAGGTCACCTGCACAAGTCGAGGGAACCCAGGGTTTCCTGCCTCAACCCGAGAAAGACCTCGAGAGACCTTCTTCAACACGTCTCGAGGCCAGATTCCCCTACCATGGCTCGGGAGCAATGACGCGCTCCCCCTCGCCACTCGCATGGAGACCCGACTTCCCTGGCGCCCCACGAGAGGCTCACTGACCTCGCCGTCGTACCTCGTGAGAAACCGCACACTGGGGCCGCCGCTCGAGAACAACCCCGAGATTCCCCCGTCATCGAGAGATGAGGGCCTTCGTCTCCTGCATGGCCTAGAGACCAATCTCGCGACCTCTCTCCAAACGCCTCAGGAGGCTTGACTCCCTTGAGTCCACCCAGTGAGCTCCAAGAGATACCCGTCGCGATTCGAGAGCAGAGCGGGGTTCTTTGCTTCCACTCGAGATGAATGCCTGTCTCCCCGGGTGCGTCTGGAATGCAACCCCGAGATCCCTGTCGCCCCTGGAGAGGAACATTGGCTTCTGGACACAAGCCTAGATGAGGTCTATTGGCCCTGCAGTCACTCGAGAGCAATCCCCAGCTTTCCTTCGCAACTCGAATGGAAGATTGGACTTGCCTGGGCCAACACAAGAGGCAGCCTGAATTCCCCGTCGTAACTCGAGAATCCCGCCGTAACTCGAGAAAAACCACGTGGCTCCCCCGTCATCGCAAGATGAAGCCCTTTCCCGCTACAGCGCCTCAGGAGAAGTCCCACGTTAGGAATTGGAGGTCGAAAGGGCACTTGGCACCCTTGATGCGACCCACAAAGTTCCCCGAAATCCCGGTCTCCCTCGAGAGGAACACTGAGGTTTTCCGGCACCCCCTCCTCTGAGCCCTTTCTCCCCTCCTGATCTGGACAGGAGGGTCGACTCCCCTGCTTTGTCTGGAAGGGGTTCCCGACCTTCCGGTCGCACCTCAGGATGAGGCCGGTCTCACGAAGACATTCCAGACGTGGCCTCGTGGGTGGTTCCACATTCCGTAGGACCCCGATTTCCCGGTCCCCTCTTGATAAGAACCCGATGCCCGGACACCTCTCCGAACTCCACCCTGTGAATGAAGTCAACACGAAGGGGCAGTTTTTCCGTGCATCGTTCGGAAAAAACCCCAGGTTCCAAATACAGCTCGACAAGCGGCCTCTCTCCCCGGGGACATCTCGAGAGGCAAGCGGAGTTCCATGCCTCAACCCAAGACGAGGCCTGACTCTCCTGTCCCCAGTCTGCAGGGACCCTGCGATCGGAGTCTGAAATCAGAGGTACCCTGCGGTTCCTGCCTCAACTGGAGATGAGGCCCTCTTCCAATGCACCAAGCCCAGTGGAGTCCCGAGAGGCCCCTCCCACCTCCAGTTTCCCTGGCTTCTCAGAGCCACCATGAGAAGCCCCCTGAGGTCACCTGCACAAGTCGAGGGAACCCAGGGTTTCCTGCCTCAACCCGAGAAAGACCTCGAGAGACCTTCTTCAACACGTCTCGAGGCCAGATTCCCCTACCATGGCTCGGGAGCAATGACGCGCTCCCCCTCGCCACTCGCATGGAGACCCGACTTCCCTGGCGCCCCACGAGAGGCTCACTGACCTCGCCGTCGTACCTCGTGAGAAACCGCACACTGGGGCCGCCGCTCGAGAACAACCCCGAGATTCCCCCGTCATCGAGAGATGAGGGCCTTCGTCTCCTGCATGGCCTAGAGACCAATCTCGCGACCTCTCTCCAAACGCCTCAGGAGGCTTGACTCCCTTGAGTCCACCCAGTGAGCTCCAAGAGATACCCGTCGCGATTCGAGAGCAGAGCGGGGTTCTTTGCTTCCACTCGAGATGAATGCCTGTCTCCCCGGGTGCGTCTGGAATGCAACCCCGAGATCCCTGTCGCCCCTGGAGAGGAACATTGGCTTCTGGACACAAGCCTAGATGAGGTCTATTGGCCCTGCAGTCACTCGAGAGCAATCCCCAGCTTTCCTTCGCAACTCGAATGGAAGATTGGACTTGCCTGGGCCAACACAAGAGGCAGCCTGAATTCCCCGTCGTAACTCGAGAATCCCGCCGTAACTCGAGAAAAACCACGTGGCTCCCCCGTCATCGCAAGATGAAGCCCTTTCCCGCTACAGCGCCTCAGGAGAAGTCCCACGTTAGGAATTGGAGGTCGAAAGGGCACTTGGCACCCTTGATGCGACCCACAAAGTTCCCCGAAATCCCGGTCTCCCTCGAGAGGAACACTGAGGTTTTCCGGCACCCCCCTCCTCTGAGCCCTTTCTCCCCTCCTGATCTGGACAGGAGGGTCGACTCCCCTGCTTTGTCTGGAAGGGGTTCCCGACCTTCCGGTCGCACCTCAGGATGAGGCCGGTCTCACGAAGACATTCCAGACGTGGCCTCGTGGGTGGTTCCACATTCCGTAGGACCCCGATTTCCCGGTCCCCTCTTGATAAGAACCCGATGCCCGGACACCTCTCCGAACTCCACCCTGTGAATGAAGTCAACACGAAGGGGCAGTTTTTCCGTGCATCGTTCGGAAAAAACCCCAGGTTCCAAATACAGCTCGACAAGCGGCCTCTCTCCCCGGGGACATCTCGAGAGGCAAGCGGAGTTCCATGCCTCAACCCAAGACGAGGCCTGACTCTCCTGTCCCCAGTCTGCAGGGACCCTGCGATCGGAGTCTGAAATCAGAGGTACCCTGCGGTTCCTGCCTCAACTGGAGATGAGGCCCTCTTCCAATGCACCAAGCCCAGTGGAGTCCCGAGAGGCCCCTCCCACCTCCAGTTTCCCTGGCTTCTCAGAGCCACCATGAGAAGCCCCCTGAGGTCACCTGCACAAGTCGAGGGAACCCAGGGTTTCCTGCCTCAACCCGGGAAAGACCTCGAGAGACCTTCTTCAACACGTCTCGAGGCCAGATTCCCCTACCATGGCTCGGGAGCAATGACGCGCTCCCCCTCGCCACTCGCATGGAGACCCGACTTCCCTGGCGCCCCACGAGAGGCTCACTGACCTCGCCGTCGTACCTCGTGAGAAACCGCACACTGGGGCCGCCGCTCGAGAACAACCCCGAGATTCCCCCGTCATCGAGAGATGAGGGCCTTCGTCTCCTGCATGGCCTAGAGACCAATCTCGCGACCTCTCTCCAAACGCCTCAGGAGGCTTGACTCCCTTGAGTCCACCCAGTGAGCTCCAAGAGATACCCGTCGCGATTCGAGAGCAGAGCGGGGTTCTTTGCTTCCACTCGAGATGAATGCCTGTCTCCCCGGGTGCGTCTGGAATGCAACCCCGAGATCCCTGTCGCCCCTGGAGAGGAACATTGGCTTCTGGACACAAGCCTAGATGAGGTCTATTGGCCCTGCAGTCACTCGAGAGCAATCCCCAGCTTTCCTTCGCAACTCGAATGGAAGATTGGACTTGCCTGGGCCAACACAAGAGGCAGCCTGAATTCCCCGTCGTAACTCGAGAATCCCGCCGTAACTCGAGAAAAACCACGTGGCTCCCCCGTCATCGCAAGATGAAGCCCTTTCCCGCTACAGCGCCTCAGGAGAAGTCCCACGTTAGGAATTGGAGGTCGAAAGGGCACTTGGCACCCTTGATGCGACCCACAAAGTTCCCCGAAATCCCGGTCTCCCTCGAGAGGAACACTGAGGTTTTCCGGCACCCCCTCCTCTGAGCCCTTTCTCCCCTCCTGATCTGGACAGGAGGGTCGACTCCCCTGCTTTGTCTGGAAGGGGTTCCCGACCTTCCGGTCGCACCTCAGGATGAGGCCGGTCTCACGAAGACATTCCAGACGTGGCCTCGTGGGTGGTTCCACATTCCGTAGGACCCCGATTTCCCGGTCCCCTCTTGATAAGAACCCGATGCCCGGACACCTCTCCGAACTCCACCCTGTGAATGAAGTCAACACGAAGGGGCAGTTTTTCCGTGCATCGTTCGGAAAAAACCCCAGGTTCCAAATACAGCTCGACAAGCGGCCTCTCTCCCCGGGGACATCTCGAGAGGCAAGCGGAGTTCCATGCCTCAACCCAAGACGAGGCCTGACTCTCCTGTCCCCAGTCTGCAGGGACCCTGCGATCGGAGTCTGAAATCAGAGGTACCCTGCGGTTCCTGCCTCAACTGGAGATGAGGCCCTCTTCCAATGCACCAAGCCCAGTGGAGTCCCGAGAGGCCCCTCCCACCTCCAGTTTCCCTGGCTTCTCAGAGCCACCATGAGAAGCCCCCTGAGGTCACCTGCACAAGTCGAGGGAACCCAGGGTTTCCTGCCTCAACCCGAGAAAGACCTCGAGAGACCTTCTTCAACACGTCTCGAGGCCAGATTCCCCTACCATGGCTCGGGAGCAATGACGCGCTCCCCCTCGCCACTCGCATGGAGACCCGACTTCCCTGGCGCCCCACGAGAGGCTCACTGACCTCGCCGTCGTACCTCGTGAGAAACCGCACACTGGGGCCGCCGCTCGAGAACAACCCCGAGATTCCCCCGTCATCGAGAGATGAGGGCCTTCGTCTCCTGCATGGCCTAGAGACCAATCTCGCGACCTCTCTCCAAACGCCTCAGGAGGCTTGACTCCCTTGAGTCCACCCAGTGAGCTCCAAGAGATACCCGTCGCGATTCGAGAGCAGAGCGGGGTTCTTTGCTTCCACTCGAGATGAATGCCTGTCTCCCCGGGTGCGTCTGGAATGCAACCCCGAGATCCCTGTCGCCCCTGGAGAGGAACATTGGCTTCTGGACACAAGCCTAGATGAGGTCTATTGGCCCTGCAGTCACTCGAGAGCAATCCCCAGCTTTCCTTCGCAACTCGAATGGAAGATTGGACTTGCCTGGGCCAACACAAGAGGCAGCCTGAATTCCCCGTCGTAACTCGAGAATCCCGCCGTAACTCGAGAAAAACCACGTGGCTCCCCCGTCATCGCAAGATGAAGCCCTTTCCCGCTACAGCGCCTCAGGAGAAGTCCCACGTTAGGAATTGGAGGTCGAAAGGGCACTTGGCACCCTTGATGCGACCCACAAAGTTCCCCGAAATCCCGGTCTCCCTCGAGAGGAACACTGAGGTTTTCCGGCACCCCCCTCCTCTGAGCCCTTTCTCCCCTCCTGATCTGGACAGGAGGGTCGACTCCCCTGCTTTGTCTGGAAGGGGTTCCCGACCTTCCGGTCGCACCTCAGGATGAGGCCGGTCTCACGAAGACATTCCAGACGTGGCCTCGTGGGTGGTTCCACATTCCGTAGGACCCCGATTTCCCGGTCCCCTCTTGATAAGAACCCGATGCCCGGACACCTCTCCGAACTCCACCCTGTGAATGAAGTCAACACGAAGGGGCAGTTTTTCCGTGCATCGTTCGGAAAAAACCCCAGGTTCCAAATACAGCTCGACAAGCGGCCTCTCTCCCCGGGGACATCTCGAGAGGCAAGCGGAGTTCCATGCCTCAACCCAAGACGAGGCCTGACTCTCCTGTCCCCAGTCTGCAGGGACCCTGCGATCGGAGTCTGAAATCAGAGGTACCCTGCGGTTCCTGCCTCAACTGGAGATGAGGCCCTCTTCCAATGCACCAAGCCCAGTGGAGTCCCGAGAGGCCCCTCCCACCTCCAGTTTCCCTGGCTTCTCAGAGCCACCATGAGAAGCCCCCTGAGGTCACCTGCACAAGTCGAGGGAACCCAGGGTTTCCTGCCTCAACCCGGGAAAGACCTCGAGAGACCTTCTTCAACACGTCTCGAGGCCAGATTCCCCTACCATGGCTCGGGAGCAATGACGCGCTCCCCCTCGCCACTCGCATGGAGACCCGACTTCCCTGGCGCCCCACGAGAGGCTCACTGACCTCGCCGTCGTACCTCGTGAGAAACCGCACACTGGGGCCGCCGCTCGAGAACAACCCCGAGATTCCCCCGTCATCGAGAGATGAGGGCCTTCGTCTCCTGCATGGCCTAGAGACCAATCTCGCGACCTCTCTCCAAACGCCTCAGGAGGCTTGACTCCCTTGAGTCCACCCAGTGAGCTCCAAGAGATACCCGTCGCGATTCGAGAGCAGAGCGGGGTTCTTTGCTTCCACTCGAGATGAATGCCTGTCTCCCCGGGTGCGTCTGGAATGCAACCCCGAGATCCCTGTCGCCCCTGGAGAGGAACATTGGCTTCTGGACACAAGCCTAGATGAGGTCTATTGGCCCTGCAGTCACTCGAGAGCAATCCCCAGCTTTCCTTCGCAACTCGAATGGAAGATTGGACTTGCCTGGGCCAACACAAGAGGCAGCCTGAATTCCCCGTCGTAACTCGAGAATCCCGCCGTAACTCGAGAAAAACCACGTGGCTCCCCCGTCATCGCAAGATGAAGCCCTTTCCCGCTACAGCGCCTCAGGAGAAGTCCCACGTTAGGAATTGGAGGTCGAAAGGGCACTTGGCACCCTTGATGCGACCCACAAAGTTCCCCGAAATCCCGGTCTCCCTCGAGAGGAACACTGAGGTTTTCCGGCACCCCCTCCTCTGAGCCCTTTCTCCCCTCCTGATCTGGACAGGAGGGTCGACTCCCCTGCTTTGTCTGGAAGGGGTTCCCGACCTTCCGGTCGCACCTCAGGATGAGGCCGGTCTCACGAAGACATTCCAGACGTGGCCTCGTGGGTGGTTCCACATTCCGTAGGACCCCGATTTCCCGGTCCCCTCTTGATAAGAACCCGATGCCCGGACACCTCTCCGAACTCCACCCTGTGAATGAAGTCAACACGAAGGGGCAGTTTTTCCGTGCATCGTTCGGAAAAAACCCCAGGTTCCAAATACAGCTCGACAAGCGGCCTCTCTCCCCGGGGACATCTCGAGAGGCAAGCGGAGTTCCATGCCTCAACCCAAGACGAGGCCTGACTCTCCTGTCCCCAGTCTGCAGGGACCCTGCGATCGGAGTCTGAAATCAGAGGTACCCTGCGGTTCCTGCCTCAACTGGAGATGAGGCCCTCTTCCAATGCACCAAGCCCAGTGGAGTCCCGAGAGGCCCCTCCCACCTCCAGTTTCCCTGGCTTCTCAGAGCCACCATGAGAAGCCCCCTGAGGTCACCTGCACAAGTCGAGGGAACCCAGGGTTTCCTGCCTCAACCCGGGAAAGACCTCGAGAGACCTTCTTCAACACGTCTCGAGGCCAGATTCCCCTACCATGGCTCGGGAGCAATGACGCGCTCCCCCTCGCCACTCGCATGGAGACCCGACTTCCCTGGCGCCCCACGAGAGGCTCACTGACCTCGCCGTCGTACCTCGTGAGAAACCGCACACTGGGGCCGCCGCTCGAGAACAACCCCGAGATTCCCCCGTCATCGAGAGATGAGGGCCTTCGTCTCCTGCATGGCCTAGAGACCAATCTCGCGACCTCTCTCCAAACGCCTCAGGAGGCTTGACTCCCTTGAGTCCACCCAGTGAGCTCCAAGAGATACCCGTCGCGATTCGAGAGCAGAGCGGGGTTCTTTGCTTCCACTCGAGATGAATGCCTGTCTCCCCGGGTGCGTCTGGAATGCAACCCCGAGATCCCTGTCGCCCCTGGAGAGGAACATTGGCTTCTGGACACAAGCCTAGATGAGGTCTATTGGCCCTGCAGTCACTCGAGAGCAATCCCCAGCTTTCCTTCGCAACTCGAATGGAAGATTGGACTTGCCTGGGCCAACACAAGAGGCAGCCTGAATTCCCCGTCGTAACTCGAGAATCCCGCCGTAACTCGAGAAAAACCACGTGGCTCCCCCGTCATCGCAAGATGAAGCCCTTTCCCGCTACAGCGCCTCAGGAGAAGTCCCACGTTAGGAATTGGAGGTCGAAAGGGCACTTGGCACCCTTGATGCGACCCACAAAGTTCCCCGAAATCCCGGTCTCCCTCGAGAGGAACACTGAGGTTTTCCGGCACCCCCTCCTCTGAGCCCTTTCTCCCCTCCTGATCTGGACAGGAGGGTCGACTCCCCTGCTTTGTCTGGAAGGGGTTCCCGACCTTCCGGTCGCACCTCAGGATGAGGCCGGTCTCACGAAGACATTCCAGACGTGGCCTCGTGGGTGGTTCCACATTCCGTAGGACCCCGATTTCCCGGTCCCCTCTTGATAAGAACCCGATGCCCGGACACCTCTCCGAACTCCACCCTGTGAATGAAGTCAACACGAAGGGGCAGTTTTTCCGTGCATCGTTCGGAAAAAACCCCAGGTTCCAAATACAGCTCGACAAGCGGCCTCTCTCCCCGGGGACATCTCGAGAGGCAAGCGGAGTTCCATGCCTCAACCCAAGACGAGGCCTGACTCTCCTGTCCCCAGTCTGCAGGGACCCTGCGATCGGAGTCTGAAATCAGAGGTACCCTGCGGTTCCTGCCTCAACTGGAGATGAGGCCCTCTTCCAATGCACCAAGCCCAGTGGAGTCCCGAGAGGCCCCTCCCACCTCCAGTTTCCCTGGCTTCTCAGAGCCACCATGAGAAGCCCCCTGAGGTCACCTGCACAAGTCGAGGGAACCCAGGGTTTCCTGCCTCAACCCGGGAAAGACCTCGAGAGACCTTCTTCAACACGTCTCGAGGCCAGATTCCCCTACCATGGCTCGGGAGCAATGACGCGCTCCCCCTCGCCACTCGCATGGAGACCCGACTTCCCTGGCGCCCCACGAGAGGCTCACTGACCTCGCCGTCGTACCTCGTGAGAAACCGCACACTGGGGCCGCCGCTCGAGAACAACCCCGAGATTCCCCCGTCATCGAGAGATGAGGGCCTTCGTCTCCTGCATGGCCTAGAGACCAATCTCGCGACCTCTCTCCAAACGCCTCAGGAGGCTTGACTCCCTTGAGTCCACCCAGTGAGCTCCAAGAGATACCCGTCGCGATTCGAGAGCAGAGCGGGGTTCTTTGCTTCCACTCGAGATGAATGCCTGTCTCCCCGGGTGCGTCTGGAATGCAACCCCGAGATCCCTGTCGCCCCTGGAGAGGAACATTGGCTTCTGGACACAAGCCTAGATGAGGTCTATTGGCCCTGCAGTCACTCGAGAGCAATCCCCAGCTTTCCTTCGCAACTCGAATGGAAGATTGGACTTGCCTGGGCCAACACAAGAGGCAGCCTGAATTCCCCGTCGTAACTCGAGAATCCCGCCGTAACTCGAGAAAAACCACGTGGCTCCCCCGTCATCGCAAGATGAAGCCCTTTCCCGCTACAGCGCCTCAGGAGAAGTCCCACGTTAGGAATTGGAGGTCGAAAGGGCACTTGGCACCCTTGATGCGACCCACAAAGTTCCCCGAAATCCCGGTCTCCCTCGAGAGGAACACTGAGGTTTTCCGGCACCCCCTCCTCTGAGCCCTTTCTCCCCTCCTGATCTGGACAGGAGGGTCGACTCCCCTGCTTTGTCTGGAAGGGGTTCCCGACCTTCCGGTCGCACCTCAGGATGAGGCCGGTCTCACGAAGACATTCCAGACGTGGCCTCGTGGGTGGTTCCACATTCCGTAGGACCCCGATTTCCCGGTCCCCTCTTGATAAGAACCCGATGCCCGGACACCTCTCCGAACTCCACCCTGTGAATGAAGTCAACACGAAGGGGCAGTTTTTCCGTGCATCGTTCGGAAAAAACCCCAGGTTCCAAATACAGCTCGACAAGCGGCCTCTCTCCCCGGGGACATCTCGAGAGGCAAGCGGAGTTCCATGCCTCAACCCAAGACGAGGCCTGACTCTCCTGTCCCCAGTCTGCAGGGACCCTGCGATCGGAGTCTGAAATCAGAGGTACCCTGCGGTTCCTGCCTCAACTGGAGATGAGGCCCTCTTCCAATGCACCAAGCCCAGTGGAGTCCCGAGAGGCCCCTCCCACCTCCAGTTTCCCTGGCTTCTCAGAGCCACCATGAGAAGCCCCCTGAGGTCACCTGCACAAGTCGAGGGAACCCAGGGTTTCCTGCCTCAACCCGGGAAAGACCTCGAGAGACCTTCTTCAACACGTCTCGAGGCCAGATTCCCCTACCATGGCTCGGGAGCAATGACGCGCTCCCCCTCGCCACTCGCATGGAGACCCGACTTCCCTGGCGCCCCACGAGAGGCTCACTGACCTCGCCGTCGTACCTCGTGAGAAACCGCACACTGGGGCCGCCGCTCGAGAACAACCCCGAGATTCCCCCGTCATCGAGAGATGAGGGCCTTCGTCTCCTGCATGGCCTAGAGACCAATCTCGCGACCTCTCTCCAAACGCCTCAGGAGGCTTGACTCCCTTGAGTCCACCCAGTGAGCTCCAAGAGATACCCGTCGCGATTCGAGAGCAGAGCGGGGTTCTTTGCTTCCACTCGAGATGAATGCCTGTCTCCCCGGGTGCGTCTGGAATGCAACCCCGAGATCCCTGTCGCCCCTGGAGAGGAACATTGGCTTCTGGACACAAGCCTAGATGAGGTCTATTGGCCCTGCAGTCACTCGAGAGCAATCCCCAGCTTTCCTTCGCAACTCGAATGGAAGATTGGACTTGCCTGGGCCAACACAAGAGGCAGCCTGAATTCCCCGTCGTAACTCGAGAATCCCGCCGTAACTCGAGAAAAACCACGTGGCTCCCCCGTCATCGCAAGATGAAGCCCTTTCCCGCTACAGCGCCTCAGGAGAAGTCCCACGTTAGGAATTGGAGGTCGAAAGGGCACTTGGCACCCTTGATGCGACCCACAAAGTTCCCCGAAATCCCGGTCTCCCTCGAGAGGAACACTGAGGTTTTCCGGCACCCCCTCCTCTGAGCCCTTTCTCCCCTCCTGATCTGGACAGGAGGGTCGACTCCCCTGCTTTGTCTGGAAGGGGTTCCCGACCTTCCGGTCGCACCTCAGGATGAGGCCGGTCTCACGAAGACATTCCAGACGTGGCCTCGTGGGTGGTTCCACATTCCGTAGGACCCCGATTTCCCGGTCCCCTCTTGATAAGAACCCGATGCCCGGACACCTCTCCGAACTCCACCCTGTGAATGAAGTCAACACGAAGGGGCAGTTTTTCCGTGCATCGTTCGGAAAAAAACCCCAGGTTCCAAATACAGCTCGACAAGCGGCCTCTCTCCCCGGGGACATCTCGAGAGGCAAGCGGAGTTCCATGCCTCAACCCAAGACGAGGCCTGACTCTCCTGTCCCCAGTCTGCAGGGACCCTGCGATCGGAGTCTGAAATCAGAGGTACCCTGCGGTTCCTGCCTCAACTGGAGATGAGGCCCTCTTCCAATGCACCAAGCCCAGTGGAGTCCCGAGAGGCCCCTCCCACCTCCAGTTTCCCTGGCTTCTCAGAGCCACCATGAGAAGCCCCCTGAGGTCACCTGCACAAGTCGAGGGAACCCAGGGTTTCCTGCCTCAACCCGGGAAAGACCTCGAGAGACCTTCTTCAACACGTCTCGAGGCCAGATTCCCCTACCATGGCTCGGGAGCAATGACGCGCTCCCCCTCGCCACTCGCATGGAGACCCGACTTCCCTGGCGCCCCACGAGAGGCTCACTGACCTCGCCGTCGTACCTCGTGAGAAACCGCACACTGGGGCCGCCGCTCGAGAACAACCCCGAGATTCCCCCGTCATCGAGAGATGAGGGCCTTCGTCTCCTGCATGGCCTAGAGACCAATCTCGCGACCTCTCTCCAAACGCCTCAGGAGGCTTGACTCCCTTGAGTCCACCCAGTGAGCTCCAAGAGATACCCGTCGCGATTCGAGAGCAGAGCGGGGTTCTTTGCTTCCACTCGAGATGAATGCCTGTCTCCCCGGGTGCGTCTGGAATGCAACCCCGAGATCCCTGTCGCCCCTGGAGAGGAACATTGGCTTCTGGACACAAGCCTAGATGAGGTCTATTGGCCCTGCAGTCACTCGAGAGCAATCCCCAGCTTTCCTTCGCAACTCGAATGGAAGATTGGACTTGCCTGGGCCAACACAAGAGGCAGCCTGAATTCCCCGTCGTAACTCGAGAATCCCGCCGTAACTCGAGAAAAACCACGTGGCTCCCCCGTCATCGCAAGATGAAGCCCTTTCCCGCTACAGCGCCTCAGGAGAAGTCCCACGTTAGGAATTGGAGGTCGAAAGGGCACTTGGCACCCTTGATGCGACCCACAAAGTTCCCCGAAATCCCGGTCTCCCTCGAGAGGAACACTGAGGTTTTCCGGCACCCCCTCCTCTGAGCCCTTTCTCCCCTCCTGATCTGGACAGGAGGGTCGACTCCCCTGCTTTGTCTGGAAGGGGTTCCCGACCTTCCGGTCGCACCTCAGGATGAGGCCGGTCTCACGAAGACATTCCAGACGTGGCCTCGTGGGTGGTTCCACATTCCGTAGGACCCCGATTTCCCGGTCCCCTCTTGATAAGAACCCGATGCCCGGACACCTCTCCGAACTCCACCCTGTGAATGAAGTCAACACGAAGGGGCAGTTTTTCCGTGCATCGTTCGGAAAAAACCCCAGGTTCCAAATACAGCTCGACAAGCGGCCTCTCTCCCCGGGGACATCTCGAGAGGCAAGCGGAGTTCCATGCCTCAACCCAAGACGAGGCCTGACTCTCCTGTCCCCAGTCTGCAGGGACCCTGCGATCGGAGTCTGAAATCAGAGGTACCCTGCGGTTCCTGCCTCAACTGGAGATGAGGCCCTCTTCCAATGCACCAAGCCCAGTGGAGTCCCGAGAGGCCCCTCCCACCTCCAGTTTCCCTGGCTTCTCAGAGCCACCATGAGAAGCCCCCTGAGGTCACCTGCACAAGTCGAGGGAACCCAGGGTTTCCTGCCTCAACCCGGGAAAGACCTCGAGAGACCTTCTTCAACACGTCTCGAGGCCAGATTCCCCTACCATGGCTCGGGAGCAATGACGCGCTCCCCCTCGCCACTCGCATGGAGACCCGACTTCCCTGGCGCCCCACGAGAGGCTCACTGACCTCGCCGTCGTACCTCGTGAGAAACCGCACACTGGGGCCGCCGCTCGAGAACAACCCCGAGATTCCCCCGTCATCGAGAGATGAGGGCCTTCGTCTCCTGCATGGCCTAGAGACCAATCTCGCGACCTCTCTCCAAACGCCTCAGGAGGCTTGACTCCCTTGAGTCCACCCAGTGAGCTCCAAGAGATACCCGTCGCGATTCGAGAGCAGAGCGGGGTTCTTTGCTTCCACTCGAGATGAATGCCTGTCTCCCCGGGTGCGTCTGGAATGCAACCCCGAGATCCCTGTCGCCCCTGGAGAGGAACATTGGCTTCTGGACACAAGCCTAGATGAGGTCTATTGGCCCTGCAGTCACTCGAGAGCAATCCCCAGCTTTCCTTCGCAACTCGAATGGAAGATTGGACTTGCCTGGGCCAACACAAGAGGCAGCCTGAATTCCCCGTCGTAACTCGAGAATCCCGCCGTAACTCGAGAAAAACCACGTGGCTCCCCCGTCATCGCAAGATGAAGCCCTTTCCCGCTACAGCGCCTCAGGAGAAGTCCCACGTTAGGAATTGGAGGTCGAAAGGGCACTTGGCACCCTTGATGCGACCCACAAAGTTCCCCGAAATCCCGGTCTCCCTCGAGAGGAACACTGAGGTTTTCCGGCACCCCCTCCTCTGAGCCCTTTCTCCCCTCCTGATCTGGACAGGAGGGTCGACTCCCCTGCTTTGTCTGGAAGGGGTTCCCGACCTTCCGGTCGCACCTCAGGATGAGGCCGGTCTCACGAAGACATTCCAGACGTGGCCTCGTGGGTGGTTCCACATTCCGTAGGACCCCGATTTCCCGGTCCCCTCTTGATAAGAACCCGATGCCCGGACACCTCTCCGAACTCCAGCCTGTGAATGAAGTCAACACGAAGGGGCAGTTTTTCCGTGCATCGTTCGGAAAAAACCCCAGGTTCCAAATACAGCTCGACAAGCGGCCTCTCTCCCCGGGGACATCTCGAGAGGCAAGCGGAGTTCCATGCCTCAACCCAAGACGAGGCCTGACTCTCCTGTCCCCAGTCTGCAGGGACCCTGCGATCGGAGTCTGAAATCAGAGGTACCCTGCGGTTCCTGCCTCAACTGGAGATGAGGCCCTCTTCCAATGCACCAAGCCCAGTGGAGTCCCGAGAGGCCCCTCCCACCTCCAGTTTCCCTGGCTTCTCAGAGCCACCATGAGAAGCCCCCTGAGGTCACCTGCACAAGTCGAGGGAACCCAGGGTTTCCTGCCTCAACCCGGGAAAGACCTCGAGAGACCTTCTTCAACACGTCTCGAGGCCAGATTCCCCTACCATGGCTCGGGAGCAATGACGCGCTCCCCCTCGCCACTCGCATGGAGACCCGACTTCCCTGGCGCCCCACGAGAGGCTCACTGACCTCGCCGTCGTACCTCGTGAGAAACCGCACACTGGGGCCGCCGCTCGAGAACAACCCCGAGATTCCCCCGTCATCGAGAGATGAGGGCCTTCGTCTCCTGCATGGCCTAGAGACCAATCTCGCGACCTCTCTCCAAACGCCTCAGGAGGCTTGACTCCCTTGAGTCCACCCAGTGAGCTCCAAGAGATACCCGTCGCGATTCGAGAGCAGAGCGGGGTTCTTTGCTTCCACTCGAGATGAATGCCTGTCTCCCCGGGTGCGTCTGGAATGCAACCCCGAGATCCCTGTCGCCCCTGGAGAGGAACATTGGCTTCTGGACACAAGCCTAGATGAGGTCTATTGGCCCTGCAGTCACTCGAGAGCAATCCCCAGCTTTCCTTCGCAACTCGAATGGAAGATTGGACTTGCCTGGGCCAACACAAGAGGCAGCCTGAATTCCCCGTCGTAACTCGAGAATCCCGCCGTAACTCGAGAAAAACCACGTGGCTCCCCCGTCATCGCAAGATGAAGCCCTTTCCCGCTACAGCGCCTCAGGAGAAGTCCCACGTTAGGAATTGGAGGTCGAAAGGGCACTTGGCACCCTTGATGCGACCCACAAAGTTCCCCGAAATCCCGGTCTCCCTCGAGAGGAACACTGAGGTTTTCCGGCACCCCCTCCTCTGAGCCCTTTCTCCCCTCCTGATCTGGACAGGAGGGTCGACTCCCCTGCTTTGTCTGGAAGGGGTTCCCGACCTTCCGGTCGCACCTCAGGATGAGGCCGGTCTCACGAAGACATTCCAGACGTGGCCTCGTGGGTGGTTCCACATTCCGTAGGACCCCGATTTCCCGGTCCCCTCTTGATAAGAACCCGATGCCCGGACACCTCTCCGAACTCCAGCCTGTGAATGAAGTCAACACGAAGGGGCAGTTTTTCCGTGCATCGTTCGGAAAAAACCCCAGGTTCCAAATACAGCTCGACAAGCGGCCTCTCTCCCCGGGGACATCTCGAGAGGCAAGCGGAGTTCCATGCCTCAACCCAAGACGAGGCCTGACTCTCCTGTCCCCAGTCTGCAGGGACCCTGCGATCGGAGTCTGAAATCAGAGGTACCCTGCGGTTCCTGCCTCAACTGGAGATGAGGCCCTCTTCCAATGCACCAAGCCCAGTGGAGTCCCGAGAGGCCCCTCCCACCTCCAGTTTCCCTGGCTTCTCAGAGCCACCATGAGAAGCCCCCTGAGGTCACCTGCACAAGTCGAGGGAACCCAGGGTTTCCTGCCTCAACCCGGGAAAGACCTCGAGAGACCTTCTTCAACACGTCTCGAGGCCAGATTCCCCTACCATGGCTCGGGAGCAATGACGCGCTCCCCCTCGCCACTCGCATGGAGACCCGACTTCCCTGGCGCCCCACGAGAGGCTCACTGACCTCGCCGTCGTACCTCGTGAGAAACCGCACACTGGGGCCGCCGCTCGAGAACAACCCCGAGATTCCCCCGTCATCGAGAGATGAGGGCCTTCGTCTCCTGCATGGCCTAGAGACCAATCTCGCGACCTCTCTCCAAACGCCTCAGGAGGCTTGACTCCCTTGAGTCCACCCAGTGAGCTCCAAGAGATACCCGTCGCGATTCGAGAGCAGAGCGGGGTTCTTTGCTTCCACTCGAGATGAATGCCTGTCTCCCCGGGTGCGTCTGGAATGCAACCCCGAGATCCCTGTCGCCCCTGGAGAGGAACATTGGCTTCTGGACACAAGCCTAGATGAGGTCTATTGGCCCTGCAGTCACTCGAGAGCAATCCCCAGCTTTCCTTCGCAACTCGAATGGAAGATTGGACTTGCCTGGGCCAACACAAGAGGCAGCCTGAATTCCCCGTCGTAACTCGAGAATCCCGCCGTAACTCGAGAAAAACCACGTGGCTCCCCCGTCATCGCAAGATGAAGCCCTTTCCCGCTACAGCGCCTCAGGAGAAGTCCCACGTTAGGAATTGGAGGTCGAAAGGGCACTTGGCACCCTTGATGCGACCCACAAAGTTCCCCGAAATCCCGGTCTCCCTCGAGAGGAACACTGAGGTTTTCCGGCACCCCCTCCTCTGAGCCCTTTCTCCCCTCCTGATCTGGACAGGAGGGTCGACTCCCCTGCTTTGTCTGGAAGGGGTTCCCGACCTTCCGGTCGCACCTCAGGATGAGGCCGGTCTCACGAAGACATTCCAGACGTGGCCTCGTGGGTGGTTCCACATTCCGTAGGACCCCGATTTCCCGGTCCCCTCTTGATAAGAACCCGATGCCCGGACACCTCTCCGAACTCCACCCTGTGAATGAAGTCAACACGAAGGGGCAGTTTTTCCGTGCATCGTTCGGAAAAAACCCCAGGTTCCAAATACAGCTCGACAAGCGGCCTCTCTCCCCGGGGACATCTCGAGAGGCAAGCGGAGTTCCATGCCTCAACCCAAGACGAGGCCTGACTCTCCTGTCCCCAGTCTGCAGGGACCCTGCGATCGGAGTCTGAAATCAGAGGTACCCTGCGGTTCCTGCCTCAACTGGAGATGAGGCCCTCTTCCAATGCACCAAGCCCAGTGGAGTCCCGAGAGGCCCCTCCCACCTCCAGTTTCCCTGGCTTCTCAGAGCCACCATGAGAAGCCCCCTGAGGTCACCTGCACAAGTCGAGGGAACCCAGGGTTTCCTGCCTCAACCCGGGAAAGACCTCGAGAGACCTTCTTCAACACGTCTCGAGGCCAGATTCCCCTACCATGGCTCGGGAGCAATGACGCGCTCCCCCTCGCCACTCGCATGGAGACCCGACTTCCCTGGCGCCCCACGAGAGGCTCACTGACCTCGCCGTCGTACCTCGTGAGAAACCGCACACTGGGGCCGCCGCTCGAGAACAACCCCGAGATTCCCCCGTCATCGAGAGATGAGGGCCTTCGTCTCCTGCATGGCCTAGAGACCAATCTCGCGACCTCTCTCCAAACGCCTCAGGAGGCTTGACTCCCTTGAGTCCACCCAGTGAGCTCCAAGAGATACCCGTCGCGATTCGAGAGCAGAGCGGGGTTCTTTGCTTCCACTCGAGATGAATGCCTGTCTCCCCGGGTGCGTCTGGAATGCAACCCCGAGATCCCTGTCGCCCCTGGAGAGGAACATTGGCTTCTGGACACAAGCCTAGATGAGGTCTATTGGCCCTGCAGTCACTCGAGAGCAATCCCCAGCTTTCCTTCGCAACTCGAATGGAAGATTGGACTTGCCTGGGCCAACACAAGAGGCAGCCTGAATTCCCCGTCGTAACTCGAGAATCCCGCCGTAACTCGAGAAAAACCACGTGGCTCCCCCGTCATCGCAAGATGAAGCCCTTTCCCGCTACAGCGCCTCAGGAGAAGTCCCACGTTAGGAATTGGAGGTCGAAAGGGCACTTGGCACCCTTGATGCGACCCACAAAGTTCCCCGAAATCCCGGTCTCCCTCGAGAGGAACACTGAGGTTTTCCGGCACCCCCTCCTCTGAGCCCTTTCTCCCCTCCTGATCTGGACAGGAGGGTCGACTCCCCTGCTTTGTCTGGAAGGGGTTCCCGACCTTCCGGTCGCACCTCAGGATGAGGCCGGTCTCACGAAGACATTCCAGACGTGGCCTCGTGGGTGGTTCCACATTCCGTAGGACCCCGATTTCCCGGTCCCCTCTTGATAAGAACCCGATGCCCGGACACCTCTCCGAACTCCACCCTGTGAATGAAGTCAACACGAAGGGGCAGTTTTTCCGTGCATCGTTCGGAAAAAACCCCAGGTTCCAAATACAGCTCGACAAGCGGCCTCTCTCCCCGGGGACATCTCGAGAGGCAAGCGGAGTTCCATGCCTCAACCCAAGACGAGGCCTGACTCTCCTGTCCCCAGTCTGCAGGGACCCTGCGATCGGAGTCTGAAATCAGAGGTACCCTGCGGTTCCTGCCTCAACTGGAGATGAGGCCCTCTTCCAATGCACCAAGCCCAGTGGAGTCCCGAGAGGCCCCTCCCACCTCCAGTTTCCCTGGCTTCTCAGAGCCACCATGAGAAGCCCCCTGAGGTCACCTGCACAAGTCGAGGGAACCCAGGGTTTCCTGCCTCAACCCGGGAAAGACCTCGAGAGACCTTCTTCAACACGTCTCGAGGCCAGATTCCCCTACCATGGCTCGGGAGCAATGACGCGCTCCCCCTCGCCACTCGCATGGAGACCCGACTTCCCTGGCGCCCCACGAGAGGCTCACTGACCTCGCCGTCGTACCTCGTGAGAAACCGCACACTGGGGCCGCCGCTCGAGAACAACCCCGAGATTCCCCCGTCATCGAGAGATGAGGGCCTTCGTCTCCTGCATGGCCTAGAGACCAATCTCGCGACCTCTCTCCAAACGCCTCAGGAGGCTTGACTCCCTTGAGTCCACCCAGTGAGCTCCAAGAGATACCCGTCGCGATTCGAGAGCAGAGCGGGGTTCTTTGCTTCCACTCGAGATGAATGCCTGTCTCCCCGGGTGCGTCTGGAATGCAACCCCGAGATCCCTGTCGCCCCTGGAGAGGAACATTGGCTTCTGGACACAAGCCTAGATGAGGTCTATTGGCCCTGCAGTCACTCGAGAGCAATCCCCAGCTTTCCTTCGCAACTCGAATGGAAGATTGGACTTGCCTGGGCCAACACAAGAGGCAGCCTGAATTCCCCGTCGTAACTCGAGAATCCCGCCGTAACTCGAGAAAAACCACGTGGCTCCCCCGTCATCGCAAGATGAAGCCCTTTCCCGCTACAGCGCCTCAGGAGAAGTCCCACGTTAGGAATTGGAGGTCGAAAGGGCACTTGGCACCCTTGATGCGACCCACAAAGTTCCCCGAAATCCCGGTCTCCCTCGAGAGGAACACTGAGGTTTTCCGGCACCCCCTCCTCTGAGCCCTTTCTCCCCTCCTGATCTGGACAGGAGGGTCGACTCCCCTGCTTTGTCTGGAAGGGGTTCCCGACCTTCCGGTCGCACCTCAGGATGAGGCCGGTCTCACGAAGACATTCCAGACGTGGCCTCGTGGGTGGTTCCACATTCCGTAGGACCCCGATTTCCCGGTCCCCTCTTGATAAGAACCCGATGCCCGGACACCTCTCCGAACTCCACCCTGTGAATGAAGTCAACACGAAGGGGCAGTTTTTCCGTGCATCGTTCGGAAAAAACCCCAGGTTCCAAATACAGCTCGACAAGCGGCCTCTCTCCCCGGGGACATCTCGAGAGGCAAGCGGAGTTCCATGCCTCAACCCAAGACGAGGCCTGACTCTCCTGTCCCCAGTCTGCAGGGACCCTGCGATCGGAGTCTGAAATCAGAGGTACCCTGCGGTTCCTGCCTCAACTGGAGATGAGGCCCTCTTCCAATGCACCAAGCCCAGTGGAGTCCCGAGAGGCCCCTCCCACCTCCAGTTTCCCTGGCTTCTCAGAGCCACCATGAGAAGCCCCCTGAGGTCACCTGCACAAGTCGAGGGAACCC
The DNA here is from genome assembly GCF_029378745.1 of Bos indicus. Classification (NCBI taxonomy): domain Eukaryota; kingdom Metazoa; phylum Chordata; class Mammalia; order Artiodactyla; family Bovidae; genus Bos; species Bos indicus. Next base: position 34,942 of record NW_027223731.1, on the reverse strand, counting down.
AGGGTTTCCTGCCTCAACCCGGGAAAGACCTCGAGAGACCTTCTTCAACACGTCTCGAGGCCAGATTCCCCTACCATGGCTCGGGAGCAATGACGCGCTCCCCCTCGCCACTCGCATGGAGACCCGACTTCCCTGGCGCCCCACGAGAGGCTCACTGACCTCGCCGTCGTACCTCGTGAGAAACCGCACACTGGGGCCGCCGCTCGAGAACAACCCCGAGATTCCCCCGTCATCGAGAGATGAGGGCCTTCGTCTCCTGCATGGCCTAGAGACCAATCTCGCGACCTCTCTCCAAACGCCTCAGGAGGCTTGACTCCCTTGAGTCCACCCAGTGAGCTCCAAGAGATACCCGTCGCGATTCGAGAGCAGAGCGGGGTTCTTTGCTTCCACTCGAGATGAATGCCTGTCTCCCCGGGTGCGTCTGGAATGCAACCCCGAGATCCCTGTCGCCCCTGGAGAGGAACATTGGCTTCTGGACACAAGCCTAGATGAGGTCTATTGGCCCTGCAGTCACTCGAGAGCAATCCCCAGCTTTCCTTCGCAACTCGAATGGAAGATTGGACTTGCCTGGGCCAACACAAGAGGCAGCCTGAATTCCCCGTCGTAACTCGAGAATCCCGCCGTAACTCGAGAAAAACCACGTGGCTCCCCCGTCATCGCAAGATGAAGCCCTTTCCCGCTACAGCGCCTCAGGAGAAGTCCCACGTTAGGAATTGGAGGTCGAAAGGGCACTTGGCACCCTTGATGCGACCCACAAAGTTCCCCGAAATCCCGGTCTCCCTCGAGAGGAACACTGAGGTTTTCCGGCACCCCCTCCTCTGAGCCCTTTCTCCCCTCCTGATCTGGACAGGAGGGTCGACTCCCCTGCTTTGTCTGGAAGGGGTTCCCGACCTTCCGGTCGCACCTCAGGATGAGGCCGGTCTCACGAAGACATTCCAGACGTGGCCTCGTGGGTGGTTCCACATTCCGTAGGACCCCGATTTCCCGGTCCCCTCTTGATAAGAACCCGATGCCCGGACACCTCTCCGAACTCCACCCTGTGAATGAAGTCAACACGAAGGGGCAGTTTTTCCGTGCATCGTTCGGAAAAAACCCCAGGTTCCAAATACAGCTCGACAAGCGGCCTCTCTCCCCGGGGACATCTCGAGAGGCAAGCGGAGTTCCATGCCTCAACCCAAGACGAGGCCTGACTCTCCTGTCCCCAGTCTGCAGGGACCCTGCGATCGGAGTCTGAAATCAGAGGTACCCTGCGGTTCCTGCCTCAACTGGAGATGAGGCCCTCTTCCAATGCACCAAGCCCAGTGGAGTCCCGAGAGGCCCCTCCCACCTCCAGTTTCCCTGGCTTCTCAGAGCCACCATGAGAAGCCCCCTGAGGTCACCTGCACAAGTCGAGGGAACCCAGGGTTTCCTGCCTCAACCCGGGAAAGACCTCGAGAGACCTTCTTCAACACGTCTCGAGGCCAGATTCCCCTACCATGGCTCGGGAGCAATGACGCGCTCCCCCTCGCCACTCGCATGGAGACCCGACTTCCCTGGCGCCCCACGAGAGGCTCACTGACCTCGCCGTCGTACCTCGTGAGAAACCGCACACTGGGGCCGCCGCTCGAGAACAACCCCGAGATTCCCCCGTCATCGAGAGATGAGGGCCTTCGTCTCCTGCATGGCCTAGAGACCAATCTCGCGACCTCTCTCCAAACGCCTCAGGAGGCTTGACTCCCTTGAGTCCACCCAGTGAGCTCCAAGAGATACCCGTCGCGATTCGAGAGCAGAGCGGGGTTCTTTGCTTCCACTCGAGATGAATGCCTGTCTCCCCGGGTGCGTCTGGAATGCAACCCCGAGATCCCTGTCGCCCCTGGAGAGGAACATTGGCTTCTGGACACAAGCCTAGATGAGGTCTATTGGCCCTGCAGTCACTCGAGAGCAATCCCCAGCTTTCCTTCGCAACTCGAATGGAAGATTGGACTTGCCTGGGCCAACACAAGAGGCAGCCTGAATTCCCCGTCGTAACTCGAGAATCCCGCCGTAACTCGAGAAAAACCACGTGGCTCCCCCGTCATCGCAAGATGAAGCCCTTTCCCGCTACAGCGCCTCAGGAGAAGTCCCACGTTAGGAATTGGAGGTCGAAAGGGCACTTGGCACCCTTGATGCGACCCACAAAGTTCCCCGAAATCCCGGTCTCCCTCGAGAGGAACACTGAGGTTTTCCGGCACCCCCTCCTCTGAGCCCTTTCTCCCCTCCTGATCTGGACAGGAGGGTCGACTCCCCTGCTTTGTCTGGAAGGGGTTCCCGACCTTCCGGTCGCACCTCAGGATGAGGCCGGTCTCACGAAGACATTCCAGACGTGGCCTCGTGGGTGGTTCCACATTCCGTAGGACCCCGATTTCCCGGTCCCCTCTTGATAAGAACCCGATGCCCGGACACCTCTCCGAACTCCACCCTGTGAATGAAGTCAACACGAAGGGGCAGTTTTTCCGTGCATCGTTCGGAAAAAACCCCAGGTTCCAAATACAGCTCGACAAGCGGCCTCTCTCCCCGGGGACATCTCGAGAGGCAAGCGGAGTTCCATGCCTCAACCCAAGACGAGGCCTGACTCTCCTGTCCCCAGTCTGCAGGGACCCTGCGATCGGAGTCTGAAATCAGAGGTACCCTGCGGTTCCTGCCTCAACTGGAGATGAGGCCCTCTTCCAATGCACCAAAGCCCAGTGGAGTCCCGAGAGGCCCCTCCCACCTCCAGTTTCCCTGGCTTCTCAGAGCCACCATGAGAAGCCCCCTGAGGTCACCTGCACAAGTCGAGGGAACCCAGGGTTTCCTGCCTCAACCCGGGAAAGACCTCGAGAGACCTTCTTCAACACGTCTCGAGGCCAGATTCCCCTACCATGGCTCGGGAGCAATGACGCGCTCCCCCTCGCCACTCGCATGGAGACCCGACTTCCCTGGCGCCCCACGAGAGGCTCACTGACCTCGCCGTCGTACCTCGTGAGAAACCGCACACTGGGGCCGCCGCTCGAGAACAACCCCGAGATTCCCCCGTCATCGAGAGATGAGGGCCTTCGTCTCCTGCATGGCCTAGAGACCAATCTCGCGACCTCTCTCCAAACGCCTCAGGAGGCTTGACTCCCTTGAGTCCACCCAGTGAGCTCCAAGAGATACCCGTCGCGATTCGAGAGCAGAGCGGGGTTCTTTGCTTCCACTCGAGATGAATGCCTGTCTCCCCGGGTGCGTCTGGAATGCAACCCCGAGATCCCTGTCGCCCCTGGAGAGGAACATTGGCTTCTGGACACAAGCCTAGATGAGGTCTATTGGCCCTGCAGTCACTCGAGAGCAATCCCCAGCTTTCCTTCGCAACTCGAATGGAAGATTGGACTTGCCTGGGCCAACACAAGAGGCAGCCTGAATTCCCCGTCGTAACTCGAGAATCCCGCCGTAACTCGAGAAAAACCACGTGGCTCCCCCGTCATCGCAAGATGAAGCCCTTTCCCGCTACAGCGCCTCAGGAGAAGTCCCACGTTAGGAATTGGAGGTCGAAAGGGCACTTGGCACCCTTGATGCGACCCACAAAGTTCCCCGAAATCCCGGTCTCCCTCGAGAGGAACACTGAGGTTTTCCGGCACCCCCTCCTCTGAGCCCTTTCTCCCCTCCTGATCTGGACAGGAGGGTCGACTCCCCTGCTTTGTCTGGAAGGGGTTCCCGACCTTCCGGTCGCACCTCAGGATGAGGCCGGTCTCACGAAGACATTCCAGACGTGGCCTCGTGGGTGGTTCCACATTCCGTAGGACCCCGATTTCCCGGTCCCCTCTTGATAAGAACCCGATGCCCGGACACCTCTCCGAACTCCACCCTGTGAATGAAGTCAACACGAAGGGGCAGTTTTTCCGTGCATCGTTCGGAAAAAACCCCAGGTTCCAAATACAGCTCGACAAGCGGCCTCTCTCCCCGGGGACATCTCGAGAGGCAAGCGGAGTTCCATGCCTCAACCCAAGACGAGGCCTGACTCTCCTGTCCCCAGTCTGCAGGGACCCTGCGATCGGAGTCTGAAATCAGAGGTACCCTGCGGTTCCTGCCTCAACTGGAGATGAGGCCCTCTTCCAATGCACCAAGCCCAGTGGAGTCCCGAGAGGCCCCTCCCACCTCCAGTTTCCCTGGCTTCTCAGAGCCACCATGAGAAGCCCCCTGAGGTCACCTGCACAAGTCGAGGGAACCCAGGGTTTCCTGCCTCAACCCGGGAAAGACCTCGAGAGACCTTCTTCAACACGTCTCGAGGCCAGATTCCCCTACCATGGCTCGGGAGCAATGACGCGCTCCCCCTCGCCACTCGCATGGAGACCCGACTTCCCTGGCGCCCCACGAGAGGCTCACTGACCTCGCCGTCGTACCTCGTGAGAAACCGCACACTGGGGCCGCCGCTCGAGAACAACCCCGAGATTCCCCCGTCATCGAGAGATGAGGGCCTTCGTCTCCTGCATGGCCTAGAGACCAATCTCGCGACCTCTCTCCAAACGCCTCAGGAGGCTTGACTCCCTTGAGTCCACCCAGTGAGCTCCAAGAGATACCCGTCGCGATTCGAGAGCAGAGCGGGGTTCTTTGCTTCCACTCGAGATGAATGCCTGTCTCCCCGGGTGCGTCTGGAATGCAACCCCGAGATCCCTGTCGCCCCTGGAGAGGAACATTGGCTTCTGGACACAAGCCTAGATGAGGTCTATTGGCCCTGCAGTCACTCGAGAGCAATCCCCAGCTTTCCTTCGCAACTCGAATGGAAGATTGGACTTGCCTGGGCCAACACAAGAGGCAGCCTGAATTCCCCGTCGTAACTCGAGAATCCCGCCGTAACTCGAGAAAAACCACGTGGCTCCCCCGTCATCGCAAGATGAAGCCCTTTCCCGCTACAGCGCCTCAGGAGAAGTCCCACGTTAGGAATTGGAGGTCGAAAGGGCACTTGGCACCCTTGATGCGACCCACAAAGTTCCCCGAAATCCCGGTCTCCCTCGAGAGGAACACTGAGGTTTTCCGGCACCCCCTCCTCTGAGCCCTTTCTCCCCTCCTGATCTGGACAGGAGGGTCGACTCCCCTGCTTTGTCTGGAAGGGGTTCCCGACCTTCCGGTCGCACCTCAGGATGAGGCCGGTCTCACGAAGACATTCCAGACGTGGCCTCGTGGGTGGTTCCACATTCCGTAGGACCCCGATTTCCCGGTCCCCTCTTGATAAGAACCCGATGCCCGGACACCTCTCCGAACTCCACCCTGTGAATGAAGTCAACACGAAGGGGCAGTTTTTCCGTGCATCGTTCGGAAAAAACCCCAGGTTCCAAATACAGCTCGACAAGCGGCCTCTCTCCCCGGGGACATCTCGAGAGGCAAGCGGAGTTCCATGCCTCAACCCAAGACGAGGCCTGACTCTCCTGTCCCCAGTCTGCAGGGACCCTGCGATCGGAGTCTGAAATCAGAGGTACCCTGCGGTTCCTGCCTCAACTGGAGATGAGGCCCTCTTCCAATGCACCAAGCCCAGTGGAGTCCCGAGAGGCCCCTCCCACCTCCAGTTTCCCTGGCTTCTCAGAGCCACCATGAGAAGCCCCCTGAGGTCACCTGCACAAGTCGAGGGAACCCAGGGTTTCCTGCCTCAACCCGGGAAAGACCTCGAGAGACCTTCTTCAACACGTCTCGAGGCCAGATTCCCCTACCATGGCTCGGGAGCAATGACGCGCTCCCCCTCGCCACTCGCATGGAGACCCGACTTCCCTGGCGCCCCACGAGAGGCTCACTGACCTCGCCGTCGTACCTCGTGAGAAACCGCACACTGGGGCCGCCGCTCGAGAACAACCCCGAGATTCCCCCGTCATCGAGAGATGAGGGCCTTCGTCTCCTGCATGGCCTAGAGACCAATCTCGCGACCTCTCTCCAAACGCCTCAGGAGGCTTGACTCCCTTGAGTCCACCCAGTGAGCTCCAAGAGATACCCGTCGCGATTCGAGAGCAGAGCGGGGTTCTTTGCTTCCACTCGAGATGAATGCCTGTCTCCCCGGGTGCGTCTGGAATGCAACCCCGAGATCCCTGTCGCCCCTGGAGAGGAACATTGGCTTCTGGACACAAGCCTAGATGAGGTCTATTGGCCCTGCAGTCACTCGAGAGCAATCCCCAGCTTTCCTTCGCAACTCGAATGGAAGATTGGACTTGCCTGGGCCAACACAAGAGGCAGCCTGAATTCCCCGTCGTAACTCGAGAATCCCGCCGTAACTCGAGAAAAACCACGTGGCTCCCCCGTCATCGCAAGATGAAGCCCTTTCCCGCTACAGCGCCTCAGGAGAAGTCCCACGTTAGGAATTGGAGGTCGAAAGGGCACTTGGCACCCTTGATGCGACCCACAAAGTTCCCCGAAATCCCGGTCTCCCTCGAGAGGAACACTGAGGTTTTCCGGCACCCCCTCCTCTGAGCCCTTTCTCCCCTCCTGATCTGGACAGGAGGGTCGACTCCCCTGCTTTGTCTGGAAGGGGTTCCCGACCTTCCGGTCGCACCTCAGGATGAGGCCGGTCTCACGAAGACATTCCAGACGTGGCCTCGTGGGTGGTTCCACATTCCGTAGGACCCCGATTTCCCGGTCCCCTCTTGATAAGAACCCGATGCCCGGACACCTCTCCGAACTCCACCCTGTGAATGAAGTCAACACGAAGGGGCAGTTTTTCCGTGCATCGTTCGGAAAAAACCCCAGGTTCCAAATACAGCTCGACAAGCGGCCTCTCTCCCCGGGGACATCTCGAGAGGCAAGCGGAGTTCCATGCCTCAACCCAAGACGAGGCCTGACTCTCCTGTCCCCAGTCTGCAGGGACCCTGCGATCGGAGTCTGAAATCAGAGGTACCCTGCGGTTCCTGCCTCAACTGGAGATGAGGCCCTCTTCCAATGCACCAAACCCAGTGGAGTCCCGAGAGGCCCCTCCCACCTCCAGTTTCCCTGGCTTCTCAGAGCCACCATGAGAAGCCCCCTGAGGTCACCTGCACAAGTCGAGGGAACCCAGGGTTTCCTGCCTCAACCCGGGAAAGACCTCGAGAGACCTTCTTCAACACGTCTCGAGGCCAGATTCCCCTACCATGGCTCGGGAGCAATGACGCGCTCCCCCTCGCCACTCGCATGGAGACCCGACTTCCCTGGCGCCCCACGAGAGGCTCACTGACCTCGCCGTCGTACCTCGTGAGAAACCGCACACTGGGGCCGCCGCTCGAGAACAACCCCGAGATTCCCCCGTCATCGAGAGATGAGGGCCTTCGTCTCCTGCATGGCCTAGAGACCAATCTCGCGACCTCTCTCCAAACGCCTCAGGAGGCTTGACTCCCTTGAGTCCACCCAGTGAGCTCCAAGAGATACCCGTCGCGATTCGAGAGCAGAGCGGGGTTCTTTGCTTCCACTCGAGATGAATGCCTGTCTCCCCGGGTGCGTCTGGAATGCAACCCCGAGATCCCTGTCGCCCCTGGAGAGGAACATTGGCTTCTGGACACAAGCCTAGATGAGGTCTATTGGCCCTGCAGTCACTCGAGAGCAATCCCCAGCTTTCCTTCGCAACTCGAATGGAAGATTGGACTTGCCTGGGCCAACACAAGAGGCAGCCTGAATTCCCCGTCGTAACTCGAGAATCCCGCCGTAACTCGAGAAAAACCACGTGGCTCCCCCGTCATCGCAAGATGAAGCCCTTTCCCGCTACAGCGCCTCAGGAGAAGTCCCACGTTAGGAATTGGAGGTCGAAAGGGCACTTGGCACCCTTGATGCGACCCACAAAGTTCCCCGAAATCCCGGTCTCCCTCGAGAGGAACACTGAGGTTTTCCGGCACCCCCTCCTCTGAGCCCTTTCTCCCCTCCTGATCTGGACAGGAGGGTCGACTCCCCTGCTTTGTCTGGAAGGGGTTCCCGACCTTCCGGTCGCACCTCAGGATGAGGCCGGTCTCACGAAGACATTCCAGACGTGGCCTCGTGGGTGGTTCCACATTCCGTAGGACCCCGATTTCCCGGTCCCCTCTTGATAAGAACCCGATGCCCGGACACCTCTCCGAACTCCACCCTGTGAATGAAGTCAACACGAAGGGGCAGTTTTTCCGTGCATCGTTCGGAAAAAACCCCAGGTTCCAAATACAGCTCGACAAGCGGCCTCTCTCCCCGGGGACATCTCGAGAGGCAAGCGGAGTTCCATGCCTCAACCCAAGACGAGGCCTGACTCTCCTGTCCCCAGTCTGCAGGGACCCTGCGATCGGAGTCTGAAATCAGAGGTACCCTGCGGTTCCTGCCTCAACTGGAGATGAGGCCCTCTTCCAATGCACCAAACCCAGTGGAGTCCCGAGAGGCCCCTCCCACCTCCAGTTTCCCTGGCTTCTCAGAGCCACCATGAGAAGCCCCCTGAGGTCACCTGCACAAGTCGAGGGAACCCAGGGTTTCCTGCCTCAACCCGGGAAAGACCTCGAGAGACCTTCTTCAACACGTCTCGAGGCCAGATTCCCCTACCATGGCTCGGGAGCAATGACGCGCTCCCCCTCGCCACTCGCATGGAGACCCGACTTCCCTGGCGCCCCACGAGAGGCTCACTGACCTCGCCGTCGTACCTCGTGAGAAACCGCACACTGGGGCCGCCGCTCGAGAACAACCCCGAGATTCCCCCGTCATCGAGAGATGAGGGCCTTCGTCTCCTGCATGGCCTAGAGACCAATCTCGCGACCTCTCTCCAAACGCCTCAGGAGGCTTGACTCCCTTGAGTCCACCCAGTGAGCTCCAAGAGATACCCGTCGCGATTCGAGAGCAGAGCGGGGTTCTTTGCTTCCACTCGAGATGAATGCCTGTCTCCCCGGGTGCGTCTGGAATGCAACCCCGAGATCCCTGTCGCCCCTGGAGAGGAACATTGGCTTCTGGACACAAGCCTAGATGAGGTCTATTGGCCCTGCAGTCACTCGAGAGCAATCCCCAGCTTTCCTTCGCAACTCGAATGGAAGATTGGACTTGCCTGGGCCAACACAAGAGGCAGCCTGAATTCCCCGTCGTAACTCGAGAATCCCGCCGTAACTCGAGAAAAACCACGTGGCTCCCCCGTCATCGCAAGATGAAGCCCTTTCCCGCTACAGCGCCTCAGGAGAAGTCCCACGTTAGGAATTGGAGGTCGAAAGGGCACTTGGCACCCTTGATGCGACCCACAAAGTTCCCCGAAATCCCGGTCTCCCTCGAGAGGAACACTGAGGTTTTCCGGCACCCCCTCCTCTGAGCCCTTTCTCCCCTCCTGATCTGGACAGGAGGGTCGACTCCCCTGCTTTGTCTGGAAGGGGTTCCCGACCTTCCGGTCGCACCTCAGGATGAGGCCGGTCTCACGAAGACATTCCAGACGTGGCCTCGTGGGTGGTTCCACATTCCGTAGGACCCCGATTTCCCGGTCCCCTCTTGATAAGAACCCGATGCCCGGACACCTCTCCGAACTCCACCCTGTGAATGAAGTCAACACGAAGGGGCAGTTTTTCCGTGCATCGTTCGGAAAAAACCCCAGGTTCCAAATACAGCTCGACAAGCGGCCTCTCTCCCCGGGGACATCTCGAGAGGCAAGCGGAGTTCCATGCCTCAACCCAAGACGAGGCCTGACTCTCCTGTCCCCAGTCTGCAGGGACCCTGCGATCGGAGTCTGAAATCAGAGGTACCCTGCGGTTCCTGCCTCAACTGGAGATGAGGCCCTCTTCCAATGCACCAAACCCAGTGGAGTCCCGAGAGGCCCCTCCCACCTCCAGTTTCCCTGGCTTCTCAGAGCCACCATGAGAAGCCCCCTGAGGTCACCTGCACAAGTCGAGGGAACCCAGGGTTTCCTGCCTCAACCCGGGAAAGACCTCGAGAGACCTTCTTCAACACGTCTCGAGGCCAGATTCCCCTACCATGGCTCGGGAGCAATGACGCGCTCCCCCTCGCCACTCGCATGGAGACCCGACTTCCCTGGCGCCCCACGAGAGGCTCACTGACCTCGCCGTCGTACCTCGTGAGAAACCGCACACTGGGGCCGCCGCTCGAGAACAACCCCGAGATTCCCCCGTCATCGAGAGATGAGGGCCTTCGTCTCCTGCATGGCCTAGAGACCAATCTCGCGACCTCTCTCCAAACGCCTCAGGAGGCTTGACTCCCTTGAGTCCACCCAGTGAGCTCCAAGAGATACCCGTCGCGATTCGAGAGCAGAGCGGGGTTCTTTGCTTCCACTCGAGATGAATGCCTGTCTCCCCGGGTGCGTCTGGAATGCAACCCCGAGATCCCTGTCGCCCCTGGAGAGGAACATTGGCTTCTGGACACAAGCCTAGATGAGGTCTATTGGCCCTGCAGTCACTCGAGAGCAATCCCCAGCTTTCCTTCGCAACTCGAATGGAAGATTGGACTTGCCTGGGCCAACACAAGAGGCAGCCTGAATTCCCCGTCGTAACTCGAGAATCCCGCCGTAACTCGAGAAAAACCACGTGGCTCCCCCGTCATCGCAAGATGAAGCCCTTTCCCGCTACAGCGCCTCAGGAGAAGTCCCACGTTAGGAATTGGAGGTCGAAAGGGCACTTGGCACCCTTGATGCGACCCACAAAGTTCCCCGAAATCCCGGTCTCCCTCGAGAGGAACACTGAGGTTTTCCGGCACCCCCTCCTCTGAGCCCTTTCTCCCCTCCTGATCTGGACAGGAGGGTCGACTCCCCTGCTTTGTCTGGAAGGGGTTCCCGACCTTCCGGTCGCACCTCAGGATGAGGCCGGTCTCACGAAGACATTCCAGACGTGGCCTCGTGGGTGGTTCCACATTCCGTAGGACCCCGATTTCCCGGTCCCCTCTTGATAAGAACCCGATGCCCGGACACCTCTCCGAACTCCACCCTGTGAATGAAGTCAACACGAAGGGGCAGTTTTTCCGTGCATCGTTCGGAAAAAACCCCAGGTTCCAAATACAGCTCGACAAGCGGCCTCTCTCCCCGGGGACATCTCGAGAGGCAAGCGGAGTTCCATGCCTCAACCCAAGACGAGGCCTGACTCTCCTGTCCCCAGTCTGCAGGGACCCTGCGATCGGAGTCTGAAATCAGAGGTACCCTGCGGTTCCTGCCTCAACTGGAGATGAGGCCCTCTTCCAATGCACCAAGCCCAGTGGAGTCCCGAGAGGCCCCTCCCACCTCCAGTTTCCCTGGCTTCTCAGAGCCACCATGAGAAGCCCCCTGAGGTCACCTGCACAAGTCGAGGGAACCCAGGGTTTCCTGCCTCAACCCGGGAAAGACCTCGAGAGACCTTCTTCAACACGTCTCGAGGCCAGATTCCCCTACCATGGCTCGGGAGCAATGACGCGCTCCCCCTCGCCACTCGCATGGAGACCCGACTTCCCTGGCGCCCCACGAGAGGCTCACTGACCTCGCCGTCGTACCTCGTGAGAAACCGCACACTGGGGCCGCCGCTCGAGAACAACCCCGAGATTCCCCCGTCATCGAGAGATGAGGGCCTTCGTCTCCTGCATGGCCTAGAGACCAATCTCGCGACCTCTCTCCAAACGCCTCAGGAGGCTTGACTCCCTTGAGTCCACCCAGTGAGCTCCAAGAGATACCCGTCGCGATTCGAGAGCAGAGCGGGGTTCTTTGCTTCCACTCGAGATGAATGCCTGTCTCCCCGGGTGCGTCTGGAATGCAACCCCGAGATCCCTGTCGCCCCTGGAGAGGAACATTGGCTTCTGGACACAAGCCTAGATGAGGTCTATTGGCCCTGCAGTCACTCGAGAGCAATCCCCAGCTTTCCTTCGCAACTCGAATGGAAGATTGGACTTGCCTGGGCCAACACAAGAGGCAGCCTGAATTCCCCGTCGTAACTCGAGAATCCCGCCGTAACTCGAGAAAAACCACGTGGCTCCCCCGTCATCGCAAGATGAAGCCCTTTCCCGCTACAGCGCCTCAGGAGAAGTCCCACGTTAGGAATTGGAGGTCGAAAGGGCACTTGGCACCCTTGATGCGACCCACAAAGTTCCCCGAAATCCCGGTCTCCCTCGAGAGGAACACTGAGGTTTTCCGGCACCCCCTCCTCTGAGCCCTTTCTCCCCTCCTGATCTGGACAGGAGGGTCGACTCCCCTGCTTTGTCTGGAAGGGGTTCCCGACCTTCCGGTCGCACCTCAGGATGAGGCCGGTCTCACGAAGACATTCCAGACGTGGCCTCGTGGGTGGTTCCACATTCCGTAGGACCCCGATTTCCCGGTCCCCTCTTGATAAGAACCCGATGCCCGGACACCTCTCCGAACTCCACCCTGTGAATGAAGTCAACACGAAGGGGCAGTTTTTCCGTGCATCGTTCGGAAAAAAACCCCAGGTTCCAAAGACAGCTCGACAAGCGGCCTCTCTCCCCGGGGACATCTCGAGAGGCAAGCGGAGTTCCATGCCTCAACCCAAGACGAGGCCTGACTCTCCTGTCCCCAGTCTGCAGGGACCCTGCGATCGGAGTCTGAAATCAGAGGTACCCTGCGGTTCCTGCCTCAACTGGAGATGAGGCCCTCTTCCAATGCACCAAGCCCAGTGGAGTCCCGAGAGGCCCCTCCCACCTCCAGTTTCCCTGGCTTCTCAGAGCCACCATGAGAAGCCCCCTGAGGTCACCTGCACAAGTCGAGGGAACCCAGGGTTTCCTGCCTCAACCCGGGAAAGACCTCGAGAGACCTTCTTCAACACGTCTCGAGGCCAGATTCCCCTACCATGGCTCGGGAGCAATGACGCGCTCCCCCTCGCCACTCGCATGGAGACCCGACTTCCCTGGCGCCCCACGAGAGGCTCACTGACCTCGCCGTCGTACCTCGTGAGAAACCGCACACTGGGGCCGCCGCTCGAGAACAACCCCGAGATTCCCCCGTCATCGAGAGATGAGGGCCTTCGTCTCCTGCATGGCCTAGAGACCAATCTCGCGACCTCTCTCCAAACGCCTCAGGAGGCTTGACTCCCTTGAGTCCACCCAGTGAGCTCCAAGAGATACCCGTCGCGATTCGAGAGCAGAGCGGGGTTCTTTGCTTCCACTCGAGATGAATGCCTGTCTCCCCGGGTGCGTCTGGAATGCAACCCCGAGATCCCTGTCGCCCCTGGAGAGGAACATTGGCTTCTGGACACAAGCCTAGATGAGGTCTATTGGCCCTGCAGTCACTCGAGAGCAATCCCCAGCTTTCCTTCGCAACTCGAATGGAAGATTGGACTTGCCTGGGCCAACACAAGAGGCAGCCTGAATTCCCCGTCGTAACTCGAGAATCCCGCCGTAACTCGAGAAAAACCACGTGGCTCCCCCGTCATCGCAAGATGAAGCCCTTTCCCGCTACAGCGCCTCAGGAGAAGTCCCACGTTAGGAATTGGAGGTCGAAAGGGCACTTGGCACCCTTGATGCGACCCACAAAGTTCCCCGAAATCCCGGTCTCCCTCGAGAGGAACACTGAGGTTTTCCGGCACCCCCTCCTCTGAGCCCTTTCTCCCCTCCTGATCTGGACAGGAGGGTCGACTCCCCTGCTTTGTCTGGAAGGGGTTCCCGACCTTCCGGTCGCACCTCAGGATGAGGCCGGTCTCACGAAGACATTCCAGACGTGGCCTCGTGGGTGGTTCCACATTCCGTAGGACCCCGATTTCCCGGTCCCCTCTTGATAAGAACCCGATGCCCGGACACCTCTCCGAACTCCACCCTGTGAATGAAGTCAACACGAAGGGGCAGTTTTTCCGTGCATCGTTCGGAAAAAACCCCAGGTTCCAAATACAGCTCGACAAGCGGCCTCTCTCCCCGGGGACATCTCGAGAGGCAAGCGGAGTTCCATGCCTCAACCCAAGACGAGGCCTGACTCTCCTGTCCCCAGTCTGCAGGGACCCTGCGATCGGAGTCTGAAATCAGAGGTACCCTGCGGTTCCTGCCTCAACTGGAGATGAGGCCCTCTTCCAATGCACCAAGCCCAGTGGAGTCCCGAGAGGCCCCTCCCACCTCCAGTTTCCCTGGCTTCTCAGAGCCACCATGAGAAGCCCCCTGAGGTCACCTGCACAAGTCGAGGGAACCCAGGGTTTCCTGCCTCAACCCGGGAAAGACCTCGAGAGACCTTCTTCAACACGTCTCGAGGCCAGATTCCCCTACCATGGCTCGGGAGCAATGACGCGCTCCCCCTCGCCACTCGCATGGAGACCCGACTTCCCTGGCGCCCCACGAGAGGCTCACTGACCTCGCCGTCGTACCTCGTGAGAAACCGCACACTGGGGCCGCCGCTCGAGAACAACCCCGAGATTCCCCCGTCATCGAGAGATGAGGGCCTTCGTCTCCTGCATGGCCTAGAGACCAATCTCGCGACCTCTCTCCAAACGCCTCAGGAGGCTTGACTCCCTTGAGTCCACCCAGTGAGCTCCAAGAGATACCCGTCGCGATTCGAGAGCAGAGCGGGGTTCTTTGCTTCCACTCGAGATGAATGCCTGTCTCCCCGGGTGCGTCTGGAATGCAACCCCGAGATCCCTGTCGCCCCTGGAGAGGAACATTGGCTTCTGGACACAAGCCTAGATGAGGTCTATTGGCCCTGCAGTCACTCGAGAGCAATCCCCAGCTTTCCTTCGCAACTCGAATGGAAGATTGGACTTGCCTGGGCCAACACAAGAGGCAGCCTGAATTCCCCGTCGTAACTCGAGAATCCCGCCGTAACTCGAGAAAAACCACGTGGCTCCCCCGTCATCGCAAGATGAAGCCCTTTCCCGCTACAGCGCCTCAGGAGAAGTCCCACGTTAGGAATTGGAGGTCGAAAGGGCACTTGGCACCCTTGATGCGACCCACAAAGTTCCCCGAAATCCCGGTCTCCCTCGAGAGGAACACTGAGGTTTTCCGGCACCCCCTCCTCTGAGCCCTTTCTCCCCTCCTGATCTGGACAGGAGGGTCGACTCCCCTGCTTTGTCTGGAAGGGGTTCCCGACCTTCCGGTCGCACCTCAGGATGAGGCCGGTCTCACGAAGACATTCCAGACGTGGCCTCGTGGGTGGTTCCACATTCCGTAGGACCCCGATTTCCCGGTCCCCTCTTGATAAGAACCCGATGCCCGGACACCTCTCCGAACTCCACCCTGTGAATGAAGTCAACACGAAGGGGCAGTTTTTCCGTGCATCGTTCGGAAAAAACCCCAGGTTCCAAATACAGCTCGACAAGCGGCCTCTCTCCCCGGGGACATCTCGAGAGGCAAGCGGAGTTCCATGCCTCAACCCAAGACGAGGCCTGACTCTCCTGTCCCCAGTCTGCAGGGACCCTGCGATCGGAGTCTGAAATCAGAGGTACCCTGCGGTTCCTGCCTCAACTGGAGATGAGGCCCTCTTCCAATGCACCAAGCCCAGTGGAGTCCCGAGAGGCCCCTCCCACCTCCAGTTTCCCTGGCTTCTCAGAGCCACCATGAGAAGCCCCCTGAGGTCACCTGCACAAGTCGAGGGAACCCAGGGTTTCCTGCCTCAACCCGGGAAAGACCTCGAGAGACCTTCTTCAACACGTCTCGAGGCCAGATTCCCCTACCATGGCTCGGGAGCAATGACGCGCTCCCCCTCGCCACTCGCATGGAGACCCGACTTCCCTGGCGCCCCACGAGAGGCTCACTGACCTCGCCGTCGTACCTCGTGAGAAACCGCACACTGGGGCCGCCGCTCGAGAACAACCCCGAGATTCCCCCGTCATCGAGAGATGAGGGCCTTCGTCTCCTGCATGGCCTAGAGACCAATCTCGCGACCTCTCTCCAAACGCCTCAGGAGGCTTGACTCCCTTGAGTCCACCCAGTGAGCTCCAAGAGATACCCGTCGCGATTCGAGAGCAGAGCGGGGTTCTTTGCTTCCACTCGAGATGAATGCCTGTCTCCCCGGGTGCGTCTGGAATGCAACCCCGAGATCCCTGTCGCCCCTGGAGAGGAACATTGGCTTCTGGACACAAGCCTAGATGAGGTCTATTGGCCCTGCAGTCACTCGAGAGCAATCCCCAGCTTTCCTTCGCAACTCGAATGGAAGATTGGACTTGCCTGGGCCAACACAAGAGGCAGCCTGAATTCCCCGTCGTAACTCGAGAATCCCGCCGTAACTCGAGAAAAACCACGTGGCTCCCCCGTCATCGCAAGATGAAGCCCTTTCCCGCTACAGCGCCTCAGGAGAAGTCCCACGTTAGGAATTGGAGGTCGAAAGGGCACTTGGCACCCTTGATGCGACCCACAAAGTTCCCCGAAATCCCGGTCTCCCTCGAGAGGAACACTGAGGTTTTCCGGCACCCCCTCCTCTGAGCCCTTTCTCCCCTCCTGATCTGGACAGGAGGGTCGACTCCCCTGCTTTGTCTGGAAGGGGTTCCCGACCTTCCGGTCGCACCTCAGGATGAGGCCGGTCTCACGAAGACATTCCAGACGTGGCCTCGTGGGTGGTTCCACATTCCGTAGGACCCCGATTTCCCGGTCCCCTCTTGATAAGAACCCGATGCCCGGACACCTCTCCGAACTCCACCCTGTGAATGAAGTCAACACGAAGGGGCAGTTTTTCCGTGCATCGTTCGGAAAAAACCCCAGGTTCCAAATACAGCTCGACAAGCGGCCTCTCTCCCCGGGGACATCTCGAGAGGCAAGCGGAGTTCCATGCCTCAACCCAAGACGAGGCCTGACTCTCCTGTCCCCAGTCTGCAGGGACCCTGCGATCGGAGTCTGAAATCAGAGGTACCCTGCGGTTCCTGCCTCAACTGGAGATGAGGCCCTCTTCCAATGCACCAAGCCCAGTGGAGTCCCGAGAGGCCCCTCCCACCTCCAGTTTCCCTGGCTTCTCAGAGCCACCATGAGAAGCCCCCTGAGGTCACCTGCACAAGTCGAGGGAACCCAGGGTTTCCTGCCTCAACCCGGGAAAGACCTCGAGAGACCTTCTTCAACACGTCTCGAGGCCAGATTCCCCTACCATGGCTCGGGAGCAATGACGCGCTCCCCCTCGCCACTCGCATGGAGACCCGACTTCCCTGGCGCCCCACGAGAGGCTCACTGACCTCGCCGTCGTACCTCGTGAGAAACCGCACACTGGGGCCGCCGCTCGAGAACAACCCCGAGATTCCCCCGTCATCGAGAGATGAGGGCCTTCGTCTCCTGCATGGCCTAGAGACCAATCTCGCGACCTCTCTCCAAACGCCTCAGGAGGCTTGACTCCCTTGAGTCCACCCAGTGAGCTCCAAGAGATACCCGTCGCGATTCGAGAGCAGAGCGGGGTTCTTTGCTTCCACTCGAGATGAATGCCTGTCTCCCCGGGTGCGTCTGGAATGCAACCCCGAGATCCCTGTCGCCCCTGGAGAGGAACATTGGCTTCTGGACACAAGCCTAGATGAGGTCTATTGGCCCTGCAGTCACTCGAGAGCAATCCCCAGCTTTCCTTCGCAACTCGAATGGAAGATTGGACTTGCCTGGGCCAACACAAGAGGCAGCCTGAATTCCCCGTCGTAACTCGAGAATCCCGCCGTAACTCGAGAAAAACCACGTGGCTCCCCCGTCATCGCAAGATGAAGCCCTTTCCCGCTACAGCGCCTCAGGAGAAGTCCCACGTTAGGAATTGGAGGTCGAAAGGGCACTTGGCACCCTTGATGCGACCCACAAAGTTCCCCGAAATCCCGGTCTCCCTCGAGAGGAACACTGAGGTTTTCCGGCACCCCCTCCTCTGAGCCCTTTCTCCCCTCCTGATCTGGACAGGAGGGTCGACTCCCCTGCTTTGTCTGGAAGGGGTTCCCGACCTTCCGGTCGCACCTCAGGATGAGGCCGGTCTCACGAAGACATTCCAGACGTGGCCTCGTGGGTGGTTCCACATTCCGTAGGACCCCGATTTCCCGGTCCCCTCTTGATAAGAACCCGATGCCCGGACACCTCTCCGAACTCCACCCTGTGAATGAAGTCAACACGAAGGGGCAGTTTTTCCGTGCATCGTTCGGAAAAAACCCCAGGTTCCAAATACAGCTCGACAAGCGGCCTCTCTCCCCGGGGACATCTCGAGAGGCAAGCGGAGTTCCATGCCTCAACCCAAGACGAGGCCTGACTCTCCTGTCCCCAGTCTGCAGGGACCCTGCGATCGGAGTCTGAAATCAGAGGTACCCTGCGGTTCCTGCCTCAACTGGAGATGAGGCCCTCTTCCAATGCACCAAGCCCAGTGGAGTCCCGAGAGGCCCCTCCCACCTCCAGTTTCCCTGGCTTCTCAGAGCCACCATGAGAAGCCCCCTGAGGTCACCTGCACAAGTCGAGGGAACCCAGGGTTTCCTGCCTCAACCCGGGAAAGACCTCGAGAGACCTTCTTCAACACGTCTCGAGGCCAGATTCCCCTACCATGGCTCGGGAGCAATGACGCGCTCCCCCTCGCCACTCGCATGGAGACCCGACTTCCCTGGCGCCCCACGAGAGGCTCACTGACCTCGCCGTCGTACCTCGTGAGAAACCGCACACTGGGGCCGCCGCTCGAGAACAACCCCGAGATTCCCCCGTCATCGAGAGATGAGGGCCTTCGTCTCCTGCATGGCCTAGAGACCAATCTCGCGACCTCTCTCCAAACGCCTCAGGAGGCTTGACTCCCTTGAGTCCACCCAGTGAGCTCCAAGAGATACCCGTCGCGATTCGAGAGCAGAGCGGGGTTCTTTGCTTCCACTCGAGATGAATGCCTGTCTCCCCGGGTGCGTCTGGAATGCAACCCCGAGATCCCTGTCGCCCCTGGAGAGGAACATTGGCTTCTGGACACAAGCCTAGATGAGGTCTATTGGCCCTGCAGTCACTCGAGAGCAATCCCCAGCTTTCCTTCGCAACTCGAATGGAAGATTGGACTTGCCTGGGCCAACACAAGAGGCAGCCTGAATTCCCCGTCGTAACTCGAGAATCCCGCCGTAACTCGAGAAAAACCACGTGGCTCCCCCGTCATCGCAAGATGAAGCCCTTTCCCGCTACAGCGCCTCAGGAGAAGTCCCACGTTAGGAATTGGAGGTCGAAAGGGCACTTGGCACCCTTGATGCGACCCACAAAGTTCCCCGAAATCCCGGTCTCCCTCGAGAGGAACACTGAGGTTTTCCGGCACCCCCTCCTCTGAGCCCTTTCTCCCCTCCTGATCTGGACAGGAGGGTCGACTCCCCTGCTTTGTCTGGAAGGGGTTCCCGACCTTCCGGTCGCACCTCAGGATGAGGCCGGTCTCACGAAGACATTCCAGACGTGGCCTCGTGGGTGGTTCCACATTCCGTAGGACCCCGATTTCCCGGTCCCCTCTTGATAAGAACCCGATGCCCGGACACCTCTCCGAACTCCACCCTGTGAATGAAGTCAACACGAAGGGGCAGTTTTTCCGTGCATCGTTCGGAAAAAACCCCAGGTTCCAAATACAGCTCGACAAGCGGCCTCTCTCCCCGGGGACATCTCGAGAGGCAAGCGGAGTTCCATGCCTCAACCCAAGACGAGGCCTGACTCTCCTGTCCCCAGTCTGCAGGGACCCTGCGATCGGAGTCTGAAATCAGAGGTACCCTGCGGTTCCTGCCTCAACTGGAGATGAGGCCCTCTTCCAATGCACCAAGCCCAGTGGAGTCCCGAGAGGCCCCTCCCACCTCCAGTTTCCCTGGCTTCTCAGAGCCACCATGAGAAGCCCCCTGAGGTCACCTGCACAAGTCGAGGGAACCCAGGGTTTCCTGCCTCAACCCGGGAAAGACCTCGAGAGACCTTCTTCAACACGTCTCGAGGCCAGATTCCCCTACCATGGCTCGGGAGCAATGACGCGCTCCCCCTCGCCACTCGCATGGAGACCCGACTTCCCTGGCGCCCCACGAGAGGCTCACTGACCTCGCCGTCGTACCTCGTGAGAAACCGCACACTGGGGCCGCCGCTCGAGAACAACCCCGAGATTCCCCCGTCATCGAGAGATGAGGGCCTTCGTCTCCTGCATGGCCTAGAGACCAATCTCGCGACCTCTCTCCAAACGCCTCAGGAGGCTTGACTCCCTTGAGTCCACCCAGTGAGCTCCAAGAGATACCCGTCGCGATTCGAGAGCAGAGCGGGGTTCTTTGCTTCCACTCGAGATGAATGCCTGTCTCCCCGGGTGCGTCTGGAATGCAACCCCGAGATCCCTGTCGCCCCTGGAGAGGAACATTGGCTTCTGGACACAAGCCTAGATGAGGTCTATTGGCCCTGCAGTCACTCGAGAGCAATCCCCAGCTTTCCTTCGCAACTCGAATGGAAGATTGGACTTGCCTGGGCCAACACAAGAGGCAGCCTGAATTCCCCGTCGTAACTCGAGAATCCCGCCGTAACTCGAGAAAAACCACGTGGCTCCCCCGTCATCGCAAGATGAAGCCCTTTCCCGCTACAGCGCCTCAGGAGAAGTCCCACGTTAGGAATTGGAGGTCGAAAGGGCACTTGGCACCCTTGATGCGACCCACAAAGTTCCCCGAAATCCCGGTCTCCCTCGAGAGGAACACTGAGGTTTTCCGGCACCCCCTCCTCTGAGCCCTTTCTCCCCTCCTGATCTGGACAGGAGGGTCGACTCCCCTGCTTTGTCTGGAAGGGGTTCCCGACCTTCCGGTCGCACCTCAGGATGAGGCCGGTCTCACGAAGACATTCCAGACGTGGCCTCGTGGGTGGTTCCACATTCCGTAGGACCCCGATTTCCCGGTCCCCTCTTGATAAGAACCCGATGCCCGGACACCTCTCCGAACTCCACCCTGTGAATGAAGTCAACACGAAGGGGCAGTTTTTCCGTGCATCGTTCGGAAAAAACCCCAGGTTCCAAATACAGCTCGACAAGCGGCCTCTCTCCCCGGGGACATCTCGAGAGGCAAGCGGAGTTCCATGCCTCAACCCAAGACGAGGCCTGACTCTCCTGTCCCCAGTCTGCAGGGACCCTGCGATCGGAGTCTGAAATCAGAGGTACCCTGCGGTTCCTGCCTCAACTGGAGATGAGGCCCTCTTCCAATGCACCAAGCCCAGTGGAGTCCCGAGAGGCCCCTCCCACCTCCAGTTTCCCTGGCTTCTCAGAGCCACCATGAGAAGCCCCCTGAGGTCACCTGCACAAGTCGAGGGAACCCAGGGTTTCCTGCCTCAACCCGGGAAAGACCTCGAGAGACCTTCTTCAACACGTCTCGAGGCCAGATTCCCCTACCATGGCTCGGGAGCAATGACGCGCTCCCCCTCGCCACTCGCATGGAGACCCGACTTCCCTGGCGCCCCACGAGAGGCTCACTGACCTCGCCGTCGTACCTCGTGAGAAACCGCACACTGGGGCCGCCGCTCGAGAACAACCCCGAGATTCCCCCGTCATCGAGAGATGAGGGCCTTCGTCTCCTGCATGGCCTAGAGACCAATCTCGCGACCTCTCTCCAAACGCCTCAGGAGGCTTGACTCCCTTGAGTCCACCCAGTGAGCTCCAAGAGATACCCGTCGCGATTCGAGAGCAGAGCGGGGTTCTTTGCTTCCACTCGAGATGAATGCCTGTCTCCCCGGGTGCGTCTGGAATGCAACCCCGAGATCCCTGTCGCCCCTGGAGAGGAACATTGGCTTCTGGACACAAGCCTAGATGAGGTCTATTGGCCCTGCAGTCACTCGAGAGCAATCCCCAGCTTTCCTTCGCAACTCGAATGGAAGATTGGACTTGCCTGGGCCAACACAAGAGGCAGCCTGAATTCCCCGTCGTAACTCGAGAATCCCGCCGTAACTCGAGAAAAACCACGTGGCTCCCCCGTCATCGCAAGATGAAGCCCTTTCCCGCTACAGCGCCTCAGGAGAAGTCCCACGTTAGGAATTGGAGGTCGAAAGGGCACTTGGCACCCTTGATGCGACCCACAAAGTTCCCCGAAATCCCGGTCTCCCTCGAGAGGAACACTGAGGTTTTCCGGCACCCCCTCCTCTGAGCCCTTTCTCCCCTCCTGATCTGGACAGGAGGGTCGACTCCCCTGCTTTGTCTGGAAGGGGTTCCCGACCTTCCGGTCGCACCTCAGGATGAGGCCGGTCTCACGAAGACATTCCAGACGTGGCCTCGTGGGTGGTTCCACATTCCGTAGGACCCCGATTTCCCGGTCCCCTCTTGATAAGAACCCGATGCCCGGACACCTCTCCGAACTCCACCCTGTGAATGAAGTCAACACGAAGGGGCAGTTTTTCCGTGCATCGTTCGGAAAAAACCCCAGGTTCCAAATACAGCTCGACAAGCGGCCTCTCTCCCCGGGGACATCTCGAGAGGCAAGCGGAGTTCCATGCCTCAACCCAAGACGAGGCCTGACTCTCCTGTCCCCAGTCTGCAGGGACCCTGCGATCGGAGTCTGAAATCAGAGGTACCCTGCGGTTCCTGCCTCAACTGGAGATGAGGCCCTCTTCCAATGCACCAAGCCCAGTGGAGTCCCGAGAGGCCCCTCCCACCTCCAGTTTCCCTGGCTTCTCAGAGCCACCATGAGAAGCCCCCTGAGGTCACCTGCACAAGTCGAGGGAACCCAGGGTTTCCTGCCTCAACCCGGGAAAGACCTCGAGAGACCTTCTTCAACACGTCTCGAGGCCAGATTCCCCTACCATGGCTCGGGAGCAATGACGCGCTCCCCCTCGCCACTCGCATGGAGACCCGACTTCCCTGGCGCCCCACGAGAGGCTCACTGACCTCGCCGTCGTACCTCGTGAGAAACCGCACACTGGGGCCGCCGCTCGAGAACAACCCCGAGATTCCCCCGTCATCGAGAGATGAGGGCCTTCGTCTCCTGCATGGCCTAGAGACCAATCTCGCGACCTCTCTCCAAACGCCTCAGGAGGCTTGACTCCCTTGAGTCCACCCAGTGAGCTCCAAGAGATACCCGTCGCGATTCGAGAGCAGAGCGGGGTTCTTTGCTTCCACTCGAGATGAATGCCTGTCTCCCCGGGTGCGTCTGGAATGCAACCCCGAGATCCCTGTCGCCCCTGGAGAGGAACATTGGCTTCTGGACACAAGCCTAGATGAGGTCTATTGGCCCTGCAGTCACTCGAGAGCAATCCCCAGCTTTCCTTCGCAACTCGAATGGAAGATTGGACTTGCCTGGGCCAACACAAGAGGCAGCCTGAATTCCCCGTCGTAACTCGAGAATCCCGCCGTAACTCGAGAAAAACCACGTGGCTCCCCCGTCATCGCAAGATGAAGCCCTTTCCCGCTACAGCGCCTCAGGAGAAGTCCCACGTTAGGAATTGGAGGTCGAAAGGGCACTTGGCACCCTTGATGCGACCCACAAAGTTCCCCGAAATCCCGGTCTCCCTCGAGAGGAACACTGAGGTTTTCCGGCACCCCCTCCTCTGAGCCCTTTCTCCCCTCCTGATCTGGACAGGAGGGTCGACTCCCCTGCTTTGTCTGGAAGGGGTTCCCGACCTTCCGGTCGCACCTCAGGATGAGGCCGGTCTCACGAAGACATTCCAGACGTGGCCTCGTGGGTGGTTCCACATTCCGTAGGACCCCGATTTCCCGGTCCCCTCTTGATAAGAACCCGATGCCCGGACACCTCTCCGAACTCCACCCTGTGAATGAAGTCAACACGAAGGGGCAGTTTTTCCGTGCATCGTTCGGAAAAAACCCCAGGTTCCAAATACAGCTCGACAAGCGGCCTCTCTCCCCGGGGACATCTCGAGAGGCAAGCGGAGTTCCATGCCTCAACCCAAGACGAGGCCTGACTCTCCTGTCCCCAGTCTGCAGGGACCCTGCGATCGGAGTCTGAAATCAGAGGTACCCTGCGGTTCCTGCCTCAACTGGAGATGAGGCCCTCTTCCAATGCACCAAGCCCAGTGGAGTCCCGAGAGGCCCCTCCCACCTCCAGTTTCCCTGGCTTCTCAGAGCCACCATGAGAAGCCCCCTGAGGTCACCTGCACAAGTCGAGGGAACCCAGGGTTTCCTGCCTCAACCCGGGAAAGACCTCGAGAGACCTTCTTCAACACGTCTCGAGGCCAGATTCCCCTACCATGGCTCGGGAGCAATGACGCGCTCCCCCTCGCCACTCGCATGGAGACCCGACTTCCCTGGCGCCCCACGAGAGGCTCACTGACCTCGCCGTCGTACCTCGTGAGAAACCGCACACTGGGGCCGCCGCTCGAGAACAACCCCGAGATTCCCCCGTCATCGAGAGATGAGGGCCTTCGTCTCCTGCATGGCCTAGAGACCAATCTCGCGACCTCTCTCCAAACGCCTCAGGAGGCTTGACTCCCTTGAGTCCACCCAGTGAGCTCCAAGAGATACCCGTCGCGATTCGAGAGCAGAGCGGGGTTCTTTGCTTCCACTCGAGATGAATGCCTGTCTCCCCGGGTGCGTCTGGAATGCAACCCCGAGATCCCTGTCGCCCCTGGAGAGGAACATTGGCTTCTGGACACAAGCCTAGATGAGGTCTATTGGCCCTGCAGTCACTCGAGAGCAATCCCCAGCTTTCCTTCGCAACTCGAATGGAAGATTGGACTTGCCTGGGCCAACACAAGAGGCAGCCTGAATTCCCCGTCGTAACTCGAGAATCCCGCCGTAACTCGAGAAAAACCACGTGGCTCCCCCGTCATCGCAAGATGAAGCCCTTTCCCGCTACAGCGCCTCAGGAGAAGTCCCACGTTAGGAATTGGAGGTCGAAAGGGCACTTGGCACCCTTGATGCGACCCACAAAGTTCCCCGAAATCCCGGTCTCCCTCGAGAGGAACACTGAGGTTTTCCGGCACCCCCTCCTCTGAGCCCTTTCTCCCCTCCTGATCTGGACAGGAGGGTCGACTCCCCTGCTTTGTCTGGAAGGGGTTCCCGACCTTCCGGTCGCACCTCAGGATGAGGCCGGTCTCACGAAGACATTCCAGACGTGGCCTCGTGGGTGGTTCCACATTCCGTAGGACCCCGATTTCCCGGTCCCCTCTTGATAAGAACCCGATGCCCGGACACCTCTCCGAACTCCACCCTGTGAATGAAGTCAACACGAAGGGGCAGTTTTTCCGTGCATCGTTCGGAAAAAACCCCAGGTTCCAAATACAGCTCGACAAGCGGCCTCTCTCCCCGGGGACATCTCGAGAGGCAAGCGGAGTTCCATGCCTCAACCCAAGACGAGGCCTGACTCTCCTGTCCCCAGTCTGCAGGGACCCTGCGATCGGAGTCTGAAATCAGAGGTACCCTGCGGTTCCTGCCTCAACTGGAGATGAGGCCCTCTTCCAATGCACCAAAGCCCAGTGGAGTCCCGAGAGGCCCCTCCCACCTCCAGTTTCCCTGGCTTCTCAGAGCCACCATGAGAAGCCCCCTGAGGTCACCTGCACAAGTCGAGGGAACCCAGGGTTTCCTGCCTCAACCCGGGAAAGACCTCGAGAGACCTTCTTCAACACGTCTCGAGGCCAGATTCCCCTACCATGGCTCGGGAGCAATGACGCGCTCCCCCTCGCCACTCGCATGGAGACCCGACTTCCCTGGCGCCCCACGAGAGGCTCACTGACCTCGCCGTCGTACCTCGTGAGAAACCGCACACTGGGGCCGCCGCTCGAGAACAACCCCGAGATTCCCCCGTCATCGAGAGATGAGGGCCTTCGTCTCCTGCATGGCCTAGAGACCAATCTCGCGACCTCTCTCCAAACGCCTCAGGAGGCTTGACTCCCTTGAGTCCACCCAGTGAGCTCCAAGAGATACCCGTCGCGATTCGAGAGCAGAGCGGGGTTCTTTGCTTCCACTCGAGATGAATGCCTGTCTCCCCGGGTGCGTCTGGAATGCAACCCCGAGATCCCTGTCGCCCCTGGAGAGGAACATTGGCTTCTGGACACAAGCCTAGATGAGGTCTATTGGCCCTGCAGTCACTCGAGAGCAATCCCCAGCTTTCCTTCGCAACTCGAATGGAAGATTGGACTTGCCTGGGCCAACACAAGAGGCAGCCTGAATTCCCCGTCGTAACTCGAGAATCCCGCCGTAACTCGAGAAAAACCACGTGGCTCCCCCGTCATCGCAAGATGAAGCCCTTTCCCGCTACAGCGCCTCAGGAGAAGTCCCACGTTAGGAATTGGAGGTCGAAAGGGCACTTGGCACCCTTGATGCGACCCACAAAGTTCCCCGAAATCCCGGTCTCCCTCGAGAGGAACACTGAGGTTTTCCGGCACCCCCTCCTCTGAGCCCTTTCTCCCCTCCTGATCTGGACAGGAGGGTCGACTCCCCTGCTTTGTCTGGAAGGGGTTCCCGACCTTCCGGTCGCACCTCAGGATGAGGCCGGTCTCACGAAGACATTCCAGACGTGGCCTCGTGGGTGGTTCCACATTCCGTAGGACCCCGATTTCCCGGTCCCCTCTTGATAAGAACCCGATGCCCGGACACCTCTCCGAACTCCACCCTGTGAATGAAGTCAACACGAAGGGGCAGTTTTTCCGTGCATCGTTCGGAAAAAACCCCAGGTTCCAAATACAGCTCGACAAGCGGCCTCTCTCCCCGGGGACATCTCGAGAGGCAAGCGGAGTTCCATGCCTCAACCCAAGACGAGGCCTGACTCTCCTGTCCCCAGTCTGCAGGGACCCTGCGATCGGAGTCTGAAATCAGAGGTACCCTGCGGTTCCTGCCTCAACTGGAGATGAGGCCCTCTTCCAATGCACCAAGCCCAGTGGAGTCCCGAGAGGCCCCTCCCACCTCCAGTTTCCCTGGCTTCTCAGAGCCACCATGAGAAGCCCCCTGAGGTCACCTGCACAAGTCGAGGGAACCCAGGGTTTCCTGCCTCAACCCGGGAAAGACCTCGAGAGACCTTCTTCAACACGTCTCGAGGCCAGATTCCCCTACCATGGCTCGGGAGCAATGACGCGCTCCCCCTCGCCACTCGCATGGAGACCCGACTTCCCTGGCGCCCCACGAGAGGCTCACTGACCTCGCCGTCGTACCTCGTGAGAAACCGCACACTGGGGCCGCCGCTCGAGAACAACCCCGAGATTCCCCCGTCATCGAGAGATGAGGGCCTTCGTCTCCTGCATGGCCTAGAGACCAATCTCGCGACCTCTCTCCAAACGCCTCAGGAGGCTTGACTCCCTTGAGTCCACCCAGTGAGCTCCAAGAGATACCCGTCGCGATTCGAGAGCAGAGCGGGGTTCTTTGCTTCCACTCGAGATGAATGCCTGTCTCCCCGGGTGCGTCTGGAATGCAACCCCGAGATCCCTGTCGCCCCTGGAGAGGAACATTGGCTTCTGGACACAAGCCTAGATGAGGTCTATTGGCCCTGCAGTCACTCGAGAGCAATCCCCAGCTTTCCTTCGCAACTCGAATGGAAGATTGGACTTGCCTGGGCCAACACAAGAGGCAGCCTGAATTCCCCGTCGTAACTCGAGAATCCCGCCGTAACTCGAGAAAAACCACGTGGCTCCCCCGTCATCGCAAGATGAAGCCCTTTCCCGCTACAGCGCCTCAGGAGAAGTCCCACGTTAGGAATTGGAGGTCGAAAGGGCACTTGGCACCCTTGATGCGACCCACAAAGTTCCCCGAAATCCCGGTCTCCCTCGAGAGGAACACTGAGGTTTTCCGGCACCCCCTCCTCTGAGCCCTTTCTCCCCTCCTGATCTGGACAGGAGGGTCGACTCCCCTGCTTTGTCTGGAAGGGGTTCCCGACCTTCCGGTCGCACCTCAGGATGAGGCCGGTCTCACGAAGACATTCCAGACGTGGCCTCGTGGGTGGTTCCACATTCCGTAGGACCCCGATTTCCCGGTCCCCTCTTGATAAGAACCCGATGCCCGGACACCTCTCCGAACTCCAGCCTGTGAATGAAGTCAACACGAAGGGGCAGTTTTTCCGTGCATCGTTCGGAAAAAACCCCAGGTTCCAAATACAGCTCGACAAGCGGCCTCTCTCCCCGGGGACATCTCGAGAGGCAAGCGGAGTTCCATGCCTCAACCCAAGACGAGGCCTGACTCTCCTGTCCCCAGTCTGCAGGGACCCTGCGATCGGAGTCTGAAATCAGAGGTACCCTGCGGTTCCTGCCTCAACTGGAGATGAGGCCCTCTTCCAATGCACCAAGCCCAGTGGAGTCCCGAGAGGCCCCTCCCACCTCCAGTTTCCCTGGCTTCTCAGAGCCACCATGAGAAGCCCCCTGAGGTCACCTGCACAAGTCGAGGGAACCCAGGGTTTCCTGCCTCAACCCGGGAAAGACCTCGAGAGACCTTCTTCAACACGTCTCGAGGCCAGATTCCCCTACCATGGCTCGGGAGCAATGACGCGCTCCCCCTCGCCACTCGCATGGAGACCCGACTTCCCTGGCGCCCCACGAGAGGCTCACTGACCTCGCCGTCGTACCTCGTGAGAAACCGCACACTGGGGCCGCCGCTCGAGAACAACCCCGAGATTCCCCCGTCATCGAGAGATGAGGGCCTTCGTCTCCTGCATGGCCTAGAGACCAATCTCGCGACCTCTCTCCAAACGCCTCAGGAGGCTTGACTCCCTTGAGTCCACCCAGTGAGCTCCAAGAGATACCCGTCGCGATTCGAGAGCAGAGCGGGGTTCTTTGCTTCCACTCGAGATGAATGCCTGTCTCCCCGGGTGCGTCTGGAATGCAACCCCGAGATCCCTGTCGCCCCTGGAGAGGAACATTGGCTTCTGGACACAAGCCTAGATGAGGTCTATTGGCCCTGCAGTCACTCGAGAGCAATCCCCAGCTTTCCTTCGCAACTCGAATGGAAGATTGGACTTGCCTGGGCCAACACAAGAGGCAGCCTGAATTCCCCGTCGTAACTCGAGAATCCCGCCGTAACTCGAGAAAAACCACGTGGCTCCCCCGTCATCGCAAGATGAAGCCCTTTCCCGCTACAGCGCCTCAGGAGAAGTCCCACGTTAGGAATTGGAGGTCGAAAGGGCACTTGGCACCCTTGATGCGACCCACAAAGTTCCCCGAAATCCCGGTCTCCCTCGAGAGGAACACTGAGGTTTTCCGGCACCCCCTCCTCTGAGCCCTTTCTCCCCTCCTGATCTGGACAGGAGGGTCGACTCCCCTGCTTTGTCTGGAAGGGGTTCCCGACCTTCCGGTCGCACCTCAGGATGAGGCCGGTCTCACGAAGACATTCCAGACGTGGCCTCGTGGGTGGTTCCACATTCCGTAGGACCCCGATTTCCCGGTCCCCTCTTGATAAGAACCCGATGCCCGGACACCTCTCCGAACTCCACCCTGTGAATGAAGTCAACACGAAGGGGCAGTTTTTCCGTGCATCGTTCGGAAAAAACCCCAGGTTCCAAATACAGCTCGACCAGCGGCCTCTCTCCCCGGGGACATCTCGAGAGGCAAGCGGAGTTCCATGCCTCAACCCAAGACGAGGCCTGACTCTCCTGTCCCCAGTCTGCAGGGACCCTGCGATCGGAGTCTGAAATCAGAGGTACCCTGCGGTTCCTGCCTCAACTGGAGATGAGGCCCTCTTCCAATGCACCAAGCCCAGTGGAGTCCCGAGAGGCCCCTCCCACCTCCAGTTTCCCTGGCTTCTCAGAGCCACCATGAGAAGCCCCCTGAGGTCACCTGCACAAGTCGAGGGAACCCAGGGTTTCCTGCCTCAACCCGGGAAAGACCTCGAGAGACCTTCTTCAACACGTCTCGAGGCCAGATTCCCCTACCATGGCTCGGGAGCAATGACGCGCTCCCCCCTCGCCACTCGCATGGAGACCCGACTTCCCTGGCGCCCCACGAGAGGCTCACTGACCTCGCCGTCGTACCTCGTGAGAAACCGCACACTGGGGCCGCCGCTCGAGAACAACCCCGAGATTCCCCCGTCATCGAGAGATGAGGGCCTTCGTCTCCTGCATGGCCTAGAGACCAATCTCGCGACCTCTCTCCAAACGCCTCAGGAGGCTTGACTCCCTTGAGTCCACCCAGTGAGCTCCAAGAGATACCCGTCGCGATTCGAGAGCAGAGCGGGGTTCTTTGCTTCCACTCGAGATGAATGCCTGTCTCCCCGGGTGCGTCTGGAATGCAACCCCGAGATCCCTGTCGCCCCTGGAGAGGAACATTGGCTTCTGGACACAAGCCTAGATGAGGTCTATTGGCCCTGCAGTCACTCGAGAGCAATCCCCAGCTTTCCTTCGCAACTCGAATGGAAGATTGGACTTGCCTGGGCCAACACAAGAGGCAGCCTGAATTCCCCGTCGTAACTCGAGAATCCCGCCGTAACTCGAGAAAAACCACGTGGCTCCCCCGTCATCGCAAGATGAAGCCCTTTCCCGCTACAGCGCCTCAGGAGAAGTCCCACGTTAGGAATTGGAGGTCGAAAGGGCACTTGGCACCCTTGATGCGACCCACAAAGTTCCCCGAAATCCCGGTCTCCCTCGAGAGGAACACTGAGGTTTTCCGGCACCCCCTCCTCTGAGCCCTTTCTCCCCTCCTGATCTGGACAGGAGGGTCGACTCCCCTGCTTTGTCTGGAAGGGGTTCCCGACCTTCCGGTCGCACCTCAGGATGAGGCCGGTCTCACGAAGACATTCCAGACGTGGCCTCGTGGGTGGTTCCACATTCCGTAGGACCCCGATTTCCCGGTCCCCTCTTGATAAGAACCCGATGCCCGGACACCTCTCCGAACTCCACCCTGTGAATGAAGTCAACACGAAGGGGCAGTTTTTCCGTGCATCGTTCGGAAAAAACCCCAGGTTCCAAATACAGCTCGACAAGCGGCCTCTCTCCCCGGGGACATCTCGAGAGGCAAGCGGAGTTCCATGCCTCAACCCAAGACGAGGCCTGACTCTCCTGTCCCCAGTCTGCAGGGACCCTGCGATCGGAGTCTGAAATCAGAGGTACCCTGCGGTTCCTGCCTCAACTGGAGATGAGGCCCTCTTCCAATGCACCAAGCCCAGTGGAGTCCCGAGAGGCCCCTCCCACCTCCAGTTTCCCTGGCTTCTCAGAGCCACCATGAGAAGCCCCCTGAGGTCACCTGCACAAGTCGAGGGAACCCAGGGTTTCCTGCCTCAACCCGGGAAAGACCTCGAGAGACCTTCTTCAACACGTCTCGAGGCCAGATTCCCCTACCATGGCTCGGGAGCAATGACGCGCTCCCCCTCGCCACTCGCATGGAGACCCGACTTCCCTGGCGCCCCACGAGAGGCTCACTGACCTCGCCGTCGTACCTCGTGAGAAACCGCACACTGGGGCCGCCGCTCGAGAACAACCCCGAGATTCCCCCGTCATCGAGAGATGAGGGCCTTCGTCTCCTGCATGGCCTAGAGACCAATCTCGCGACCTCTCTCCAAACGCCTCAGGAGGCTTGACTCCCTTGAGTCCACCCAGTGAGCTCCAAGAGATACCCGTCGCGATTCGAGAGCAGAGCGGGGTTCTTTGCTTCCACTCGAGATGAATGCCTGTCTCCCCGGGTGCGTCTGGAATGCAACCCCGAGATCCCTGTCGCCCCTGGAGAGGAACATTGGCTTCTGGACACAAGCCTAGATGAGGTCTATTGGCCCTGCAGTCACTCGAGAGCAATCCCCAGCTTTCCTTCGCAACTCGAATGGAAGATTGGACTTGCCTGGGCCAACACAAGAGGCAGCCTGAATTCCCCGTCGTAACTCGAGAATCCCGCCGTAACTCGAGAAAAACCACGTGGCTCCCCCGTCATCGCAAGATGAAGCCCTTTCCCGCTACAGCGCCTCAGGAGAAGTCCCACGTTAGGAATTGGAGGTCGAAAGGGCACTTGGCACCCTTGATGCGACCCACAAAGTTCCCCGAAATCCCGGTCTCCCTCGAGAGGAACACTGAGGTTTTCCGGCACCCCCTCCTCTGAGCCCTTTCTCCCCTCCTGATCTGGACAGGAGGGTCGACTCCCCTGCTTTGTCTGGAAGGGGTTCCCGACCTTCCGGTCGCACCTCAGGATGAGGCCGGTCTCACGAAGACATTCCAGACGTGGCCTCGTGGGTGGTTCCACATTCCGTAGGACCCCGATTTCCCGGTCCCCTCTTGATAAGAACCCGATGCCCGGACACCTCTCCGAACTCCACCCTGTGAATGAAGTCAACACGAAGGGGCAGTTTTTCCGTGCATCGTTCGGAAAAAACCCCAGGTTCCAAATACAGCTCGACAAGCGGCCTCTCTCCCCGGGGACATCTCGAGAGGCAAGCGGAGTTCCATGCCTCAACCCAAGACGAGGCCTGACTCTCCTGTCCCCAGTCTGCAGGGACCCTGCGATCGGAGTCTGAAATCAGAGGTACCCTGCGGTTCCTGCCTCAACTGGAGATGAGGCCCTCTTCCAATGCACCAAACCCAGTGGAGTCCCGAGAGGCCCCTCCCACCTCCAGTTTCCCTGGCTTCTCAGAGCCACCATGAGAAGCCCCCTGAGGTCACCTGCACAAGTCGAGGGAACCCAGGGTTTCCTGCCTCAACCCGGGAAAGACCTCGAGAGACCTTCTTCAACACGTCTCGAGGCCAGATTCCCCTACCATGGCTCGGGAGCAATGACGCGCTCCCCCTCGCCACTCGCATGGAGACCCGACTTCCCTGGCGCCCCACGAGAGGCTCACTGACCTCGCCGTCGTACCTCGTGAGAAACCGCACACTGGGGCCGCCGCTCGAGAACAACCCCGAGATTCCCCCGTCATCGAGAGATGAGGGCCTTCGTCTCCTGCATGGCCTAGAGACCAATCTCGCGACCTCTCTCCAAACGCCTCAGGAGGCTTGACTCCCTTGAGTCCACCCAGTGAGCTCCAAGAGATACCCGTCGCGATTCGAGAGCAGAGCGGGGTTCTTTGCTTCCACTCGAGATGAATGCCTGTCTCCCCGGGTGCGTCTGGAATGCAACCCCGAGATCCCTGTCGCCCCTGGAGAGGAACATTGGCTTCTGGACACAAGCCTAGATGAGGTCTATTGGCCCTGCAGTCACTCGAGAGCAATCCCCAGCTTTCCTTCGCAACTCGAATGGAAGATTGGACTTGCCTGGGCCAACACAAGAGGCAGCCTGAATTCCCCGTCGTAACTCGAGAATCCCGCCGTAACTCGAGAAAAACCACGTGGCTCCCCCGTCATCGCAAGATGAAGCCCTTTCCCGCTACAGCGCCTCAGGAGAAGTCCCACGTTAGGAATTGGAGGTCGAAAGGGCACTTGGCACCCTTGATGCGACCCACAAAGTTCCCCGAAATCCCGGTCTCCCTCGAGAGGAACACTGAGGTTTTCCGGCACCCCCTCCTCTGAGCCCTTTCTCCCCTCCTGATCTGGACAGGAGGGTCGACTCCCCTGCTTTGTCTGGAAGGGGTTCCCGACCTTCCGGTCGCACCTCAGGATGAGGCCGGTCTCACGAAGACATTCCAGACGTGGCCTCGTGGGTGGTTCCACATTCCGTAGGACCCCGATTTCCCGGTCCCCTCTTGATAAGAACCCGATGCCCGGACACCTCTCCGAACTCCACCCTGTGAATGAAGTCAACACGAAGGGGCAGTTTTTCCGTGCATCGTTCGGAAAAAACCCCAGGTTCCAAATACAGCTCGACAAGCGGCCTCTCTCCCCGGGGACATCTCGAGAGGCAAGCGGAGTTCCATGCCTCAACCCAAGACGAGGCCTGACTCTCCTGTCCCCAGTCTGCAGGGACCCTGCGATCGGAGTCTGAAATCAGAGGTACCCTGCGGTTCCTGCCTCAACTGGAGATGAGGCCCTCTTCCAATGCACCAAGCCCAGTGGAGTCCCGAGAGGCCCCTCCCACCTCCAGTTTCCCTGGCTTCTCAGAGCCACCATGAGAAGCCCCCTGAGGTCACCTGCACAAGTCGAGGGAACCCAGGGTTTCCTGCCTCAACCCGGGAAAGACCTCGAGAGACCTTCTTCAACACGTCTCGAGGCCAGATTCCCCTACCATGGCTCGGGAGCAATGACGCGCTCCCCCTCGCCACTCGCATGGAGACCCGACTTCCCTGGCGCCCCACGAGAGGCTCACTGACCTCGCCGTCGTACCTCGTGAGAAACCGCACACTGGGGCCGCCGCTCGAGAACAACCCCGAGATTCCCCCGTCATCGAGAGATGAGGGCCTTCGTCTCCTGCATGGCCTAGAGACCAATCTCGCGACCTCTCTCCAAACGCCTCAGGAGGCTTGACTCCCTTGAGTCCACCCAGTGAGCTCCAAGAGATACCCGTCGCGATTCGAGAGCAGAGCGGGGTTCTTTGCTTCCACTCGAGATGAATGCCTGTCTCCCCGGGTGCGTCTGGAATGCAACCCCGAGATCCCTGTCGCCCCTGGAGAGGAACATTGGCTTCTGGACACAAGCCTAGATGAGGTCTATTGGCCCTGCAGTCACTCGAGAGCAATCCCCAGCTTTCCTTCGCAACTCGAATGGAAGATTGGACTTGCCTGGGCCAACACAAGAGGCAGCCTGAATTCCCCGTCGTAACTCGAGAATCCCGCCGTAACTCGAGAAAAACCACGTGGCTCCCCCGTCATCGCAAGATGAAGCCCTTTCCCGCTACAGCGCCTCAGGAGAAGTCCCACGTTAGGAATTGGAGGTCGAAAGGGCACTTGGCACCCTTGATGCGACCCACAAAGTTCCCCGAAATCCCGGTCTCCCTCGAGAGGAACACTGAGGTTTTCCGGCACCCCCTCCTCTGAGCCCTTTCTCCCCTCCTGATCTGGACAGGAGGGTCGACTCCCCTGCTTTGTCTGGAAGGGGTTCCCGACCTTCCGGTCGCACCTCAGGATGAGGCCGGTCTCACGAAGACATTCCAGACGTGGCCTCGTGGGTGGTTCCACATTCCGTAGGACCCCGATTTCCCGGTCCCCTCTTGATAAGAACCCGATGCCCGGACACCTCTCCGAACTCCACCCTGTGAATGAAGTCAACACGAAGGGGCAGTTTTTCCGTGCATCGTTCGGAAAAAACCCCAGGTTCCAAATACAGCTCGACAAGCGGCCTCTCTCCCCGGGGACATCTCGAGAGGCAAGCGGAGTTCCATGCCTCAACCCAAGACGAGGCCTGACTCTCCTGTCCCCAGTCTGCAGGGACCCTGCGATCGGAGTCTGAAATCAGAGGTACCCTGCGGTTCCTGCCTCAACTGGAGATGAGGCCCTCTTCCAATGCACCAAGCCCAGTGGAGTCCCGAGAGGCCCCTCCCACCTCCAGTTTCC